>NC_138182.1:51837774-52437774 GCF_964194105.1 Spermophilus citellus | reverse complement strand
AGCACTAATAATTGTTTATATACACAGTCCTCTAATTTTTTTATTCAAATTCATTCTTATCTTTCTCTTACATTCAACAAAATAGCAAATATGGTATCTAAAGTTTTGAGCTACTCTTAATGAGAATAAATATGGCCTGATTTTCCCAACATGTGACCTAGGGAATTACTCTTGGTTTATGTGTGAGAAAAATGAGAGAAGATAGTTGACTTTGTGATATTACAGAATTGATGAAGTTGAAATTTCAAACCAAGTCTTATAAAACTAGGACTTAAAATCTAATTTTTTTTGGAGGGGGGGTGTTTTGTTTTCTTTCTTGTTCGTCACTGGAACATAACCTTCTTAAATGCTGCCATTTAATCTTGATTTCAAAAATAGAATCTAATGGTAGAATCTAATAGATCTACATAACCGATCACACAAAGGCCTGAGAAAAATTCAGCTAAGTTTCATTCGCTGAAATAATCTTCAGTTAATTTCTTAGATTATTTCAGTGAATGAATTGATTTACCTAGAAATCCTCAATTATATCCAATATCAAGCGATCAATAAATACCACTGAATGACTTAAGATTTTAAGGTGTCAGATATTTTATATAAAACATTGTTTTTTAAAATTTATTGACAAGAAAAATTTATACAAGAAAAATGTGGATATCACAAATGTTCAAAACTAAACCATGCTTACAATTTTTAAATCAGCAACTCAATTTCTCGTTGTTCTTTATGTAATATAGGAAATACATACTGGAAGGCATTTTGAAGAAAATATTTTGATGAATGAGTGTGTGATATACAGACCAGTATTCAAGTATAACTTTCAAAAGGAAATATAATCGTTATTTATTGTACATTTTAAATTCATTTCTTTATTCCCCTCCTTCATTGCCAAAGCAAAACGAGGCCCTGAAAACAATATATTTCCTCTCAGTTTCGGTAGTTAACTCATTGCTTAAACTTTGAATCAAGAAGGACAGTTCTCCTGTCTTTTGATATTACTGAGCAAAAATCACAGTGGTCATATTTAATAATGTAACTGACGTATTTAAATAGAGAATATTTTCACTTATTGGAATGAGTTTTAGGAGTTGTATTGAAACTACTGTCAAGTTGAAATCTTTTATTTTCAATGATTCCAATTATTTTGAGTACCAAATACTTAAATTATCTCAAGAAGGCAATTTATAAGTTCAATTCAGCAAATCAAAAATCTCTATCAATTGGTGAAGTATTCAAATATTCTTTTTTCAGATATAAATGAGAACACTCCATAGATTATTATTATTATTTTTAACTTCTTTCATTTCTAACCTTAAGTGTCAAGAGCCTGGACAATATGTGTTAGGACAAAAAAGTTTTTAAATCTGAGTTTGCTCTTTCTTTTGGGCAGCAATTATCTAAGTTTAGAAAGAATTTGGAAAATAAATTCAAGGTTCATCCCTGTTATGACATAGGCACACAAAAAAATATATATATATTTTTATTTTGGTGTTTAATTTGTTTTTGAAACTTTCTGCTAATCTTCCTAGGAACTGATTCTTAGTATTAGTTTTTGTCACTTCCTAGTTCTGAGCAAAAGGAAGAATCAATCATTTATAAAAAGAAAATTTTCCAATTAAATACTGTTTCACCTCAAGAATGTTTAATAAGATATAATTATTCTATCTAAATAAAATATACTCTGAATAGAGAATGTCACTATCACAGAAAAAGTTAATCATGGTGTACCTATTTAAAACAACCGTTTCCTATAAACAGAGACTCTAAAATTTCTAGAGTTCCTTTAAATGCTGATTTTTTGATATCTAGGGTTTACCCTATAAAAAGACATCAAATAATTAATATCTTAACATGAATTTCTTTTCATATTTTCACTATTAATAAGAAGATATTTTCCATATTTGGGGAGAACTTTGCTGGGTAAAGAAAGAAAGCAAAAAAAGTTAAACTAATTATATCAAAAAGAAACTCTCCTTTTTGAATTTTGGAAAAGATTACAACATTCCTTAGTAACAGAGTAATATTATTTTTGAAAATATAGATTATAACACATCACCTTACTAAAAAGTCAACTAAAAAATGAAATACAAAAGTATTTTTTCTTAATTTCTTCTGGCAAATAGTTGTGGTTTTCAGCATATCATTTTATTCTTCCTGAACCACAGAGAAAGGACTACATGCATTGAAGCACACAGTTTGGTTTCCCTTGTCATTATCTATGCTTTGCATACAACAAATGTTATTAAAAGCCATAAAACTATACAGCCATGGTATTGCGCTCAGTGACCTGCCACGATAGTGAATTCAACAGATTGACTTTATGGAGCATACGGTAGTATTCTCTCTCCCCGCCCCCCCAAATTTATAAGAGTTAGCATTCCATTTGAGCTCATCTACTTTGGATTAAATTCAAATCTGTGTATTTGTCATTTCAGGTCATTTAAAAAAAACAACAACAACAGTGTATTGTCAGGAGACACATGATAAATTCTGAGGCCAGAGTCTGATTCAGAGGTAACTAGAAATTATGTACTGAATTCTGGAAAAACATTCTTTATATTTATGAAAAACTACAAAGAATGATTGCAGATACAGTAAACTGAGCCAGGTGAGGTGGCACATGCCCGTACCCCCAGCTACTCTGGAGACCAAGGCAAGAGGATCCTGAGTTCAAGGTCAGCCTGGGCAATTTAGTAAGATCATGTCTTAGAATAAAAAAAAAAAAGAAAAGAAAAGAAAAGAAAAGAAAAATGAAGGCTGGGGTATAACTCAGTGGTGAAATGTTTCGAAGCATATGTGAGGTCCTGGGTTAAAACTCCAGTAAAACACACATACACACATACATACATGCACACACAGATATATACATACATACATACATACATATATACAAAGTATATATATACACACAAACACATATATAAATGTATAGATAGACAGATATAGTTAGATATAGTGTGAGGATGCGTAATTTGAAGCTTAGTTTGAAGAAGATGACAGCAAATACTTGATTGCCCTCATTACTCACTGGCTCTTAGACACTCCAGCTCTTGATCTGGATGGAACAGAGAAACTTGGTTTCTAAGGCTTTTCTTTTTCTTTCTCTTTCTTTCTTTCTTTTTTTTTTTTTTTTACATTCTTGTATTTTTCATGTCATTTGTGAATATTTGCAATTAAATTTGTAAAAACATTAAAAGTCTTATTAAGACTTGGCTTGCATGTGAATAGGACCTATGTTAGCAATCTGACATCTTCAATAGCAGCTAGTGGCCTCACTCTACAGATTCTTAAACCAATGTGATAGCCCAAGCTACCATATTAACCTCTTATCCTCATTTACTTTTCCCACAACTCTACTCTTTATCTGTG
Organism: Spermophilus citellus; assembly: GCF_964194105.1. Lineage (NCBI taxonomy): Eukaryota > Metazoa > Chordata > Mammalia > Rodentia > Sciuridae > Spermophilus > Spermophilus citellus. The sequence goes on along the minus strand of NC_138182.1, from coordinate 52,434,405 downwards.
AAATAAACACCCTAGTAATTGACTGCTCACCTTCTACCTGCACTTTTACCAAGATTTATGAAATGAGGTTAAAGAAATCAAGATGAGATTGATGTATGAATCATTGTAACAGAGAAAATGAGAGTCCCCTGGCCATTCATTTTCTGGTAATCAAATCTAATGCAGTTAAAGAAAGAAGTTGTATATAATCCAGGAAGTTCCTGGTTCCAATAATATTAATAACACTTAACAGTAAAATACTAACTGTTCTTAGGGTCAGTCCTTTCTTCTTACATTACTCATAGAGACAGTGATAAATAAAGACTATACACAGATTTCTCTTTAAAAAGCTACTTTTTTCAGTAACTTTGAAAATATTAGATCATCATTACTGGGTCATTTAGAAGAAAGTTTCCTAGAATGGAAGCATATTGACTCTCTAAAAGTAGAAAACTTAAGTACACATAAATCTCATTGTAACAAGTATCTGGATTGTTGATAAAGACATTTGTTAAAAAGAATTCAATGCTCCAACATTAAGTTCCCCTTATTGTTCCTTGTTGGAATATTTTTCCAATACAATTTAATAGGGCTACATGTACATGTAATAATAGCATACTTTTGAAATTAAAGTTGGAAATTCTACATATTGAGTTTTGCCTGTGACTTTATTTCAAATAAAACCTATTAATCTACCATTAAAATTCAATTGAATATTTTATGGTGATAGAATAGGATTATACATTTATGAGCTCTATATAAAATCAGGTTTAATATCTCCAAATACAGAACCAATTCTATAATGTGCAGTTATATCACATTTTGTATGTGTTAAAACATGTAAAATTTATATTAAGATAATGCTGACTAATCATTTGTATGAATCCTCCTGACATGGCAGGAAATAACACCTCTGCAAAACAACTATGTTGAAAATTTCATCAGACTTCGGATATAGCACACATGACACATGTTTTCATATCTAGAAGCCATAATAATAAAGGGAAATCACAGAATACAGAAACACTTGAGACTTAAACAGACTTAAATAGACTTCCAGACTTAAACAGGATATCTTGATTTATTATTACCAGTTGCTAGAACAGAATATAAAATTTAACATTTAGTTTCCTAGCTGTAAATGGAAGAAAGAACAAAGAGGGGAAAAAGGAAGAATAGCAAATCTTGAAGATAAATAATTATTTTTCTTTATTCCCATTTTTCAGAATGGAGTGTATTTTGAGGGTTTTGAGTGTTATAGTTACTGATAGCCTTTTTTTCCTAACATAATAAATAAAAGCTAAAGACAAATATTGGCTCTCAATTCAGAGAAAGTGATCCTTTAAGAGACTACGTTGATGTGATGTGATGTGATCCAGCAAAATACTCAGCTTCATACAGTGATGGGATTTTGGCTATTAAATGATTTTTAAGATATAGTTTCTTTACAAAAGGCATTGAACAGGAACCAATAGCTGATTGAGAATGATTCTCCATTATTTATTGAGATTAAAATTGTGAGCATTGGATGCCAGATAAGGATAATAAACTAGAGAAAAAATTGGTTTAATGGGAATGAAAAGTCAACTTAAGAGGAAGCAGGGGAAAAGATGGAAGATATTTTGAGCATAAGAAAAAGTATAACAAAATAATTGGGAACGGTCAGGGGCAAAATGTAGATGTTGGAGAGTTAGGGAAATAATTTGAAGCAATTCTGTGTTTTTGGTAAGTTACTTTATACTAATTGTCATTGATAAAATTAATAGCATGAAACTGGAAGGGCAGAATAATGTGGCAGCCAAGGTTAATGCTGATTAATCATTTTGTATGAGAATCTGCTCCTGACATGGCAGGAAGTGATATCTCTGCAAAACAACTAAATTTGATATTTCACAGGATAGCTCTGTTTGGTAATTAACTCATCCTGAGAACTGCACATGGATACTTCATTAAGTCTCAGAGTAGTTGCTTTATGTGAGGTCCTTATTGTAGAAGTCATAAATGCTATTTTTGATGCTGTTATATTATCTTTTCAATTGCCAAGGAGAAATTAAAACAAATGAAAAATGATAATTTGCCACTTGTGGACAGTTAAACACAGACTATACATGTAGTTTGCAGTTTAGAATAACAGCCAAGGCCACTGTGGACTAGTTTCTTTTTTATAAAATGCCCGTCTTTTCTCACAGATTGTGCAATACAGTTTATTCTCCTCTTCTTGACTTTACCTTTCAATGAACCTTTCCTGCTAGTTGCTAATGTGCCTTATGCTTCACATGGTTTTTATTTTTTACCTTCCTCAAACTGTAAAATTTATATAGCTAAACATTTTAGCAGTATAAATGTTTGTTTGGAGGAAAATATTTATATTGCTGATTAAATTTCATGTTATTTATTTATTTTTGCTATTTTGTAAACTGTGGTAACTCAGCAAATTTGTATCCAGGGTCTACCTTGGACCAAAGATTGTGGATAAATAAAGTGGACATGTCACAAACCTGTCCACAGACAGCTATTTAGCAGGAAATGTAGAGAAGTACAATATGATTTCTGAGACACAGGGGTAGTCCCTCGTGTGAATGACAGGTATGTAACAGACATATTGAAATTAGGGCTAGAAGAGGCCCTAGAGATTATCTAGTTCCTTCCTTGCAAAGATGAGAAATCTGAGGAGCACAGAAGTTAAATGATTTGCTCAAAGCCACATGGTATGCTTGTCACAGAGCCAACTGTTAAACTGTTGACAGTAGAATGAGGACTTTTTTATTCATAGAGCTAGTACACTGTGTATGACACACAAACCCTTTGATTCATAAATTCACAAATCAAATTATCCCTTTAGTGTTCAAGTCAACACTTGGCCTTTTACTTTCATTTCTTGCTCACTCACATCTGTTTCTCTGCCCCACCTTTTAAATATTTCTCTCTCTCTCTCTCTCTCTCTCTTTCTCTCTCTCTCTCTCTCTTAAGTGTGCAATGTGCAGGAAACTATTAGGGGGAAATGTTCAAATCACTATAAAATACTAAACAGTTATCTTGAAAAATCAACTGATACTTAAATGTTACATCTTGATGATTTAAGTTTAAATTAATCAGAAAAGTAGAGGTGAAGGGCCATATTGGTATTCCCCTCTGCAAACGCCTCATTTCATCAGTGTGCGGTGTTCTAGCTAATTGCAATGAGAACTCCATGTACAGAAGCTATGAATAAGGTGCAAGATGCATATTAATTTTGTAGAGCATTTCCCCCAGTTACATTTGTGTTTTTTTTTTTTTTTAAATTGAAGGGGGATGAGCTTGGTTAAACAGTTCTAGACATCCAAAGAACAGCAAATGTAGCTGGGATCCCTAATTAATATGTGTTTTACAGAGAGGAACGCTTGTAAGTTTGAAAGCATTGGGGAGTTTGATGTTATTTTTGAAATAAATTTTTAATTAAATTTTCCTTAATTGAGCATACTGAAATTCCAGTAAAGGATGCCTATAAAGTACTCCTTGGGGTGTGGAGAGGTGTGGAGAAATATGTGAATTGGGCTGAGTATCTCATTAATTCTTACGACACCCTGGGAAGAAGGTAGGAAACATAATGTGCAGGCCTGAGCCACAATTCACTGAAGTAAAATGACCTTGGAGGGCACGTGAAAACCTTTGATGTCTGGGGACCAAAAGAGCGTACACAATTTCTTCATAACAACCCACTTACTCCCCCAGTTCTAGCTTGTGAATTAGGCAGAAATTTAAATATGGCAAATATCTAGTTCCTTGTTTATATGGCAGAGCCAGATTTTCTAATAATGACAGGTAAAATATAAATTTTTTGTTCTTATCAGAGTGAATTCAATTCAGTATTTATTGCAATGTACATGACACTGAGCATGCTGTGTGGAAGGTGTAAAAATGAGAAAGTGGCCATCCCTTCTGTATGTCTTTCCAACAGCATGTCACACCTTTTGCTGTAATTCCAAAAATATGAAAAATCTTGGAAAATCTCCAGTTGTTCTCATTTAATGCAAATTTCCATTAAGGCAATGATATCATAGCCTGTGAATTTTCACTTAAGACCAGGCATACTAGATGTTAAAGTGAATAGGATAGACATGGAGGAAATAATTTGGCCTCGAAGGCATTCAAACTTATTAGTAAGAAAACAAATAAGAAGAGTTTCAAAGAAGACTTACAAATTATAGAAATCTGGAGAAAAGATATTTCTGTGATATGTGCTGATCAAGGAAAGTCAACTTCCTGGGTAAAACAAAATCAATATGTAGTGATCAGATTCCTGAGCCAGCCTCAACCTCCTTTCTACCACTATGATCCCTAAACCTAATTTCCTTAACATGTATTCTTAGGCTGTCACCCAAGTACCAACCACAGAATCTGACATATTAATTACAGATGTCAAATCAAAATGAAATTTCTGAGGCCAGCTTTAGTGGCACCTGCCATAGAGAGTAGGAAGAATTTATTTTGCCTACTAAACCTTAAGTAATTTGAATCGGACAGAGGTATTTCTCAGTATAAATCAAAATTAGACAAACCGTGACTCTCTGGATTTTCTAATCAGTGAATATCACAAAAAGGAATTAATAGTAAAATATGATCCAAATTCACATAACATGATTGCTTCTCTTTTTCTGAACTTTAAACTTCTTTAGGATAGCTTTGATCTCATTCACTATTGTGTTTGAGAACACTGCTTACTTTCTGATACATAGATTTAAACAGAATAGTAAATGGTTGTGGAATGGATAAATAAATTAATGTGTTTTGTTGCCTCTTTCTGTAGTGATGATAAAATATCTTTCATACTATTCAAACCATTGTGAACTATTTAGAACAACTAGTTTTAGGCCAATAAATAAAAAAAAAACATTTCTATTTGTAAAATAAAGAACTTTAGAGAAAATGACATGTCAGAATCTATCTTTTGAAGTTTTAAAAGTGAAAATTTGATTTACTAAGTGTAATACATAAGGGCTTCTGTAACTATAACATTGCATACAATAAGATCTCTGTACTGAACTAAAGGAAATATTACAATCATCTTATTTGAATTATATTCTGCAAAAATTATAGTAGAGAGAGTTTAGTTTTTAAATTAGTCACATTAATTTGGAGATTTTAATTCAAAATGCAATTAAATATAGTTTGTGTCAAAATCTGGTCCCCAATCTCTTCAAAGTGCAATTCTGTTTTTTTTCCACTAATTTACATCCTATTTTCAGTTTCTTTACCCTCACTTTCTTCTATTTTATGTATATGTTATGATATTCCTATTCAAGGAAACCTCTAAAACTCATTCCTAAATTCATAGATAACCTTTAATATAATATCATGCTGAGATTTAGAAAGCTATTCTTCCTTTTTGTATTATGTTTTATTAAAATGGTATCCTGCCCAAGTGTCTAGATACCACATGTCAGAGGCATTATATGAATAGATTTAGATAGATGTATGTTTTCTGAACTTGAAATGTATAAATGTCAACCTGAAATAATCATCATCACAACAATAATGACAGTGCTACTTTTTATTTGTGTAGCACTATGCCGAACAAACAATTTTTGAGGCAATTGCCAAAACAAATAAAGATGGAGAATAGATAAGTCCAAAGGAGATGTCCATAAGAAAAAGAAAATAACATTTAAGAGAATATGCTATCCATAAAATTTTAAGGGATACAGAATGTATTAAACGGTTGCCTGGATTGATATTTCTTTCTTTCTTACCACATGGAATTTTTATGGAAATAATAATATGCAATTTTGACATGTTGAAAATTTATAAGAGATATCAAAGAGTTGTGCCATTCATTGCCTTTTTTTATTAAAGTAGATAAGAATGGACTATAGGCTATGACATTTCCTTTCAATGAAAATAATAAAAATCTCTCTTAAATGCACAGATAACCTTCAATATCATAGGATAGTGGTTCTTTGGAGAGAATTACTGTCCCTTCCTTTTTCCATTCTTTTCTCATAGAAAGTACTTATCAAGGTGTGTCTAAAGAATGCATGCTACAGCATTAAACCAATAGATACATTGAGGTATGTATCCTTGACTTTAGAAATAATAAATTTCAAATTAAAATAAGGATAACTACAACAATAATAAAAATCATCCCATTTTTAATTTATAATAGCTCTCTTCTTTTAAGATGTTCAAAATAGATATAGATTTTTTTTCCTGAAAGCTTCTAGTTGGAATCAAGTGGACCAATTCATAAAGCTTGATGAAGGAAGCATAATTAAAGGAATGTTTGCAAACTCGAGGGAGATATTTTGAATCTCAAATAAGATATTGTTGTATAATCATTGGAGATGACAATGAGTAAACCACGAAAGAATAAATGTCAGAACATGAGTGATGAAGGAACAATTATGAAGATACCAAAGGGCACAAAGCTTCTGTGAATGTAAGAACAAAAGTTTGAAAAACTATTACTAACTGTAAATCTGAATGATACTTTTGGACCTAGAAAGAGGAAAAACTTGAGTAAACATATTTTGGTCCCATTATCACATAGTAAGAAGCATGATACCAAAAGAATGAAGTACCTGAGTGACCTCAGAATCCCTATCCCTTTTAGTAATTACAGGTAGCGATGTAAAACAAGTAAAATTGCACCTAAGTAAATATCATACTTCCATCACTCAGAACTGATCTAGTGGAACATAAGTTTAAATTGTAAATATTTTATTTGTACAAACTAGTACCTTGATCTGGAAGGAATATTTAAAAAGAGGAAAGATAAAGTATTCACATTAGAAAGGGCACATTCTTAACCAAAAGTTTTGAGAAAGAGAACATGGAAACAAATTTGAGAGTGTATGTGTGGGAATAATTGTAGTGACATGTAGGGCAATATGAAGTGATACAGAATAGTTTGATTAACAGGTAATCTCTTCATTTATAAGTATGGTAGCCATTTCTTTACTATTGCCCCAAATTTTTAGGCTTTGTAACTAGCTAGCTATTAAAATAACTATCCTTTTTTTGTGGTCCCACGGGTACTGAACCACTGAGACCCATCCCCAGCCCTTTTTTGTATTTTATTTAGAGACAGAGTCTCACTGGGTTGCTTGGGACCTTGTTAAGTTGCAAAAGCTTGCTTAGAACTCCTGATCTTCCCACCTCAGCCTCCCAAGCAGCTGGGATTACACACATGCCCCAAATTTACCCAGCAATAGTATTCTATTTTTTATCACTACTGAAAATTCTATATTCCACTGTTTCAAAATATTGAGTTAGTTTAATGAGTTGTTGCTTTCTTTTTGCTGCAACCCTACTTGAAAACCAAATTGCTATTACAACTGGTTCATGGGTATGGCAAACACTTCAATGCCAAATGACATTGTTAACCTTAACCAACACATTGTGGGTTTCTTTGGACAAGTAGAAGAAGTATATCTACAACATACATTGAGATGATAATTTTCATGGCTTAAATATATTTCCTCTCTTACTTCTTTCTCTTATATATTATTTACATAAATAATAAAGCAGAGTATTTATATATCTGTTAGATAATTATACTATGGAAAATTGCCTGTTCTACAAAATAGATCTCTAAAGTATTTTTCAAGTGACTGCATTTAATTTGTTAACATTGTTTTCTTACAGTCGATGTTCTTCTTTTGAATAAATACCTTATATTGACATTATATTCCTTAGTATATTATTGTCATGAAGTATGTGTGATAATATTAATGCATCAGAACTTCTTCAGTAAGTTTTAATTACCAAGAATATTTCTATGGATTTGCCTATTATGAATATTTCATAAAATCAAACAACATGTGGAATTTTTTGGCTGGCTTCTTTCCCTTAGCATTTCATTTTCAAGCTTCATGTATGCTGTAGCATGTAACACCAGTTCTTTTTTCTTACTGAAAGTCATTCTCATATATTATTCCCAAATATTATTCAATTGTCACAATAGTGCATATTACTTCTCAGCTGAGGGACATTTAGGTTTACATCATATTATAAATCTTATTGCTTTGAAAATATATATGCAAATTTTTGTGTGAACAATTTTTATCCTTTTTAAATTTGTGCATTATAGTGGTACATATGATGGAGTATGTTGTACATATTGATGTAGGCACACAGTGTAATAGTATAATTTGACCAATACCATTCCCCAGATCTTCCTCCTACTCTCTCCTCCCACTATCTGGTCCCCTATATGAACACGTTTATAACTCTCTTGGTTATATACCTAGAAGTGAAATTGCTGGCTCATATGATAACTCTATATTGAAACATTCAGGGAACTCCAAAACTGTTTTGCAAAGGGATGTTACCATTTACATTCACACCAGCATCCTATGAGTTTCAATTCCTTTAGTCACATCAGCAAATATTTTTGTGTGATTTTTTTTATATCTTAGTGGTTGTGAAAGAGTATATCATTTTTATTTTAATTTGCCTACCAATGAATACTGAGTATTTTTCCATGTATTTATCAATCATTTATTTATCTTCAGAGAAGTGCCCACTCAAAATTGTTGCATATTCTTTAATTGGATTATATGACTTTGTTTGCTGTAAAAGGACTTTTCTATTCTGGTTTTAAGTTCATTATCAGATATATGACTTAAATTTTTCTTCTACATGTTTTTTCTCTAATTTGATGGTATTCCTCAATGAATAAAACTTTTTAATTTTGATTAAATGCAAGTAACCTATTTTTGTTGTTGATGTTTATTTGTGCTTTTGGTGTTATAGAAGACTCTGCTTAATTTCAGTTCACAAAAGTTTGCAGTTATGTTTTCTTCTAACAGTTTAATGGTTTTGTTGCTCATGACTCTAAGATCTGTTTGGTTTCTTTGTTTTTGATATGATCTAATTTCATCATTTTGTATTTGTAGATCCATTTGTCCCAAAACCACTTGTGGAAGAATATTTTTCTCCAGTTGAACTGTACTGATACCTTTTCAAAAAATCAACTGACCATAAATAGGAATATTTTGTTTTCTGAATTCATAATTCTATTTGATCTGCATAACTATCTATTCCTATGCCAATATATCAGTCTTGATAATTAAATTTATAGAAGGTATCAAAATTGGAAAGTACACATATTCCAACATTGTTTTTAGGATTGATTTAGCTATTGTGAATCTCTTCATTTCCATATCAGTTTAGAATCAGCTTGTCAGTTTGTGTAAAAAAATGTAGCTAGAAATTTTGATAAGTACTGTAATCTGTACATCAGTTTGGAGATTACTGCTATTTTAACAAACTGACAGCTTTAGATACATAAATTTGGGATTTATTTCCATTTATTCACATGTTGTCTAATTCCTTTCCACATTATTTCATGGTTTTCAGCATGTAAGTCTTATGCTTATTTTATTAAATTTAAGCTAAGTATTATGCTTTTTTGTTAATTTTATTTTTGGAATACTCATTATAACTTATACAACTACAGTCAATTGTTCATGATTCTATCACATTATAGACTAATTTTTTAGTTATATTTTAAGTAGATTGTATTTCTACATAAAAGATCATGTTATTTACAGAGATTCTTTTATTTATTTATTTATTTTTACAATCTGGATGATTTTTATTTCTTTTGTTGCCTAATTATTGTGGCCAGAATCTTAGGTACACTTCAAATATAAATGGCTATAGTAGACATCCTTTCTCTTGATCTTAGGAGGAAATCATTCATTCTTTCTCCATTAATATGTAAGCCCTGGGTCTTATGAAGATATCCTTTACCCAAATCTGAGGATACTTTTTTCCTTCTTCTGGGTTGCTGTTTAAAAACTGTGAGGTTTTGTTAAATGTTTTTCCCGCTTACATTGTAATGCTCATGAGGTTTTCTGTGTCTTATTCTATTAATATGGTGTACAGCCTGAATTAATTTTCATCTAGTGAACCATACAATCATTTGTGCCTTTATGGGGTATTCTCACTGGATCACAAATTTTTTTTTTCCTTGTGGTGCTGGGGATTATATCCAGGGCCTCAAGCATGCTATGCTAGTCCAGTGTTCTACCCCTGAGCTACATTCCCAGCCCACACTTGATTACATTTTATAATCCTTTTCATTTATTACTAGACTTGGATTGGCAGTGTTTTGTTGAACATTTTTCTATTTAGATTCATGAGGCAGTGGTCTGAAGCTTTCCTGTGCTGTGATGTCTTTGCTTGTTCTGGTTAGATTTCCCTAATGCCTTACCTGTATTTAATGTCTTGCCTGAATATAAAGGTCATGTACTCTGTTGTCATATTGAGATTCAGTTCTTTAAAGAGACAAGTTTTAGTTTGTTCTGTGACTTTGCTAGTGTTAGAAAATGGTGATTTTTAAAATTGCCTGTATGTATTTTTGTTATTGTAGAAGGAAAGAAAGTGTACCGAGTCCTTTATCTGCTATTCTGTAATTCAACGTCCCATGCATGTACTATTCCTATGTTTTATCTGCTCTTGTTAAGTCTCTAGTTATCACTGGACCTGATCATAATTGCCTAACATATTCTACATCTTTTATTTTCTAATTTGCTACTTCCAGTTTACGTTAGACTTATAATCCAGATCATATCACATTAAAGGTATATATAAAATAAAAGTTAAAAATACTATGAACCAGAATAACAATGGGACTCAAAAAAAATTCACTGATCATTATATTTATCCTGCATTTCCTTTTACTAAACTACATTTCTTTGAAAAATCAGAATCACATTTCCTCAGACTCAGGAAAATGTCTTTCTCTCTTCTAAAGAGTTAATCTCTTCTCTATTAGCATTTTGGTCAGATTTCTACTAGAATATTTACATACTATACCACATTTACTCATGTTTATTCCTTCCTCTGTACACCCATATTTCCATTCTATAATAAAATATGTAACATTTCAGGGAATCATATAGTTGTTTTAGGATTATCATTTTTAACCATGTTTGGAAAATTCTGTTATTATTTCTTTGAAGGTTTTTACTCTTTCTCTTCACTCCACCCCCTACCTTGGGACTCTGATGACACAAATGATGTTTTTTTTTAATTCCAACATGTCCCTGAATTCATTTTTTTACTGTATTTTACCTTTTTATCATTTAGACTAGACAATTCCTTTTTGATTATTCAAGTTTACTGATTATTTCTTATGTCCTTTATTCTCCCAGTGCTGCTGTTGGTCCTATCCATTGAGGACTGGTTTAAAGAATTCATTTCAATCATTGCAGTTTTTAGCTCTAAAATGTCCACCTGATTCCTCTTTATAACTTCCATTTATTAGCTGAGGTCTTCTATATTTTTTGTTTCAAGCATGCATGTAATAATCCTTAAAGCATTTTTATTATGAATGCATTAAAATTTTAGTCTTATAGTTCTAATATCTGTATTATTTCAGAGTTCATTTTCATTAGCTTTCTTTCTTTCCCTCCATTTAAGATCCTTCTGTTTCATGGTATAATGGGAGATATTCAACTGAAACCTGGTGTTCGTGTATTCAGGCTCCTATAACAAAAACATCTTAGACTGGGTAACTAATATACAACAGAAATTCATTTCTCATAGTTTTAGAAGTTGGGAAGTACATGATGAATGCACCAGCAGATTTGGTGTCTGATGAGGGTCCTCTTCTTTATAAGTGACACCTTGTAGCTGAGTCCTTGTTGGCAGAGGGGGCTCACTAGCCACATGGGCTCTTTTTTATAAGGATACTAATTTCATTCATGAGGGCAGAGCCTTCATTAGTCATCTCTAAACACTCTGCCTTCTAACACTATCACTTGTGGATCAGATTTTAACATATGGATTTTGAGGGGACGTAAATATTTAGACCAGAGTACCAGAACAATTTTAGTAGTATATGTTTAAATTCTAGATCTCAATGAAGTCTTGTGTTTTAGTTTAGTTCTTCTGGCACTGCTCTGGTAGGTGGAGGGGGAGAGTTACTACCTTGTTAACCACCAGATGGCATGGAAGTAGAGGTTTTCCACTTGGTCCCTGGTGACACTCTTTGTTTGGGGGATGGAGTGAAAATTCAAGTTCCCTACTACACGTTTGTAGAAGGAAAAGAAACAACTCGTTATTGCTTCCCATTGTACTCCACTGATTCTTGGAGTGAAAACTTTGCGTAGTACGTTGGGATAAACATTTTAGCTTCCACTCATTCTGAAAGCGCTTTGATGGGTGGGTTGAGTCACCTTTTACAGCCTGGCAAGAGTCAAATTTAGGCTCACTACTCATTTTTGCTGGGGTGGTGCTGAAATTTTTTTGTGTGGTGTCATGTTGGAGTACAGTGATTATTTTAAGAGTTTTCAGTCTTTCTAAATTGCTTTTTTTCCTGATCTTTTTGTCCACCAAGTGCAGGCTTTTCCAGGAAGTTTGTTCTATATTTGTTGATATTTCTGCCAGCTTATCCAGATAGGGATATATGAGGATATATGAAGCAAAAAGATAAGCCAAGGAGCTTACCACCATTGTTCTTTAGATCCCAAAGTCCTAAGGTTGTCAGATTTATACTCTCTAGTTTTCAGGATAACATTGTGTTGGTTTTACACAGGATGTCTGTCATTTCTGCTCATTTTTAGTGGGAGTCAGGGAGAAGAGAATGTCTTCTTTATCTTTCTGGAAGGGGAAGTTGACCAAGACAACCCATTTGAATTTTCCTGACATTTTACATAGTCTACCAGGTAATAAATCATTGTTAAATTAATGACAACAGCCAACCTGCATATCTACATTTCTGGGAATCCTGTGCTCAGTTTTACTCATTTCTGTTTCAGGAGGATGTTGTGGGCATTGGAGGCTTCTAGAAAAGTGTTCTGAGCCAAGAGAGGTACCACTGAATTTAAAAACTTTTACAGTTTCTGTCATAATATTTTATTCAATAAGAAATCTGATTTGGAATAATAAGAAAAAAACCTTCTTTTGGTATTGTTGCTACCATCATTTGCATTTGAAAATGCCCAGAAACATTTTACTCTTTAAACATGTTATTCTTTGTTGTGCTGATTTACAGCTTCTAAATAATTTAGAGAATGTAATTTGTAATTAAGAACATTCTCACTCACATATGCAAATTCTAATGACTACGTGTTATGATCTTGCTATTTTTAATAACATTTGTACTGCTGGGCTGAAATTTCTTAAAGATCAGACTAATTTTAATAGCTCAATGTTCTTTTTATAATTGCTGAAATCACTCATTTTCCATTCCATGACTATTGGTTATTTTCTTTAGTATTATCATACTTACAGAATATGACATAAATACCATGGCACTTGTGATGCAATGAGCAAATGTCATTTAGCAGCTCTGTAATCCCAAGAACCAGAAATAGATTTTATATAAAAGAATACTTCAGTGGAAATGCTTTGACAGGCAGGGCCTTGATTGTGGCATTATTCCATCCCTTAGCTCCTTAACTAGTTTTAGACTAATTTGAACTTCTCAAGTGCTATTCTTAGTATCTTCATTGAATAAATCAATTGAACCAAGTTCAGTTCAGGTAATCTTGCTTTCAACAAAAAAATATTTGCCAGAAAATTATGTAGTGATGACAGTTATCTTTCAATCCAGGCAAAAATGATGTATATAATTGGGGTGATTTCAAGACGAGGTAAGCATTATAGGAGGACATCTCTGTAAATCATCATTAATGATAAAATAAAGTATAAGATGGGAAATGGCACTGCAGCCACTTTTCCTTCTATAAATAGAGGAATGTACCCTAATATAAACTATGAACTTTGGATGATAATGTATAGGGTCATCATCTATAACAAATGTACCATGTTAGTAGGGGATGTGAATAATGTAGAGGGTATGTATGTGTGGCTGGATATACGGAAATCTTTATATCTTCCTTTCATTTTTGCAATGAATCTAAAACTACTCTAAAAATTTAAATATATATAATAAGTCTGTTAAGACTTGTGGAGTTATTCAAAGCTTGATGGTTTGTTTCCCAGGATCACATCTCCCTGACCAAAGATCATCCCCATACACAACACCAAACTCTTACCCCTGAATGATCACCATATGTTAGGCCCCTTTTCATTAATTTCCATGCCTTTCAGGGTGTTAACATACAATCATACAATCCATACTGCCTGGAGTCCAGAGTCTAACAAGCAAAGCTGCTGTAGCATTGTTTTCTGTTGGCAAAATCAAGATTTTCCATTATAAATATTTAATATTTGTCCAACCATGTTGTCGATGGAACTAAATAAGGCGTTTTTGAAAAACTTTATGACCACAGTAATTTTTATATACTTAGTTATTGTACAGTTAATATCAAGTAATGATGGTTTGATGGTAGACAATAGGGAATGAGGAAAGATTAAGGAAATAAGATATAAAGCAAGATTTGCCTCTAGTGCTCTCATTCTTAAACATTCTGCCTTATTTTTTCCTAGACATTTTTGTGTCATGGACTCGGATCTCTGTGACATAGGGAGTAATGAGTATCTGAGAACCTTGGGAAGTCAAGGTGGTCTATATACTGCAAAGCAAGTTGAGATGCTGCACTTTTGAAGCAGGGACAGTCTATCTTATTTCAACCTAAAAAGCCATTTGGAGTTGCAAAATTGTTTCCCACAGTAACAAGAAGAATAGTAGCATAACAATTCACCATCAGCTGTGTGTTATACACTCTAAAACATCATATTATGTGGTGGAGAAAATGATGGGAGAAGTAGTTGTGGGTGTCTCATTGTTTGATGCTTCTCCTCCTCAAGTTCATTGCTGGCCTCAGGATTGCTGTCCTCCCTTCTCAATCCTCTCCTTTTTTAATTAGAGCAAATGGCCAGGAAGTCTGGCTGTCCCTGAATTATCTTCCAAGTTCTTCCTATTACATCATCTCTAAATCCATCTCCATTCAGAGATATACCTTTAGTTTCCCAAAAGTCCACTGTAAAGGTCCAATAGTTGGGCATTGCCTATTTTCTCTTTATAACAAACTTAATTCTCCTAAGCCCAATGGGGATACTTCTGTCTAATTAAGTAAAGGTTCTTAAGCAGGAAGTATGACAAGTAAGGAAAGACACAGAATACTCTTTTAATAATGATCTTGTTATCTTTTCACTGGGAATTTTTTAGTGTCTAAAATTAACTTTAGTCACATCTATGTATTCTATGCTGTACCTCCTATATTGTGGAAGGCATAAATAAGATCTGTTACCTAAATTTGATTTAGAATATATAATTTTATTTCCCCTAAATCATATGGGTCCTATCTCTTTGAAGACGTTCAAATTCTTGGATATCTTTGGACATATTCCAACTTTAAAGTATTAAGAGAGAGAGAGAGAGAGAGAGAGAGAGAGAGAGAGAGAGAGAGAGAGAAAGAGAGAGAGAAGAGACTTTTATATTAGATTTGTGGTATACATTCTATCTACCACTACACATGATTGTTATAATAATCTCTTATTTAATAATAAATTTATTTCCCACTGTCTTTCTCCAGAGTAAGGGGCAATGACTTCTATCACATGGGAAGGTAGTTCATGGCAAATCCTTATCAGAACTTATGGAGGGGAATGGGGAACAGGCTACATTTTCCTTTAAATGTTCTCATAAAATGATAGACATCTACTTCAATTGTTTCAGGAAAAATCCATGACCACAATTATTGAGCTACCATTATCTGCTTTCACTCATAAGTTTATATTCATAGAATTGCTAAAATTAAATCCAGTAGTTAATTGTGAAAAACAATCAAATTTCAAAGTACAGGTTAAAGAGGGAAACTCTATTTCAAAATTAAATTCTTTTTTCTCTCTTCTCCCGAATGGGATAGTCCCTGTGATTACAGTAGAGCTGAATGACCTGTAGAATTTTCAGGAAAATCTAGTTATAGTTAAAATATATGTAATTAAAACATGATAAAATACATTATTAGTTAGTGGCATTTTAACCAAATCTCAAAATCCTAATGTATCTTTCCTCAGATACAAAGGTAGGTTCTCAAATCACAGAGTGTAGACATTACACTACAGGTAGGCCTAAGTTCAAGATACCTTCATATATAAATCCAGTGGTTCTATGTGTTATATTGAAGGCTGAATTTTATCTATTATTGATGGCTTTTCAAGTAACATTTTATGTTTTTAAAAATGTTTAAAATGTTTAGTTGTAGTGGGCACAATACCTTTATTTTATGTATTAACTTTTATGTGGTGCTGAGGAACAAACCAGTGCCTTACACGTATTAGTCAAGCATTCTATCACTGAGCCACAATGACAGCCCCCTCAAGCAACATTTTAAAAGTACCTTCATATGGGGTTGGGGTTGTGGCTCAGCGGTAGAGTACTCACCTAGCACATGTGAGGTCCTGGGTTCGATCCTCAGCACCAAATAAAAATACATACATAAAATAAATGTATAAGAAAATAAATTTTTAAAAAAGTACCTTCATATGATGTAAAACTGTGGAGTTCTATCAACTGAAGTACCATAATATTTTAGAGCACCTGCTCTTTTTCAGAAATGATGGGGAAAATAAAATATTCTGAAATATTGAAATTTTTAGGTTACAAAATTGTTTTTGAAGAAATGAATAATAGTATTTTATAACATACTAGACATCTTGAAGGATTCAGTTGAAATTAGACCCATGAAGGTAGCCTTTCCTTTCCCTTTAACTTGACTAGAACTTAAGACTGACTTCTTCCTAACTCTAGGGCCCTGTCCTCTCTTGTTATATAGCTTTTATTTACTTTGTTCTTTTGAGATGCAAGTTCTTTTAAACATTTCTTATAATCCAAGAATGTCTGGGAGATATTCTCCAGGTCTTTCGATTATAACCATCAATCAAGATTCTCCGATCTCTAGAGTTCTGAGGGAGGTTAGACACAATCTAAATGGGTGCCTTAATCCATGTTATAAACTGCCTCTTGTCAGATAGGTATGAGACATTTCATTTTCTCTTTGAGTACAGTCAATTAGCAAATTGGTAATACTACATTGTGGTCTATAATTCCCCCTCTTCACCCTTACTCTTAAAAATAATTCTTCCATATTTTAACTCATCAGAGGTATTCTAAAATCAAATTCTATTTTCCCTATACTATTATAAAAAGCTTAAATAAAACCTTGCTTTCCTTCCTAATTAGTCTGATGCAAATGTGCTCTGACATTTCTAAGAAGTTTTGGTTTTCCTAAAAGTTTATAGAATGGATTTGACATATAGTAACATATCATAGGATAGTTACTATCCCAGGAAGTAGTCAGAGAGGCAGGGTACTCAAGATGGTTTATAGAACTAAATGTGACATGCAAATTATAAATATCCTAGAAGAAAATAGGAAAAATATTCATTCTGCAATTCTCCCCCTTTTCTGTCCCTCCTCTCTCCCCCTCAATCTCCTTTTACTCATTGATCTTCCCTCTATGGTTATGATATCTGATCCCTGCCCCCATTTTCCCCTTACTGTGCTCTAGCTTTTGAATATGAGGGAAAACATCCAACCTGTGATTTTCTGAGTCTGGCTTATTTCACATAGAATGATCTTCTCTAGTTTGATCCATTTATAGGCAAAATGGCAATGTAATTTTTAGATAAAATACTTTAAGTAAGATCTATGAAAAAAAAAACCTATATGTAAATTTTTATGATACTCTAGAATGAAGAATTTTTCAACTGAAACAATTTTTTAAATGAGGATATAAGATATTTAAATTATATCTTGAAATTGATTGGCTTTGTACTCAGGGAGGAAAAAATTTTGACAGAAGCTAACATGAAAAATGATTCCAGGTTTCAATTATAACTTGTTTAATTCATTATGTCTTCTTTGAGGAATTTTCCACTTAATTTATTTTTCTGCCAAAATAACAACTTAAAGAACTACTAGTATTTTACTATGTGATACCCCCATCTGTTTTAAATTTAAGAAACTGACCTAAATACTTATATATTGGAATTGAAAGAAAAATAAATGTTGATATGGTTGAATGTTTGTCTCTTCAAAATCATATGTTGAAATTTCAACCCCTAAATTTATGGTATTTGAAGATTTTTTTTGAGGTTGTTTGTTGTGATACTGAGAATTAAATCCAGGGCCTTGTACATTCTAGGCAAGAAATCTACCACTGAGCTATATTCCCAGTTTATATATGGTATGTTTTAAAGGGTAAAATGCTTTGAAATGTTTTGAAGGGTGAATTAGTACCCTTTAAAATGGATCCACAGTAACTTATTTTTATTCATCCACCATGTGAGAACTCAGTGAGAGGGTGACTTCTCTGAACCAGAAATTGGGCCCAATTCATCAGACA
The DNA here is from genome assembly GCF_964194105.1 of Spermophilus citellus. Lineage (NCBI taxonomy): Eukaryota > Metazoa > Chordata > Mammalia > Rodentia > Sciuridae > Spermophilus > Spermophilus citellus. The sequence continues at coordinate 52,416,178 of NC_138182.1, read as the reverse complement.
CTGAATATGCTCATGAGTTGATCCTATACTTTCCATTCTCTAAATTTGTGAGAAATAACTTTTTGTTGACTATAAGCCACCTAGACTCTGGCATTTTGTTATTACCACCGGAATTGACTTAAGACACATATTCACTAAATTCTTATCCTTAATGGTGTCTCACATTTTAAAACATCAAATCCTATATCAATTTTCATTTCTCCAGACTGCCTCATGTAATAAATAGTTCTATATAATTGCTCACTGAACCTATTTTATTGCCATTTAAATGTAATGGATGTACTGGATGTTAACTGTTTTCTGGTGTCTTTGGATATTTTTTGCATTGAAAGTTTGAGAATTCTTTCTTTGTAACTATCAAAACCCTTTAAAAACAAAATTAATGTATTATAGGTATACTGGCTGTCTAGTGGAAAAGAAGGATGAAATGCATGCAGGCTTCATGCAGTGATTGCAACAACAACTTCATATTATTTAACTCCTTGGAAATTTTCATTGTCTCTCTATTCTGTGCTACCTTCTTTCTCTCCCACAGAGACATTGATCCTTCTCTTTCTCTCTCCTTGGATCAGTGTCTCTGTATTCCATTCTACAAGGTACATCCTTGTAATCACTCCAGACTAGGACAATTCCTCTTGTATCTATAGCTCCTGTATCTCCATCTGCCCCGTGATTATTAATTTATTGTCTAACTTTCCCTGCACTCACATTGAGGGCTTCTGGGTCATTTAGTATGGATAGGTGGGTCCATTTCATATTAACACCCATACATTTCAAACCAAAGGCTGGTAGTATCATGTGACATTTAATATGATGATGGAACTGCATATTTGAAAATATCATTAAATGTTTGGTTGATTTGGTCCTACATTATCTTACCAACTATAAGTTTTATTTATCCTTCTACTATTCACAGAACTCTTATCTCACATTTTTCTTCTTTTTATCTCCCATTTATTTGATAGCTATCTGCTTAAGTAATCTATTCCACATTCAGTTTTTCAAAAATGGCACTAAGAATTGAACTTGCCCTCCCCTTTGATGCTATTTGTTATCATGTCCTGTCTCTGTCCTGAGACTGGAGTGGGGACCATTTCCTTTCTGTTATTTACTACTGTGCTGAGTGCACCATTAGCACTCAATAAATTAAAATAATAATGATACAACTCATCATCATAATTATCTTTATTCCCTTAGGCAGATCCAGCAAGGAATGAAAAAATTCAGAGACTGTTCTGTTTCCTATAAATGCCCTCCAGAATGTCTGAGGACATGAAAGGAGCCTTTAACTCCACTTACTTTCATCAGAACAATAGCAGAGCAGTGGTCATTGAGAGAGTACTCTTTGAGGCTTCCAGGAAGATAAGATAATATGGTCTGGTTTCTGTTTCCACTCCTGAAACGCATACTGTCTTTATCATTTATGTGATGTGTCAAATAAGTTATTATGCCCTTAAGGGAAGAAATAGGTTTGATTCCACTTCCTGTACAAATAAATGCCATTAGCAGATTTTCTATTAACAGTTATTGCAAATTATGAATAAAAGTGATAAAGACAGTGCTTAATAATTCATATAAATAGAGAAGCTTTTTCATTCATAAGAACTTATAAACTCTGAGATCCTCTAATACATATTTTCTCAATCATCTTTGGTAAGTAACCTAAGAACTATTAAAATGTGTACTCAATAAATTTTTGAACTCAAAGTAATCAAATGAAGCAAAATGTGATGGTATATGCCTGCAATTCTACACAGGAGGCTAAGGAAGGAGGATTACAAGTTGAAGGCTGGTCTCATAATAAAATAAAAACGGCTGGGGATGTAGTTTAGCAGTGGAGTGCTTACTTAGCATGTACAAGGCAAGACCTCAGATTTGATCCCCAGTACTCCAAAATAAATTACTACTTTTAAAAACAATCAAATGGAAACTGAGGTTTCCATTGTAATGTTGAAGTTGCCCTTGGATTTTGTGTCATTTGTACTATCTTCAAACAGATATACAACATTATCCCCCAAACCTCAGATAGGCTGTGTTAGTGTCTTTTTGTTTTACGATCATTCCTATTCCCTAGGTTCTACTTCCATATACAATCCACTTCTGCTTTAAGTTCTTGCCACTGGAGTACATTGCCTGTTCCCCTTTCTGAATACTTTAGTCATTATACATGTCTGGTCTGTTTTACCATAAACACTTTGCACCTGTCTTATTGTCTTCTTTTCTCTTTCAACCTGTGCTGCCACTACAGGTCATTGCAATACCAATGTGGAGAACTTCTTCAATAGTATAACTTACAAAGCATCTCGATTCACCCAATTCCTGTAAATTTAACCCAGGTATATTTTAGCCACTGCCTCTCTATGGATGGATCCTTTGGATAAGAATTTTTCTGTATCTCAGACATACAAAATGCTGATATCATGTTCTGACTAAACCATTTATCACTTATATCTCATTTCTTCAGTTCTGGAAACCTTGCCCTTGAGCATCCAAAAAATATACAATTGGTTGATTTTTCCTTTCTCACAAAGGCCAATGATCTTCTCCCAGCTTTATTCTCCTATTTGAGCATCTTAGAATATGTTTATCAGAACTGCTGGGTTACTTAGCTTACTTGATTTCACTGCTCTTTTATCCAGATTTTCTCATTCTAGAATTATCTACAATCATTTTTTTTCTAGACTATCTTGTATTTAAAATTGCTCAGGTTTATGAATGGTTGATAAATTGATGTTTCTAACTTAAGGTTGCACTTCAGTGTTGCATATCAATTGTTTTTCTTGCCAGTATTTATCATTATTTTTCTTTTATGAAAACTTACAACTTTTCTTAGTGTAAAAAAGTAGGGTGTGGTTAAACACTAAGGAAATTGCCTCACCTTCTTACATTATAAAATGTTAGATTATTCTACATAATACTGTTCTAGTTTGGAAACTGCCCATCTATGCTTTTATCTATGCCACTCCCATTCTAATTCCTTCCCTCCAGGATCAGGGCTCAGAACTGTACCACTTCTACTCTTAACCCAGCACTTTTTCATGACTCAGACCTTGTTTCATAATTTACCTCCCATTAATTTCATGTACTCCAAACTTCATTCCGGATACCATAAACTGCTTTTCAATTTCTATACAGAAATACAAGAAAATAAAATTTATGAATGTTACATTTTCATCTAGCTATTGCTCAGTTTCTTATTTTTCCCTCTCTGCTCAATGTCTGGTAAGAATAGCGATGAACCAGTCAATTTCTCTCATTTTGTCCCCACACGATTATTAAAAATCTTCCTTATACCTGGCTTTGTTCTTCACGTGGGGATATTAAGAAGCATAGGATGGACTTGGTCCTACTTTCATGGCACATCAGGCTCTATTTCTCACCTCTACTCAGTCTTCAACCTAGCATGTTCCTGACTCAACAACTCCACTAACCCAGCTTCACTTGACCTCTTAATTTACAAATCAAATGCTCTGCAGTATTTATCATCTTCTGTTTCTTCAGTATTTTGTCTTATGAACCACTCCTTCTAACTTCCTATCCTTCACTTTTATATAACCCCAAATTTACCTTTTTTTTCCTGAATTTTGCTTCCCAGTGTCTTTTATAGGATCTTCTTTCTCAGTTTATAACTTAAAAGATGACATTCCTGAAATTTCTGGTTCTGTCCACCCTCCACTTCTCATAGTTTTAAGGTGTCAACAATAAACTAACATCAGATCATTATAGTGAAATTGTGATAGGAGTCCACCTTTAAAATCTCCATATCAATTAAATTCAAAATGTCTTCAAATAAAGTCTTCATATTCTCTTGTCCTCTTGATCTCACTTGTAGGCACCTCCATCCTGTTTATCAAAGCTTCTTCATATTTTAATTCTAACACTGACTTATTCTTGCTTCTTCTATACATTTAGTGAAATGATTCCATGCCAAGAGTTTTTTGAGTTGTCTCCTAACTAGTATAACTTTGTCACCAGATTGTCCTGAATATATTTGATTATAGCAGTATATTATTTAAAAATTCAGTTATGTATCACTTATTATAAATATCAAACATCTGGCATGATAGAAAGGCCCTACATTATCTAACACAAACTATTTTTGTTGCTATAATTTCATCTCCTTTCACTCACTTTTTAATTCTTTATTATTTTTCAGTCTTTTATTTATTGTAGTTTCCAATATTCTGTATATTTTTTCTTTTTATGAATATCTATACATGCTGGGTTCTGTTGAGTTGGAAATGTCTTTTGGTCTACTTCATTTTTTTGCCAAGTTAACATATATCTCGAATACTTAAAGAAAATAAATATTTTTGTAAATATGATTATATTATATATAAAACTATAATTCTTATTATTTATAACAGATTTTTAAGAGCAATGTGAGAAAAAATATTAAGGCTGACATACAGATTGATATTGATGAGTGATATAAATATACAACATGCTTTATCTTTTGGCATTCCTCTGAAGTCAAATAGAAATCAGATTAGACACACCATGACATTTGAACTTACCTTAAGGGAAATGATGGCCTTTACCATTGTTCATGGACAAAAACCTTGACTTCATCCTGAATAAAATGTAAAGAGATTTCTGTAACTATTTTGCACATATTCTCTCCTTATTGCCTGGAGTAATTATTATATCCTAACCAAATTAAACGACTTTTAAGATCATTACTGATCTCAGATTTAGTGATTCTGTGGAGCCAAGGGTAACTTCTTGATGACATGGATGTTATAAACATGCAATTACTGATTTGAATGAGAATACTATATTATTTAATTTTTTTATATTTTATTTGAGGAAAAAGATACTTAAGTAGGGAAGCATGAATACTTTTCCATAACTAGGATATTTAAGCAAGTTATATAGTCCTATTAACTTACAAATGGAAAAATGAAAAATGTTAATAGCCTAGAAAATCCACCACAAGAATAATATCTTGAATTTAAAATTTCTTTCTGCCATGAATTTTTGTGGCCAACTTAGAAAACACTCGATCTAGGGACTTATAATAGAAATGCCGAAAGACTTTTAAGTATAAGAGCAAAAAGAGATACTGCTGTAATACAAAAGAAATCTTTTTCCAACAAAAGGCTGAATATATAAATCATTGTTATGAAAAATACATTTCTTCTTAGTTATATTCAATCTGCAAATCATAAACTCATTCTTGCTAGCAAAAAAAATGGCTTGGATTTTATTTTAATGTTCATTTTTTTTCATGCTTCTCCTCATTCTACATCTGTTCTGACTCTTCCTTTCAATCATTTCCTTTGTGATTGCTTAGCTTCATGGTTCCTATATTTTGTTAGACTAAAATGTAATGTACTCGAGGTTTATATTGGCAGACCCATGCAGCTAGTCAGCTCTGAAGCTAGCTTTCATCTCAAATAGGCAAGGCAGGGGGGGCTGTAGAGGGGAGAAAGCAGGCAGCAGAGAATGGAGGCAGAGGGGAAGAAAAACCCATTTATATTTCTGAAGTGGCTAATGTTCCTTGTTGCACAAGTTATTCTAAAACAGAATACCTCTCTTCAGATGAGTACTAGCAGCTGTGCCATCTGCAGAGCAAGATACCTGTTTCAAATCACGCAGCTTGGATTATTTTTAATGGTGTGATATCTGTCGCCTGTTTACTTATATTCGATAAAGTATCCTCAGGTCTGCTGGCTTCATTAGCTCCCATTTACTCTGTTTTTGGCTCACTCTGTGTTCTGCTGTCGACAAGTAACTAATGGGCCTTGGGGAGGCATCTGGTCAGAAAAATCTTTTCTATCTGATGCTCTTTTGATTTTGCCAAGTTGTTTGGTCATCATATAATCCAACGGGGAGCAAAAGGATAACATTTTATCTATGATTTTATTTTTAATATAATAGGTCCCTAATAAAATATAAAAATTGTCTTTGTATGTAAAGTGAGAAAAGACTTTATTTTTATTCTTTCCATTAAGAAGCTCCTTGAATTTCCAGGGATTGCCTGAGCAACAGAATATCAAATTCTACCTGTTTATGTGAGCAGTAATTATATATTCTGGGTGGCAGAAAGCACTCGGCAGGGCTCTGAGGAAGTCTGTTATTCATTTCATCATTCTATGCAGTGTTGATCTTGCTGACTGCACAGAGCACTAATAGAACAAGTTAATGGAGTTTATTCTGTCATAAATGCTGCCAGTTAAAGAAGATGATTGCCATGTATGGAAAACCAGTCTGTCTAACGTCTTCCCAAAGATATATAGAAATATGAAATCTGTTATCTGCCATAGAGGAAATACATAAATATTGCCTTCTTAATATGAATACAGGTGGACTGCATTTTTTCAAAGTAGAAATTGCAGAAGTTTGGGGCAATTTTGGGTTGCAAAACTTATAGGTATATATGGCTGCATATTTTTCATTAATGAATTGTACAATATCAACATGATAGTCCCTCCCCCACCCGAAAGTCAAATTATTCTAAATAGAGAGATGAGAGTTTCATATTTTATGAGCTGAATATGTACCAAATTGTGCTGTTTAATAAGTAACTTGCAGCTTTGGATTGATGTTGATAAAGATGTAAAAATCAAATGTTGTTTTTCAAGCTGCAAAATTGCATGTTATTCATGCTAAAATATGAAGCTGATTATAAGATTCAATGGTAATCAGACTGAATTAATAATAGTCCTGTAACAAACCTTCATTTTCTCAATAGTCCTAACAATTCAAGTAAATAAAAATTGAGAGGATGTACCAGTTCAGAAAATGAATTTAGCATTTTACTTAGTGCCTAAAATATTTCTCTGACTGATCAATAAAACTAACTAATTAAAATATTCTTTTATGGACTGGAAATGTTTTTGAAAGAATATGGATTCCCACTTACATGGTCTAATTATTAGATAAAGCTAATCAAGAATAAAAGATATATGTGGTTGTTTGTTGTCAGTGTAGAACAAAGGGACTAATTGTGATTTGCAGAGTATACCACTATTTTAATTTAACATTTTCCTGAGTAAGACTAGAACTTCTGGATTTCTTCCAGGAAGCCAAAATCTAGTAAAAAATATTTCCCAAAGAAAAAGTCTAAATTCACAATTTTTTAAGTATGTGTTTTCTGTTAACAATTTTTTAAAAGCTTTTCTACTCAAACTTCTACCAGTTAAAAATATGTAAATCCTAATATGCTTTTTGTTTCTTATTTATAAATTAGGTAAATATATTCCCTTATGAATAAGCTGTATATTTTTGAAACATATACAACTATAAAGATTCAAATGGAATGTTTATAAAATTTGATGACAGAAAATCCAGTCTTAAAACTAAATCTATTTAAAATTTAGAAACTACTCATCTAGGAGAAGAATGTAATTTCATTACCACAATTTGGTGTTTCTAATAGCATCATCCTTCAACCTAGTAATTTGTGGGCTGTTCTTCTCCTGTCTCCAACTCAGTATAGATTAAATTTTAGATTCATCAATTTAGACAACAATGTTTAAATAATTCATGCCTCAAATGAGGTATACATTAAGGATGATGATAATGGATTTGCATTTGGAGAAGATGTAATCTGTTAACACAACTCAAAAATACACATCTAATTTCCACTTCTGGTTATGTTGATTATTATTCCATCAGAATAACTAACCTTATAAAAATAACTTCAAAATACCCAATTCTTCATAAAGTTATTCTCCAAATAACATTAGAGAGCAATTAAGATAGAACTTTTTGTTTGTTTTTTGCAGTGCTGGGGAAGAAACAAAGGGGCTCATATTGCTAAGCAAGCTCTGTACCACTGAGCTACATCTTTAGGTCTGGACAGAAATTAAAAAGAGAACTGTGGGCTAGAGATCTCAGCATGAAATGGGCATTCTGAGGTGAATTTGACATTATCCATTTTATTTTTTCTGAAGGTATTGTTGAGTCCTAAGTCAAATTGTATGTGAGAATGAAAAGTAAAACAAACAACAAATAAAGACAATAGAATTCTTGTCAGTCTCACAAATAGGAATTACATTTCAGAATTTAAGGCTTGCCAAGAAAGAGAATATTAGTCAATATATCTGGTTTTCAAGTAAGGCCCTAAAATGCTATATCTTAGAAACAAAACCTAGAAATAGGGGAAAGAAATAGACACTTAAATCTGGTTGTAAATAGTCTAATTTCTGATTTTATTAGGGTGATATGATCCTTTTCTTCTTCTCAGAAATTAATTCAGTCTTTTATTAAGCAAAATTACATTGAGTACTTCCAAAAAGATTTTAATAAATAATGCCTAAATTTTAATTAAAAACAATTAATTACATCAGGAAACCTGAACAAATAAATTACAGTCTACAGGAAAAAAAGGTAAAAAAAGAATGAAACAGATAATTCTTATACTGAAGTTATTAGGTAAATATTTTGAAAGAATATATGCATAATGAATTCAGGAAAATAAATTAAAATGAGAAATTTACCAAGGAATTTTTTCAAAACTTGAAATCTATGAAAACAATTAAATAAAAACTCTAAAATTTAAAATGTATTACTACTAACATCAGAAAGTCAGAATCAGTATCTGTTTAAATATGAAAACATCAGCAGTATTAAAAAATAATGATATGTAGTAGAATTTATATTTACCTGTATGTACAAGATCAAAATACATTATTACACAAAATATGGGTACTACATTATGACAGTGTTCTAAGCTCTTTGCGTTATATGGAAAGTGATGGAATAATAAACTCTATGAGTCAGCGATACAAGATTCCAATTCTAAAGTAGCTAATAGAATGATAAACAATGTAAAATAAACACTGTAATAATGGATAATTATAATTATATGATATACTTGATTAATTTGTCCCTTCACAATATAAGTATACCAGAGTAGTCTTCTAGCCATAAATAACCAGAAAACAAAACAACAACAAAAACAAAACAACAAAACTGTCTGAAACTACTAGATCTAACATTTTTTAAGAAGCAATAATTATTCTATAATCCCTGAGAGGAGAGAAGTGAAGGACACCTATCCTATAGTAACTAGTGCTTCTTCCTGAAGGAATCTTCTGGAAGAGAGCTCACAGGAGAGGAACTCGGGCATAGACAAGGGATTGGACTGATATACAAGATTAAAGTGGAACAGACAAAATGTCTAGAATTTGGGAGCTTAGTACCTAGGCAAATGGGTCTGTGCAGAGAACAGGTCCTGAAAAAAATGTGTTAGGTACTTGAGTTTTAGGCTGAATAATAAATTTAATTTACATAGATTGAGATTTTTATGCCAACCAAAGAACAACTGCAGGTAATAGAAACAACCCATGATCTATAAACTCAGTAATACCAAAGAGGGAGATGGGAAGTTCTGAGTGGCCTCTAGCATTCAATAGAGACCCAAGAAACACCTCACCTTATAAGCAGGGATCACCCACATCTAGATAAGAGACTACTCCAGAGACACTCTTGAAAAGCATTTTTAAAAAAATCAAAAGAAACTGCAAGAAAACTGTCTTTCAGAGAAAAGGAATAGAACCTGGAACAGAGAATCAGAAGCACAAACCACAACATTCAGCCACGAACAACAATTAATAAAAATTAAAAAAATTAAAAAAATGTGACCTGAAACCAGGAGATAAGTCAGTTAACAAAAAAGATATACAGGAATGATAGAATGAAGGAATTGGCAGCTGAGTGTATTGAATGGGCTATCTTACATAAATATATCCAAGAACCAAAAGAAAAACAGGAACATGATGAATGGAAAAATGAAAACAATTTTAAAAACATCAGTGTAGATATAAAAGTTAAATTATTTGAAATTAATGGGCTTGTATGCACAGTAAAGATCACAAAAAGCCCAACAAACTTGAAACCAGCAATAGAAACTTTTCAAACTAAAAAACAAGGAGAAAAACCACTGATTAATAAATGAATCCACAGTCTGTAAAATTGTATCAAGTAGTTGGAGCCTAAAGAGAATAGGTATATGAGACAGAGATGTTAAGAAGTAATAAAAAAAATTGAAATTTTATGTAAGTGGTTGTTTTAGTCAGCTTTTTCGCTGTTGTGACTAAAGGATCTGACTAGAACAACAGTAGTGGAGGAACATTTTGAGGGTTCATGGTTTCTTACTCCAGAGAAGACCATCTCCCTTCCACAGGGCTTGAGTTGAGGCTGACATCATGACATAAGAGCCTGGCAGAGGGAAGCTGCTCACATAATGATCAGAAGGCAGAGAGAGATTCCAGCTCCAGATACAAAATATATACCCTATAGCCACGCCCCCATTAATTATCTCCTCCAGCCACACCCCACCTGCCTCTAGTTACCACTCAATTAAAGCCATCAGAGATTAATTCACTGATTGGCTTAGGACTCTCACAATACAGTAATCTCTCCCCTGAACCTTCTTGCATTGTCTCACATGGGAGCTTTTGGGGGAAACCTCATATCCAAACCATAACAGTAATACTACAAAGATAAAAACAATATTCAAGAGTAAACACAAACCATGGTAAATTATACAATAAAGAAATTTCTGCAAACAAAGAGCAATGAGAAAGTGTTAAGTGCACCTATGAAATATCAAAGATGTCTTCCATTCAGGAGAACAAGATAAAACTCATCACTGACTTCTCATCAGAAATAACTTCTCATCAACTGATCCCTGTTCTAAATTCTACATATGAGCCCTAGGTTACTGTCTCAGCAGCATCAACAAAAGAAAAATGATGTTCTACTTGAAAAACAAAACAAACAGAAAGATAGATTTAAGAAATTAATGTGTAATTATAAATAGAGGCATAAAATAAATGGATGAGTATAAAATGCAGGTAAAGAGAAAAATAGTATAACTTTATTAATAACAGGTAACATACATGAAATTTAAAAAATTATCGGGGATCCTTCCACAATTGTATGTCAGTTTCTCAAAAAGACACACAGTTCTTTTTTATTTGGCTTTTTGCTTAGATGTGGTAGAATGGAAAAAAAATGAAATTTGTACATACTTAAGTTATACAGCACTAGTTCTGATATTGAATCAGCATTGCTTGCACTGGCTATTATGCCATAGTATTGTAGTGATGAACTATGTAACTCTGGAAACCCTCTCCCTTTTTAGGCTTGACTCAAATATGTTATCATTCCTAGTCATTTTTCACTATTTTTTTTTTTGGTGCTGATCGGCAATTTTTTCTGAAATAATACTGAACTGCTTTGTATTCTCTTTCAGTTTTAGTTAAGTGCAATGATATAAAGAAATAGTTGGAAAAACATACATGCATTAGATGTGTATGTGTGTGTGCATGTGTGTGTGCATGTGATGTGTGTGTGTGTGAATTTAACAAAAGGCCTGTATTCACTAAATAAAAATATCTCCTAGATCCCAATATTAAAATGGTAAATAAAATGGGCAGAGTTGTCTACTTTTTCTTCATTTGTAACTGAATAGAAAAAATTGTATAATTATTTATGGCATATAATATGATGCTTTGATGTAGATATATATCTTTATACATGCACTTACGTTGTGGAATGGTTAAATCAAGTGATTTAGCACATGCGTCATATCACACAAATTTAAGTATTTATTTATTTATTTTGAGAATACCTAAAATCTACTTTCTTAACTATTTTCAAATTTAAAAAAATTATTAATTATAGTCTGTGTGAAGTACAACTTATCTCTTGAACGTATCTTTCCTCGGACAAAATCCTGCCAGTTCCCACATCACATATATTTTCATAACTACACTTTCATTCTCTTTTCTTAATGGGCTTGACTTTTTTAAAGTTCATATAATGTAGAGTTTTAATAATATGGACTCAAATGTATAAAGAAAATAAGAACAAATGAACCTAGAATTGTAATGATGATTTTAACTCTTTACTCTTAAAGAATAAGTAGATAAAAATTATTAAGAATGAAAAGTTTAGATAATACAACAAATATACTCAATGTAACATTGACGTTGGCATAATAATGCACACAAATGCAAAGTAAACACTCTTTTGAAATGCATAAGGAATATTTACCAGAATTGGTCAGAAAAAAAAATTGGTTAGGTGCTGGTTCAACACTTCACTAAAAAAAGCAATCTTACAGTGTGAATGTTTTAGCTTTAAAGTAATTATAGGAAATCCTATAACAAAAGATAAGCAAAACAGCCCCAGATATTTAGTAATAAAACATTTTTTGGGTAATACATGTGTCAAAGAAAAAAAAAACATCACCATGAAAATTAGAAAATATTTTTAACTTATTATCAAAGTACATCAATTTGTGGAATAGAGCCAAAGTTATATCAGTAGAAATATTATATCCTTAAATATATGCATTAAAAAAGAAGAAATTATGAAATAGAAACCTAATATAAGGATCCATTAAAATACCAAACTGATTTAAAATAACAATTATAAAATAAATAAGAAAAACCATAAAATATATTTTATAATATGATAAAAAATGAAAAACCAAGGCATATTCTTTTTTTTTTCAAAAATTATAATCAACTTCATTGAAGTGTTATTTACATAATACAAATTATACAAATCCTATGGGTACAGTTTGATGAATTTTGACAAATGCCTACATCTATGTGAACCATGCTGGTAGGGTCTGTAAACAAGTCAAGGTGACGCCTGGCATTTTGCCAGAGGTAGTGGTTTGTGATGTAATGCCAGCGAGCCATTAAGTGTGGAGATTCCTTATTGGTTGACTGCTGTATCTAGTTTATGTTAATTAAGATAAGCTGTGTGGAATGTATATATACCCCTCCTGTCCTACAATAAACGGCTCCCACTCCTGCTGTATCAATGTACACAAGTTGCTTGTCACCCCCCGGGTTATTTTGCTGCAGCCGGACTGCGGCACCATGCCACAATCAAGATTGTACATTGCCCCCCAAAATCTCCCATTATGCCTTCTGGTTTCAGCTCTGACATATAAACTGATTAAACATCCTCATTTCCATCATTATAAGAAAAGGCCAGAAAACATGAACATGAATGCCTTTCTTTAATCATTGGAAATTGAAGTCACAGGATAAACAGTTACCTCAAAATCCAGAGCAGCAGGTATGTTCAGAGCAACAAAGCTGAGTTCCCTCTACCTGGAACAGATACCTCCAAAGCTGTACGTTGGCAGGCACATTGAGATGATAATTCTGAGCAATTAATTACTGGAGAATCGGTGTGGACTACAATGAGAGTAAGAAACACTTGGAGATGGCAGCCTTAGGGGACCCCAATAACTTCATGGAGTTCGTATCTGAGAATTCTACCAAGAACTCATGGTAAAGGTAAGAAAAATATGCTTGATAACTCTCACAGAGAAAAGGAATCATTATAAAATATACCAGAGCCTTCTCAAAACAAAAGCAGACTCTCCAGGGGAAAAGATATCACATAGATATAGGCATTTGTCAAAATTCATCAATATCTTCATTCAAAATAAAGCCAGACCTTTATTCTGGCTTGGGAAAGAAAACTTTTCTACTCTAATCCTCTCCAGGGTCACTGTATGTTGTCTACAAGAAACCCCTTTTAAACACATAAGCAAAGATAAGAGCAAATGAATGGAGAAAGACAAACTCATCTTAACAGTAATGAAAACACAGCTCTTGGGGAAAAGTAGATGTCAGAACAAGAAGAATTATCAGGCCTAAAGAGGAGTGTTATAAGGACAAACTAGTCATTTCTCCCAGAAGGCATAACAATAGTGAATGAGTATGAAGTTCACAACACAACTATAAAGGAAACTGATACAACTGAAAGGCAAAATAAACAAGGCCACTATTATTTAGGGACTTAAACAGCCTTCTTTCAGATATTGATAGGTAGAGCCCACATAAAATCAGTAAGGATGCTCTGAAGAGCACCATCAATCAACTTGAATATTATGCACATAAAATCTTCACAAGTCACAGGAATATTCACCAAGACAGACCATATGAAGGCCACAAAACACATTAACACCTATGAAAGAACCAAAAGAACATAGAGTGTGCTGTTGGATAATGGTGGAATTAAAGTAGAAATCAGAAATAGAAATATATCTGGGCTGGAACTTTTTCAAATACTGGAGACAAAACATAAATATTTTAAAGAGCTCATGGGTAAAGAAGAAGCCTCAACAGACATTAACAAATATTTTAACTAAATGAAAACTTCCCAAAATTTGTGGACATGCAACCAAATCAGTGCTCAGAGGAAAATGTACTAATGAAATGAAAATATTAGAAAAGAACAGTCCAAGAATAGTAAACTACGAATTCATCTTCAGAAACTAGAGAAAGAAAACCAAACAAGGCCTAAAGAAAGAAGAAAAGATAATATGATAATTAGAGCAGGAATCAATGAAATTGCAATCAGGAAAATAATGGATTAATTAAAAAAACAAAGGCCATTTACTTGACAAGATTATAAAATTGATAAACTTCTAACTGGACAAACCAAAAAAAAAAAAAAAAAAAAAAAGAGAGAGAGAGAGAGAGAGAGAGAGAAGTAACAAATCACCAATAGCTGAAGTTAATTAAGTCTGTAAACATGTGTGCTCAATTTTTTGCAACTTCTATATATCTTAGAATAAAATTGCCAGATATTTTGGTAATAGTTCTGTTTATCTTATAAATAACCACCAAAATTTAAATTTGTACATTTTACATTCTCACTTATAACAAAATAGAATTCCATGGCTTTATAAACACTTGTTACTGTGAGTCTTAAAATTTTGGCCTTTAGCGTGAGTGAGTAATGGTATTAATTTGATTTGTATTAAGTTTAATTTCCCAGATGAAAGTTGATGTTTATTCTTTAAAATTGACTAATAAAAGGGACACACCTGTAGCAAAACTGGGTGAGAACAAATGTCATAAACTACCAACAATAAGAAAAAAAGGAGTATCATTACAGATCTTACAGTATTCAAATATCTTTAAGAGTTTTAAAAACATTTTTCTATTGTATGAAATTTTTTAAAATATCATAACTTTTTAGTAGCAAACTTACTAGTTTTGCTTATAAATTTATAAATGTCTATTATTATAGCTCAATTAAATATGTAGTTTTCTGCAATTAAAAATAATTCTTAAAATTTGAAAATTATTTAATGTATTTGAAGGAATAAAGCAGAATATCATATATGAACAATTTCAATACATTTGGAAAAGAAGCATTTTTTAAAAAATTAAGCAAATGTTTTAAATAAAAATTTTCAACACATTAAAACTTGAAGGGAATTTCCTCAATCTGGTAAATATTCTGATATGCCTACAACTGATTTATAGCTGATTCTGAAATACTTGATGATTATTACTATATATCAGAAATGTTCTAAGATTTTCTTCTACTACAGCTCTTAAACTTGTTACAACAGTCAGTAAAATGAGGTAAATAAAATTAATAACACTATGAGAATTGAAAATGAAGAAATATAATGGTAAATATTCACAAATAATATGATTTTAAGCCTAGTATAGAAATAATCCACAGACAAATCATTAGATAAATAAGTAAAATAAACAAGGGCTTTTTGAATCAAGGACAATTAAAATTGTTAATACGTATACTGCTGTGTAAATATTACCAAAATAGTATGTTGTTGACAGAAGTGTAGACAAATAAATCAATGAAAGAGAATTGCACATAATGAAAATCTCAGTAATATAGTCATTTGAATTGGGACTAGATGACATAGCATTATAATGGGTAAAGCACCAATCAATGATACTATGAAAGATAGATCTTCAGATGTTTCTACAGGAAAATAATAGATACTTGGGAAAAATCAGTAACTATTCCACAACTACATCAATCACAGGTGGGTTATGAACCTAAATGAGAAAGTTAAAACAAAAAGCTCAACAGCACATTATACCACATCTTTATAACATAGATCTATTTATCCCACACAATCAAAATGTCACTCATAATAAAGACAAAGCTTAATACACTGAAACTTATTAAAATTAAAATACTAGGGAAAGGACTGACCAAGAGCCAAAAGCAAAGAACAGAAACATTAGTGTACATAAAGTACATAAGATCTAAACTACAAAAAAAGACAATTGTATACACCTGGTAGCATCTTTTCACTGGAGAAAGCAATGTTTCATCATGTCAAGTTTCAGAGAGATGCTCTACTTCCAATCATCTATGGAACAACGTCTTGACATGTATAATCTTCTACAGGGGAAATAGAGAGATTTTTAATCTTCATGGTCACTTTTCATGCTTTTGTGACATCTGCAACATTTTAAGCTTTCGGGTAGTCTTTGTGCAGTTCTGCCAGATGCAAAGCATAGGTCACCTGTTACAAAGGACATAGTCCTTGCTCTGAGCTTCACATTTACCATCATCTCCACATGAGATAATCAGCCAGTGACTGTACAGTATTGAGAAGAACAGCAACTTCTCTGTTAACACATTGCATTTTTAGGCATCCCCAAACTAAGGTAAACATAAATAAATAAATAAACACTTCAAGACATTCTAAAGATTTTCCTCTATACTCATTCTGAAAGAAATCTTTAACTCCAAGATGTCTGGTTATTCCTTCAAAGTAAAATATAAATTTTTTAAAATTAAATCTTTGCATTTTCTCTTCAATTTATTTAAGAAAATCACATTTTAAATGACTTATTTCTACAAATGTATAGGTATTTAGGGAAAAAAGTATAAAATCAGCATTCTTTTCAAAGTATAGGTCGAAAACAGATGAAAATCAACTTACCATATTTCACCAAATTTAAGATGTCAATGAGTATTAAGGACACCAGTATTTTAATACTATACCACTAAGAAAGAAAAAACAATATTAACAAAACTATGGTATGCATCTTGATGTCAGAGATGCTATCTCAAGAAAAAAGTAGAATCTTTGAATTGGGAAAAAAAAACCAGTAAGGTCTATTTTTTAAAATGAAGACCTCTTTGTAGTATACTATAATGCAATGAATGTAATTATAGCTTTTGATGTGTCCTTAATGTGAAATTTATCAGATAAATATATATAAATTGATGTTTACTTCACACAAAATATCACATTTAGATATATTTAGGAACTAATTAAAAATTTGAGGCAGTGTTTTACTGAATCCTCCAACTCAAATTTTGGAGATTTTACTATGCTAGAATGTTTTCTACTATTTGCAACACATGTTGATGAGGTCCAGTAAGTGCAATTATATATCTCTGCCCAGGTTATAAATAAATCAATTAGGAGATATTACCTACAATTATACAAGTGGAAATCAAAACGTTACTTTTATAAGAGAACTAATTATCATAGAAAGCAACTTACATTTTAAACAACGTTCTGGAAGAAAAAGAGAAGGAAGGGCTCTTAGGCCTACAAGGTTTCTTCTTCTGAACTTGTTATTTGCCTGCCATTTCAGTTTTTTAACAAGGAATTTGAAGAAGGATTAAGAGGCAGCAAGTGTGTTATACTAATGCATGGAGCTTTACTTGGAAGAAAACAGACTGGAAGGAAGAGAGTTGATTCCTATTGCAATATTTCACCAGAATTTATCCATGTACCTGTATGAAGGGGCATGTATACATTATCAATACTCCAATGACTTTCCATCAGCAGAGCAACTCAGACTCACTGCCAAAGCAAAGTCTAACTTATACTTGGTTAGATGTAATTGTGGAGCCCACATTAATTTTAGTTATTAGGATGGTGCTAGCATGCTTATTTGGAAATACAGATCACAAGAGATGAGGAGAAAGGGTGGCCTATAGCTTTTGTTTGGTGCTGACTCTGAGCTCAAAAGTGATTTTTAAAAAAGCAAAGGAAAATTTCTTATTATGAATAAACACAAGAAAAAAGTTCAAGACTGGGGAAGGTTTGGGGGTGTTGGAAAAAAGGTAGGGTTCAGGTTATGTGAAATAAGGGAATAATCAAGAGTCTAGCCACTAAAGAGATTATCTAAAATAATTCAGGAATTGGAGATGCTGTGTTTAAATGATTCTTAAAATGACCTGATGAAGCAATTCAATTATAAAGTAGGGCTTAAAACATTTGGAAGTATGTTTAATAGAATAGAAAGTAAATGAACAAAGAAGCAGTACTATATAAAATGTGACTGTGAGCATTTCCCTAGTTTTCTTAAGGTAAAGCATCAATCATTATAAGTTGAAATATGCAGTTAAAAGATACATAATGCTACTTACCCCAATTTCACTAGTTTTCCTTCTATTACTGATAATTTTTATGAAAGAATTAGCCATCATTTTAAGTTTCTATCTGACTTACAATATTTTTAATTAAAAAGTTTGTGTGTGTATGTGTAACTTTTTTACTCTTGAAATTTAATAGCTACATCATAGTAGTCTTAAATACTTTATTATAACTTTTTTTCTTTGTGGAATAATTTTCCCTTTTATACTAGAAAATACTAGAAAATTGATGTTTTTTTTTTCTCTTAATTTCAGGTAGGTAAGATGTATAATTTTCCCATTAAACTTATTTATACTTTCTCCCATCTGGTATTGATAACGTGTTTTTATGGTCCCTGATCTTCCACTGTGTGTGACCCTGTCTCCTTTCATACCTGTGATCTCAAGTCGACCTGCTATGGTGATGCTTTCTGTCACATTTGCTCTACTTTGTGAAACCAAACTCTGTTTTCATTCTTGTAACATCTTTACATCTTTCAGGCTTCCCCTCAGTAGTTGCAGATTGATTTCAACTCATTCTTTTCAATTATTAATACTTTCTTGAACCTTCATTTGTCTCATCTGAGCTGTTGGCTTGTTTTCAATTTTTTTAGACTAAGGAGCACTGTTTGTTGGAACACTCACGTTATGACTTCTCTTGTATTTTCAATTAATTTATTACTGTTCCTCAAAATCCTTTTGCTTAAGACCCATTTCTCATTTCTTTTGATATATATGACTCTTTCAAATTTATTTTAAAGGCAACAGTGAGTTGATGAACAAACGAATGGAAAAATGAAAGGAAAAGGATATATGAGCCTGCATTGGACCATAGCTTGAATTTATTTATTTATTTATTTTTTGCCTTAAGACCTTACTCTTTGCCAAGAGTATGAGGATACAATCATTTTCTGTGGACACGTGTAACTGTAGCTCCTAATGACACATCTTTGGGCCTCTTGCCCTAGGTGTTGAATTCTGTTGGCTCCTTTCAGTTGCAAAGCAAAATTACAGGGGGAAAATGAGTATATACATTTTCTTTTAGAGCTTCTTCTGCTGTGCCAAAGCAATCTGCTGAGTCAGCATAGAGAAGAGATTCAAATCCAGGTCTCCTTCACTCACGTCACAAAGCTTTTACATCATATTACACTTTTTTTGGTCTTAGATTCCAAAATTCTTTGAAAGTAAGTCATAGAAAACCTTAGTTAATAAAGACATTTTAGAAATGGAATATTGCATCAATTTGTACTCAATTACATTTCAGTTTAAGTAAGACAAACAGAAAACAGTTTGATTTCAAATTTTATTATTGAAAACTCTTTTAAAATGTATTAGGCAACTTCCTTGACCCTTTTAATTCATTATGCAAAAGGATTGATTCTTCCTGGGAGGTTTGAAGGTTGTTTGGGATCTTCATATCAATATTATAGATGTGACTCCCAACATTGCATAAAATAGATGTAAGTATCTGTGACTAAATACTAAGACATTCTATATGCTATGAGTTTTCAACAAAACATTGCTAATTTTTAATATGGCATGTTTTTAGTATAAAAACTTTTCAATGAAAATAGAGGGAGAATATACATATCCACACACATAAGCTATGTAGCTCTTTCTATAGGGACATATATATTATACTTTATATATATATATATATATATATATATATATATATATATATATATATCAAGTAATATATATTTACTTTATATATTATACATTTGTATATAGATGCCTATGGACCTACTTGGGTTACATCCTGATAAAATCTTTATGAGATAAAAAGTATAAATTGTATTAAATACACATAGCTTACTGATCAGCTTGGTAATTCAATTCACTATAGAGTATTGTTTTTTCCCCAGTGAGTATGTGGCTGCCTAGGAGCTATGGTGTGTTCCTGCTGCGCATCACCACAAGAGTATCATGCTGTATATCACTAGCAAGGGAACAGATCAAAATTCAAAAGCTGATGTACAACATACCTTCGGCATCATTGCAAATTTGAAAAAAATCATAAGTTAAATCATTACAAATGCAGGACTATGTTATGATATTTATATATATAATTTTATGTATAATTATGTATAAATTTATGATATATAAAATATATATTTTTACTGAATTCATGGACTTACAATTCTGTTTAAATTATCATTCATCAATATTTTAAGCTAACATTTTATTTTCTTCTCTTGGATTTTAAAGTAACAATTTAAGGAACTGACATAACAATGACTTGAATCCATTAATACTGAGTATCAGAAAATAGTTGTAAATATTAGGTAAATGCTGAAACATATGCAAATCCATGTCTCCCATGCCACATAGTATAATTACTGCAGCCTATGAAATATCTGAAATATGTTCGCATCAAAAATTTTAAGGTTCCTTTCAACACAACAACCTAGATAGATGGTAAAAGTTGACAATTACATCACAGGATTTTTTCAGCTAGATATTAAGAAATTTCTGAAAATTGAACTCCATTTGTCATTTTTCTTCACATATTTGGTAACTTGTAAACACAACTTAAATGCAATCTGACATATTGTAGTTTGCTTTTTTTTGACAATATTTCAAATGTTGGCTTTCACATACTATTTCTTGATAAAATGTTTTCATTACCATCCACACTTTAGGTTATTTGATAGCTTAAAAAAAAGTAAAAATACCTGAAAACTTCTTCATGCTCTTATCTTTCAAAGTAGATGAATTAAAAGAAGATAGAGATGCCTAGACTGCCATAAAAGAAGCCATTGATCTTTACAAATTAGACTGACAACACAGATCCATTAAAGTCCACAGTATGATGAAAAAAAAATTCCTTTCCTTTGGCCTTTATTTTGTCTCCACTCTTTCTGAATCTAATTCTTCTCTTCCACACTCTTTTGTCTTTCAGAAGAGACACTAAATGCTGAGGAGGTAACGGTCTTTACAAACTTTTCAATCTCATTTTAGAAATCACTCTATTCTAAACATTAATATTTGGTACCTATCTGAATAACAATAAGCTGACCATGTCATGGATTATGTAGGGGGAAGAATCAAGGCAGTGTGAAAGAGTTGCTCATTGTAAGACATCTCCATCAGTTCAATAAATCCCATTGGAACTTAAAACGGGATAGTCACTACCATTTCTTACAGGAATTATCACAACATTTATCACATTCAGAGTTTCAGTTTATTTGTTTACTTATATTTGGTTTTTACATGAAGATAAGCTTCTTAAGGGTAGAAACCAGATCATTCTAGACTTCCCTATTCAAACAAGACCTGGCAACAATACCACCCATTTGCTTAGTCATTTGAGACATGTTTATTAGCTGCTTTGGCAGAAGGCAAAGAAGCTTACTAGTGCAGCTGTTTAAATGACTGCATTACTTGGATAAGTAATAACAATAGAGTAATGAAAGTAATTGAATGTGATATAAATTATAACATGCAGAAAAAGTCTGCTGTGAAGAAATGCTACTTCATTTTCCAATTTCTACAAATGAGAAAATAATTCTAACCCTGGGCCACCAAAATTTTATTTTTCTTATATCACAGCTCTTAAATGACTATGTTTTAATCCATCTTATCTTCATGCTAAACCATAAGTCTCTTCAAGGCATGAATCTTGTCATCTTCATGTTTATATTTTCATTGTCTATTTTAGTGCTTGCCAAAAACAGATGGTCAAATATGTGTGTGTGCCTGTGTGTGTGTGTGTGTGTGTGTGTGTGTGTGTGTGTAGGTGCAAATGTATACATATATATATTTACATATGTTGTAAAATTTAGGCAATTTCTAATTTAAGCTACTTTGGAAAATATTATATGGCATTTCTGGGAAACTGTTTCTCACCCAGTAAAATGAACAATAAGGAAAACCATTTCTATGACTCAAAAGTAGGAGTTCTGGTTTTAACCATGGACTATGTGACTGGTACCATGCTAGCACCTTCCATATAGCATTATGTTTATGTGAGATCATTTAGGGAGAGAGTATCATACAGATTATAAGAGCATTTGGGTCATTACACTCTTAATTTGCCTGTTGATTCCTTTGCTTATTAGGACAAATAATTTAGAGAAGAAATTTAACCTTTCTGTATTCTATATATAATAGAATACAGAAAGGTTAAATTTCTTTAGATAATATTATATATATATAATAGATATATATAATCCTTATATATATCTATATATCATATATATATATATATATATATATATATATATATATATATATATAAAATAGAATACAGAAAGGTTAAATTTCTTTAGATTATATATATATATATTATATATAATATAATATATATATGTAATATATATAGTATTTTATATTTATATATATACACACACACGAAAATGAGAATCACAATCTATTTATAATGTGTTGTCTTAATCAGAAAATGTATATTCAACAGTTTGTATAATATCTAGTACAGAGTAAACACTTAGTTAATAATACCTTCGATTATAATACTATTATAATCGAAGGTATTATTATAATAGTATTATTATAATAATAATACTTTTCTCTCAGCCTGACCTGAATGGAGACTGAAATTCAAGAGTGGGTAGCTGACTTTGTAACTAAGGAAGTAAGGACTGTACTAGGTACTAAGACAGTTTAGGTAGTGTTTTATTCTCCTTTCAGTGCCAGAGTCATGATTTTAAAAATTTTAAAAATTAAAAAAAAAAAATTTGGTGGGGTACTGGGGATTGAACTCAGGTGCCCTCGACAACTGAGCCACTTCCCCAGCTCTATTTTGTATTTTATTCAGAGACAGGGTCTCACTGAGTTGCTTAGCACCTCACTTTTGCTGAGGCTGGCTTTGAACTAGTGATCCTCCTGCCTCTGACTCCTGACCACTGGGATTATAGGCATGTACCACTGTACCCCATCAGCATTTTATTTTTAAGAGAAGAAAACACAATGCAGTGCGGATTTTCTTTTCTTTTCTTTGTATTTATTTTATTTTTTAACTTTCTTCTGTAGATATTATAGTGACTTTTCTCTCATGTTTATGAGATTATTCACATTTTTCTGCCTCTATTACTTCTTGAGATTTGCAACTTTCAAAAGTATTTCCTCAACAATATAAACTCCTGCCTAGAGGTTTATGAAAAACCTTTACAAATCTAAAAATAAATTATTAATAATCAATATAAATCTTGACCAAAGTTTCTGTTGAAAATTCAAGCTTTCATGTAGGAATGCTCACACATAATTCTTTTTCAGTTGTGTTAAATACTGAAGCACTCCCTTGAACTTTGCCTTTGTGTCCATTTACTAGCCTTGAGTGGGAACAAAAGGCCAATATATCACTTCAGTGTCAAATATCTGAAAATAAATTGAAAAATAGTTATAAATGCAGATATTTGGGCAATACGTATTTCTAATTTCATTTTTCAAATTTGAAACACTGTATTAAGCATATCAAGTAGAAAACAAGTGAAATGCTTTTTAACATTTTTGCACAAATTGAGACACATGTATTTACTTGGGTTATTGCACTGGTGGGAAAGACCTAACTGGAGATCATTAATGCAGAGGTTAGAGCACTGATTGAATCTATGGTCAGTCTTCAGGCTTTATTTAACAAAATCTAAATAGTGAAGTGATTTCTTAAGTCCCAATGTTAAAATTGTTTCTTAGTATCTTCTTACTTATACCTGTGAGTCAAATCAGTCCGTAAATTTTTTTCTCAAGCAACTTTTGAATATTTTTTTTGTATAGGCAGCTTCACACAGGATAAGCCTACGACACTTATAACAGAAGATGAGAGTATTCTTCCTATCTACCTTTTAGATAAGACATGAGGTTAATTCAAGAGAAGTATATCCTGCAAAAATTTAAAAGCAAGAGACTTAAAACTAATTGGATGACTCTTAAAACATTCACTCAAACTGAAAGTATATATATTAAACATACCCGCGCGCGCACACACACATACACACACACACACACACACACCAGAGGGTGGAAATTAGGGTGCATTTAGAAATAGAGATTTTTCTTGGGGTGAACTACAAAGTGAGAGTCTCCCACCTATTCCCATTCTTAACCTCCTCTAAATGAGAAGGGATCAGAATTCCTTCTTTTGTCCTTTCAAATGCAGAGGAGGTCTAGGTTACAAGAAAACACTTGGAGAACTTAATAGGAGTCTTCAGATGTTTGGAATGGGCTGTGATAGAATGGACAGTGATCTGAATCAAACCTGAGAAGTCAGAAGTATGACAGACAGACAGGAGTGCTGCTAAGGATGTGTAGAAGAAAAGTGGCTGTTCTGTAAGCAGCTGGCTATTGTAATTAGCAAAGAAGTATGGGAGCCTATTCCCATGGAGCACTTCTCTGTCAAAAAAAGTCTGAATATGCTTTACTTTATGACTCTGCAGAAAGCAGCTACAGGAGTCTGTGGCCTCATGGGGGCTACAGAATGGATTTGAATTGTGCTTCAAGTGTGGGTATAAACATATCAAGAGACTGAAAGCAAATAGTAGCAGTGATAGAAGGGTCTTTTCCCTGCAAATGGACTTTAAACACCCGTGAGACCCAGTGAAGGTAGCACCATCTGATGATTTTGGATAGGTAGTACCCTACTGCGTGTTTCACATTCTCAAATACTCCTCACTCCAAAACCAAAGGGACCAAGCAATTGGGTTAGCCACCTGAGGGAGAAGCAACAGAGAAAGACATTAACCAAGCTCTATCCCTGATCTTAGACTTCCTGCTTAGAGCCGACTCTAGCTGAGGGTGAGGGAAAGATTAAAATATATTGGACTGGACATTCTAATTTCTATGTAAGAGAGCTTGTTTACTGACTGAACATGACCATAGAACTCTTTATTGCCTAAGAGTGAACAGAAAAGTTAGGAACTTAACTGTGTTATCACCCAGGGGTAGGATGAAATCTTCGTCCCGAAATAAACATAAGGGAGATAAAATAATAAAATTGCTTTATGATTATACCTAATGAGTTCTGCTGATACAGTGTACTGTTTGAGCTCTCCATTGTGTTAAATAAATCATGTACTACCCTCAGAATTATTTGTGTTTAAAATTATGTATAAAGATGCCAGTCTGCAGGGTCATTCCAGGAGTTGGGTAAACACATCTAATAGATGGTAGATTTTTTTTCTCAAAAATTTCAAAATATTTGGAAGTACAATATAGGCTAAATTGTTAAATCCACTGGCATTAACTAATCTAGAGATTTACCAGAATGGAGCTGTACTATTTCCATTAGTTTCAAGGAAAATCACAGAATAAAAATGCTATCATTCTAAATATACCTTTTATAAAGTAAAACTTCAGTTATTATATGGAAATTTGAAAAATATCTAATAGGACTTGGGGGTGACATTTTTGTTCATAAGAAATTACAGGGTGTTATTCTTCAGATTTTCTTCACTTTCTGGTCTGTATTTCTGGACATTACTTTTATATAACTGAGGTTACATATTCTTATTTACATGATATTAAACATATAATATACACCACATGTATTTTTATCTTTAAGGCATGTGTATTCTTTTTAGAAGTTGGAAGTCATTTTATTCTAGCATTTGCATAGCATCATTCCAGTGAGATATCTTCTTATTCTACAGAGAGTTTAGGAGTTGGATTCGTTATTTTTAGAAATGGAAAAAAACATCTCTCCAAGGTAATGGGACACCATGAGGTGTGCTCTTGCATATTACTTCCTTTACTAATTAAAGGGAATGGGAGAGTGAAAGTAAGTTGGCATTGTTAAAGTAAATGACCCAATGCTTCAGTAATGAAGACACATCTAAGCTCAAGTTTATTGTTTTAATTTTAATCTTAGGCAATTTTAGCTCGAACAGAGTAGGTTGCTCTATATGTCCTGCAGTGCATCCTGTCCATTGCACCAACAATGCAGCCCACTGAATATAAAAACAAAACCATCTGTAATAAGTTGTATATTGGAAAGAAGCGGTATGTTTATATGCAAGGTGAATTGATATTGGACATTTATTAAATCTTGTTTTCAACAGGCTATTATAAGTGGGGTTCTTCAGAGGGCAGAGATATTGGGAGACTAAAAGTTGCTTAAATTATGCCCCATAAAAATATAAATGAGGCTCAGATGCCTTTGGATTAAATATTCATTACTGAATATTTACATAATGCATGTGAAAGTGCTTTTAAAATAAAAACTCTCTTTATATAAATGGAAGCTATGGCCAGATTTTCCCCATTATACCCAGTAGAGTACTTCAAAGCATCCTCTGGAGGCTTGGAGAGGAGAAATTCCTTCCATCACATTTACACTATCCAAACTTATCCTGCCTAAATTGTCCTGGCAGTCTAAAACTGTTCAACCTCTAGTAGTATATCTATTTTCTGTGATTTATAAATATATAATCCTAAAGAAAACAAATATAAATTTTAACTTCCAGTGATAAGTGTTGAGTGTTCAACAGGGCCTTCTCAATAAATTATGCAGAGTCACGAACGTGCAGAGACATGAACTGGCTTCCTATCCCACCTCCACCTGCACTATTTACTAGTTGTGTGCATGACCTTGTACTAATAATTCAAGCTCTATTTCTTTGTTCCTCTTCTTTTCATATGGGATTGTAATATCTACCTTGCAAAGTTAGTTAGAAATTAAATGACATAGTGCAGGCAGTGTTCCCAGGATCTGACACATTGAAAAGGCTGAAAAACAGTTAATTTCCTCCCACACAAATACATTATTATTGCCAAATTGAAAGCTGCAAACTCTCAATTACCCATATTAATATATGGAAACCTCTATGCAGATAAATAAAAATAATATAGGCATAATTTTCACACATAGTTTTGTGATCTATTTTTAAATTTATAATTTTCGAATACTACTACAGAATTTAGATATTAGGAACTGAGTGGTTCAACCCTCTCATTTTACAGATTTAAAATGTCAGAGTTAAAAAATACAATTGTCAATGTAATACAGCTAGTTAGTGGTAAAATGGGCTGAAGATCAAATCAATTTTTCCCTGTTCTGTGATTTTATAGTACTTCAATGAAATAATCAAACAAATATTCAAAATAATCTCAACTGAAATAGCTGAAAAAGTGACCTTCCCTAACTACCCTGCTGTTTATTACTTACCTTCTGACAATTTCATTCCATGACTATGCATTACAATTTTTTACACTCATCCAAAGCAACATACTGGGTTAGAATTGAATACTTCCAGTCAAGATTTTAAATTCGTTTAGTCTAAACTTTGGGCTATTGTAGGACAGCTGTGGATTAAAAAATATCATGGGTTAAGTCCTAAAATAGTGATTGGATCACTTGGCACATTAGCAGGTTGTATTGTTTACTCCGGAGGTTATAGGTAGAGTAGGGATGAAGTCTACTTTTTAGGCTGAGCACATAGACACCATCTTAGCTTAATATCTTAGCTTATAACATCCCTGGAGGCAAACAGTAATTAAATGCTTTGTAGTAAAAGTGCTTCTATTGTGAATCATAAGCAGGTAAATCTAGCATATGATAAGAGTGAGCAGAGCTACTGATAATGACATAAATAACGATAAAGTAAGAGCTAGCAATAATTTCTACGAGAACTGGAAATTGAGATATGCTTTAGAAAATTCACATAACGGATAATCTTCCAGGGAAAGAGACTCATTTCCCATTACTCTCTATCTGTACTTCTCTAATGGCACTTATTTTTCAACTTACACTGGAGTTATTTATGCACTTCTTATTTCTTTGATAGTACCATAAACAGCTTGGGGATCAAACCTCTTTTAGCTTCATTTTAATAGTTTCCAAGGCATTTGCTTATTATGCCCTGGCCATAGAAGGCATTTAACAAGAATGGCTTAAATGAATTAATATACTTTTGCTATGATGATATTGGAATTATATTTCATATAAAGGAAAGAGGAAATAATAATAAAGTAGTTGCAATCCTTCCTGGAGGAAAGGAGATGTTCTCATATTCTCTTTCAATAAAGAAAATAAATTACAATGCTTTCTCCAAGGGTCTCAAGTAAAAGAAAAAAAAATAAGAAGGTTTGCTGTAGTGGTTTTAAATATACTCACTTTAATATAGCTTCTTTTATAATTCTGCGATTTATTTGAATTATTTCCAATGAGATATTCATAAATGAAATATGAGCTGAACATTCAAAAAGGTCAAGTCCTTCTGTGTGTGACCAACTTTTACTTCTTGATTTCTAACCCTGTCTACACATAGCAGACACTGGCGGCTGACTATGCAGTTATCTATTTCCTCATTTTTCTTTCTAAAAGAATCTGTAACTCATTCAGGGATCCACTGTTCTCCCATGAACTCCAAGAGACTCAGAAGGAGTTTAATTTCCAGCTCAGGAAAAAGTCTGTCCAATCACAGTTTGCCCTCACCCTCCCATGGGACTGGTGAGAATGTCTGATTGAGCTATCAGTACACAATTACTGACACACTCTCCAAGAGTTATTGATCCAACAGGGATGATTTTCAGGAGAGTTTCTCTGTTCTCTTGTTGCTCTCCTGCTCTCCTCTCCTCTTCCCCTCCCCTCTTAACCCTTTTTCTCTCTTTCCTGTCTTTACTCCTCCCTCTCAATCTTTCCCCCAACTCCACATTTTAATTTCCCCTTTTCTGCTGGATATGAAAAAGGGAGCTTTGCAGAATACCCAGCCCCTTTTGAGCCCTATGAAGATTATCACCTCTTACTTAAGCTGATGCTGAAGGAGAAAGAGCTAAGCAAGGAGAAGAATTTAGGTTCATGATGTTATCTCCCAGACACTCTACTAACCAAACCTAAATCCCACACTCACATGGACTTGCACTTTCTTAAAATAATGAAATGTATGTGTTGTTTAAGCCAGTTTGCTCCAATATTGTTGCAACTAATCTTGATGCACTCCTTCACCTCAATCCTCCACCTCATTTTAAAATTTCCTTCCTCGCCCACTTATTTTTCTATATGTGCCATTATTATTCTTATGTAGAGAAACATGTCTAGCTTTATGATACTAAATGATTACCATTAAATATGGACAATAGCAAGGTAAAATAGTACAAACTCAAATGAAATGCTAACAGCTAAAAGGCCGATTTTATAATGTGCATTTGTAGCAGCCATTTGAGTGAGTCTACATAATAGTTTTAAAGGACTTTCAATAATGTTTCCTGCAGCTGTGCAGACTTTTAACTTTTAACTCTTCATTTAAAAAATACATCTAAATATAAATCAAGCACTATACACTTCCAATTTAGTTGTTTGAATGGAAAGAGAAAGTTGAAAGCTGGAGCAGTCATGAGTAAGTGCTATAGAAAGCTGTAGTCGACAGTTGCAATTTAAAACCAATCAAGTGGGCAGGAGAAGGGGAACACAGAACCTGAAAATAACTGGTAAGCTTAGAAATAGTCTTAAAGCAGCAGCTACACTAATAATGATTATGGTTAATTAGTGATCCAAGGGTGCTACCCTCTCAGCAAGAGGAGTTGGAAGGTGAGAAGTAGTTTAAGCACAGACTGTCAGTCTCCACCAGAGATATTCACCTGAGCCAATCTTCCCTAATAAGGAAAGATTTTGTCTTTGTACCAAAGTACAAAGAGCATGAGGGGGTGGCAGCTACCTAGTGAAGTGACATGTGTCCACACTTCAAGATTTTTGAGTCAGTCAAGCCTGAGACTGAAAAACTAAGACTTTAATGTGGATGACATACATAACATGAGGCATGTCCTGGAGATACCCTCTCAAGAATATCATTCCTGAGATTGTGCATTTGGAAGGTAGAAAACAGGGTAGCTTGTGGAATTTCAACTAAGGCCAGTACATCTTGAGCAAAAGGAGGGGGGGGTGGGAAGATATTTCAGATCTAAAATAATGCTTTCTCTTTTAGCACTGTGAAAGAAATTACAGTGTCTTAGATGTTCTTGTACTTTTATTTAGTTATACTCTGAGCAAGTTATTTAAGGTCTTTCCCCCCTCTGAAGGCAAAGAACACCAACCCTGCACTGTTCTTCTTTCTAGGGAATTTGTGAAAGGAAAACTTGCATACATGAAAACTTTCTCTACATAGCAAAGTATTATAGTGATGCTAACAATTGACATTATTTTTATCAAATTATCTCTTTCAAGAAGAAACAAATTAGGAGATATGCTGCATGTTTAAAAGTCATTATATAAGCCATGAGAATGATCACTTGTTTCAACCATATGAAATTTTTGAAAACAATAAAGATTAAAAAAAAAACTTTAAAGAGATATTAGATGACTAGAGAATAATGGAAAGGTAGCTTAGTATATTTGTCTTTGATTTTTCAAAACTTTTGCTTTTATATATTTTCTATAATATCTAATTTTTTTGAGATATTTTGGTAGAAACTATCAAGGACTGGCACTGTCCTCCTAGCTCCCTCTGGATAATCAGCCATCATTCTGAGAAGCAGCTCTGAAAGACCACATCAAAAGGTCATTTCCAGAGGCCTAAATGGAGAAGAACCAAGGTCCCCAACCATCAAGACCACGAGAGATATATGTAAATGAACCTTCACAGGATTAGAGCCCTAATCTTCTCATTAGACCTCTGAGATTAGATATCAATCAAGAGAGACAAGTGTCCAGGTGTGGTGGTGCACACCTGTAATTCCAGCAACTCAGGAGACTGAGGTAGAAAGATCACAATTTTCAGGCCAGCTGCAGTAACTTAGTGAGAGCTTGTCTTAAAGTAAAAACTAAACAGAGCTGGGGATGACAGCTCAGTGGAAAACCGCCCCTGGGTTCATTCCTCAGTAATAGGGGATTAAAAAACAAAATAAAAATAAAGGAGAGATGAGTAGACCCTGCTTGCCTTCTGTGAATTACTAATTTAAGGAAACCAATATTATTCATAAACTATTATTATTTTAAGGCCATTATAATTATTATATAGCATTAGATAACTATAATAGGTACATATAGTATCAAATCAATTTTTGCATTTCTTATTGCTGTACTTTTTTGAAAACCATTTTAAAATTTGGCTATATAACAACAATATAGCCCTTTTGTACCAGTTATATATGGAAAATACATAAACAGTTAAGCATTACAGATCCTTTCTCCTTTAAGCACTAATTTTCAGGGAATTTTGGCAACATGGGGGCTGAAATACATGTATTAAATCTTAACCTTAGCTCTTTTTTTACAGATGGAATAAAATATGCCCCACTCTTCTGCTTCTAAAATACTGTTGAAATATATATTAGGGAGTGGATAGGGAGAAATAAATCCATCTTAGTGATAAGGAGTAAAGAAATGAGAAAGAAAGAGTAGTAAGTGGGAAGGAAGAGAATGAGAAGGGATGAACAAGGTGGAGAAGAGAGAGGAGAGAGTGAAAAAAAAATAGAGACTCCATAGGCTTCAATTTGACTTTTCCAGAGGAAAACATATAAAGTTACTTAAGACACCAACACTGCGTTTTTATTGCTTGAAATTTGGATATACTTTACTAGGGTCCAAAGCTTTGTAATAGTCAAATGTTCAGCTAGTTGATTCTATAGCAAGTAGCCACAAGAACTTACCAGCAAGAAAATTATTTCTAAGGCTGGGTGCTATCATCTCACAGACCTTGACATCCCTAGCTTGACAGAATTAATCCAAGAGTCAAGTTTGCCTTAACGATGAGAAGGCCACTATCCCTGATTTAACAGTAAAAAACATTCTAGCTAATAACAAGTTAGCAAATGTCATGGGCAATATAGTTTTTATTTACGGAATTATGGTGGTTACACAACAAACTTAGCATTTATGGAAAATAAATACACTGAAGATTGATTTCTTTCTCTCAATTCTAATAGGAATCCCAGAATAGAGTTTTCCAGCATGATGTCTTTCTTTCCTTGAAACAATTTAGATTCATTTTAGAGGAAAGGCTCTGCCATCAGATTCCCAGACTGAACTCTCAGCTCTATTATTCACCAGCTGAGTGACATTAGTCAAGTTACTGATCTCCAGGGACTTTAAATTGACCTGTAAAATTGAGAATAATAGAACCTGCATAACACGTTTGTTTAGAGCATTTAACAAGTGACTGACGTGTCATGCACTTAAAAATGCCCAAAACAAAATAAGGATACAATAATGTTAGTTCCTCTTATTAACAATTAAAAACATTACATTGTTTCTACTTTTAGCTGATCACCCTCTATTCTGGCCATAGTTATTTGAGATATAAGTTTCTTTTGTAGAAAGAAAAAAATTGCTTTTATGGATATCATAAATTATGTTTTTTAAAAAATAACTAAATTATTATGTATTACACAATAAAAATAAATTTAGGATCCTAAGGTAAGGGATCATTTGGAACAATTACATTTTAAAACCTAAATATAGGCAGCTGTTTCAGATAAAAAGCAATTATATATACATATCATGCTAAAATAAGCGTCTTCTTTCCTTAGAGGAATCCCTCAAGATTATAGGCCTGATTGACTAAGTGGAAGTTACAGATGCCAGAAAATACATTTATTCTGGTCACTATCATTTTCCTTTGGGATCTGCACAATTCAACATATCTTTGGGGAGTGAGATGAACTTGTACATATCACTGAATTTCTCTATTAATCATTTTAAGAGGATAAAATGAAGTCAATTTATGAAAGTGTACCTGTAGAATTGCATATAATGTTTACATTGAAATGATTTCAGTGAAAACCATTCAATTTAATAATAATTAGCTACTTATATTGTGTGTTCCATGAATGTTTCAGAGGCAAACAAAAAATGAAATGTAAAAAAAAAAAAAAAAAAAAACTTCTGAAAATAGTATTTTAAACTTTCAGATTTTATTCTTGTTCTATAAGAGAGAGAAAAGAAGAGAGCTTTTATGTAAATCACTTCACTAGTACTGGGATTTGGAGATGTTGATAGGGAGATTGATAATCTAACACTAAAAATATGAAACCCATCCTTAATAAATAATATTAATAAATAAACTTAATAGTTTAGTGTGGGAGATAATTATATAAGACAAAACATGAGGGAGTGAATGAAGAGGAAGTGAACAAAAGTATGAGTTATATATAAAATCACCCAGTGGAAGGGGCTTAAATAAAACATTTAACTAAAGTTTTTCCAGGTAAGCTGGAACAATGAAGTTGTTAAAGCTTTTCAGAATATCATTTCCAAATATTTATTTATTTATTTATTTATTTATTTATTTATTTATTATTAAAATATATCCCCTCCACTCGTTTTTGAGACAGAGTCACACTACATTGTTAACAGGCTGGTCTTGAATTTGAGATCCTTTGGTTTTAGTCTCCCAAATTGATGGGATTATAGTTATGAGCCACAAAATCTGACCTTCCATTTTTAAATTCAGAATAATTCTGGGTAAGTAATTTTTAAATTCCATACTTAAGTTACTATAAACAGTATAATCACTGAGAAATCAAGAACAAAAAAACATAGAAGTTAAAAGTCATTGTAGTTCTTGTAATTTTTTATTTTTATTTTTTGGTATCAGGTTTGAACTCAGGGCACTAGACCACTAAGCCACATCCTTAGCCCTATTTTGTAATTTATTTAGAGACAGGGTCTCACTGATTTGCTTAGTGTCTCGCTTTTGCTGAGGCTTGAATTGAATTTGTAATCCTCCTAACTCAGCCTCCCAAGATGCTGGGATTACAGGCGTGTGCCACCATAACCAGCCTAGATGTCACTTTTGATAAAATATCAAGCAATATCTGGATTTTAGAAAAAAAATTAAGATTTTTCCTTTCTTATTCTTTTATCTTTTTATTCTTTTGAGATTTTGTCTATTATTTTGAAAATGCTTTGTTCAAAGCCCTTGTACTCAACTGTAAATATAAATGAAAAACTGTATTTTGGTAAAACAATAAAAACAAAATGTGTAAATATGTTTAATGATTATGAAAGACTGTGGCATAAAAACAAACTTTTGTAGATGCAAAGTACTTCCATAAAGATATTAAGCCTTGGTCAAAAACGTCCTGTACTCCTATCTCCATAAGTAGAGGACCAGGCATTCAAAGGAAAGAACTGGTTGGAACTGGAGACATTTTAGAACTTACAGGATTCAGAGAAGAATTTTGTGTCTGTTCCCCTCTCTCTTCATAAGCAACACTCCCAAAGAAGAAAACCTCAAGAGAAACCCACATAGACCTTGAGGCATCTCTTCAAATTAGTATAGCAGATATGTTTGGTGCCCACCCCACTCCTTTCCATCCTACAACAGCTGTTGTAGAGATCAAAAAAGAAACAATATGTATACATAGTGTATATCTATTGATATGAATATGTATGCACATACATAAAATTCCAAAAGTATACACTTAAATACTAATATATACATAGTTATTGTTTGAAAATATTAAACTTACATAAAAACATGTTCTGTATTATTACTCTGAGTCAATTAAATTTCTAAGCCCTAAAAGAAATTTTTATCTAGCTGATGGTATGATTTATCTATAAAACTTTCAGAGATTATTGCACCTGGCCAAAGGGATTGGGGCATCAGACCAAATAAAACATTTCTTAATCACTTAGGTAAAAAGATCTTTGGAAAACAATTAGAAATGATGCCAAATTGCTTCCTACTAGACAAATATTTTCTGGATCATAAATTCTGTTAAAAGGCTTTAGGCAAACTTAGATTTTTAAAAAAAGCTTCTCTACTAAGATTAGTTGATGCTTTAATTAGGTAGACACAAAATTTAAAAAAAAAAAAAACTTGGTTTTATTTGATTTATCAAATTATGGCCTGAAATATTTTCCCCTTTTGGGTAGTTGAAGCTGTTCCTCTTTTATCATTTAAATATTTGTTGATGTTTCATTCATTTAGTTTCTTCTCCTGGCATGAGCCATCACCCTGCCTGGTCACTTTCTTGTTTTCCCACTGTCTGCTCAATTTACATTCATAAAAAGAAGGTTCAGTGCCTCCAAAGAGACCAGGCAAATCTTCATACTAGAAGAGGTTGGAAATCTCAGCTCTTTTTACTTTTCTTTATTTTCCCTTCAAAAAATTAAATTGTTGTATTAAAGATAACCATTTACTTTGCAAATAGTCTGAATTTGTTTATGTATTCTACCCAGAGAAAATATATATGTAGCCTAGACAAGGACAAGTGAGTGGAACGGGAATAAGTGAATCATATTAGAAATATTGAGGCAACGAAAATCAAGACCACATGAATAGGATTTGACTGAGAGATGTCAGGATAACTTTGACTTGTCTACCTTATACCACAAAAGCAGTGATGAAGACCCTTTTTGAAGAGTTGGAAACAAGAGGCTTGGTAGGGTAGACCAGCATTAAGAGAGATAAGGGGTTCCTTGTAGTGTATATTATTTATATCTAAATTTCACTAATGTAAAAACATTCATATGTATTTGAATTATTCCTTTTTTCTAATATAAACTCTCTTGGAAAGTAAGGGCATCATAGTGTGAAATTAATATTTTAGGGTATATGGATGAATTTATCAAATTGTTACCTTAAATGACAAGAGGACCTGTGAGATATAAGAAAAAGCTAATTGAATGGAGAGAAGATAGCCACAGAAAAATATCTTTATTCTTTTTAATGTTGACCAAGAGTATTATGATGGTTAGAATTAGATGATTTTCATATTTCTTGAAGTTGAGCTCATCCGGATGCAAACGTTTTTTCATAAATTTCACAGCTTTTCAAGGTGTTGTGATTAAAAAGATTTTACCTAAGATTTATTCTCTAGTCTACATACTATAAATTTTCTTATTCACTATGTTCAAACAATCAAGCAGAGCTAGTCATTAGCAAATTAACTGAGTCTTATGAAGTGTGCATTTCACTCTCATGTTTGTGACTTTGAATGAGGATCAATTATGTTCTCACATCTGTCACTCACATCAGGAGCAGAAGAGTGTCAAGACTTAAGTGCACATTGCACATATACCTGAGAGCAGAGGCTCGGGATTGAACCCTTTATCTTAACTGAAAGCTGTTGTCCATAACCACTTACGTATATCAGATAATTCCTTTATTCTCAGTAGTAGATAGATCATTCATTCTTTCCAGATATTTTGACAAAGTTATCTAAACAGGACAGCATTTTTCTTTTCTGAACTCAGATTTTAAAGAATATGTTTATTTCTAGAGCTAAAACTCTGTAATTCTGACTTCAAACATATGCAAAAGATTGCTGTGAGTAAACGTAGATAAATGAGTAATACTGAGATAAAATAAATTTCATATACAAATTATCCTGAGCAAAGTTAAAGTGATACATAAGGCATTATAAAGGTGGAAAATACTAGTAATGTAAAAATATTACAATCTGAACTGCAAAATATAAACTAACATTTGAGAACATATTTTCATAATTATACTTCAGCAGTTTTTCTTTCCGCACAACACTAGAAATTAAGAATTCTTTCAATCTCTTTAAAATTGTATATTGCGATGCAATTTTTAAGTTTCTTCAGTCTGTTTATTGGTAATTCTGAACTCTTGATGTTTCTGTACCATTTTTTTTTTTCACATTTTCTTCTGTGAATCTCTTTTTGGTGTCTTCTCTTTATTGATCTTTGTCAATTTTTTTTTCTGTGGGAAGAAGAATGGCTTTCATTGTCAGTATACTTTATACATATTTTTTCTTTCAGTTTGCTATTTTCTGTGATTTTTGTTCATGGATTCTTTTTTGGACTGAAGTACATATTTAATTAGCATGAATTTGCTAAAATTTCTTGCAATAAAAAGATAAGATCTATATTCTAGTCATTAAAACTACTGAGATTTACTTTAATAAAAGCGATGTGAGTTGACTAATTTGAAAGCCCTGCATTCTATG
Source organism: Spermophilus citellus (assembly GCF_964194105.1). Taxonomy (NCBI): domain Eukaryota; kingdom Metazoa; phylum Chordata; class Mammalia; order Rodentia; family Sciuridae; genus Spermophilus; species Spermophilus citellus. The sequence goes on along the minus strand of NC_138182.1, from coordinate 52,379,227 downwards.
TTGGTGCCCTGACTACATGCTTTCTAGGGTACTTGAAGCTATTCCTCTTTTATCTTTTAAATATATGTTGATGTTTCATTCATTTAGTTTCTTCTCCTGGCCTCAGCCATTGCCCTGCCTGGTTACTTTCTTGTTTTCTTACTGTCTGCTCAATTTACATTTTATGCAAAGTTATCAGATGCAATTCAGCTTATAGCTTAAAGGAAGTTCAGTTTCTTTGACTGTGTCCTTGACCTTTTTTTGCTTATAAGGAATTACATATTGTGAACACTATATCCTGGTCTTCCTGGCCTTGTGCTATGGCTTGAATATAAAATGTCCCCCAAAGACTCATGTGCAGAAGGCTTGGTCTCTCAGGCAGTAATGTTGAGAGTTGGGGGTGCGTTAGTCAGTTTTTCATTGCTATCACCAAAATACTCTAGGAGAACAACTTACAGGAGGGAAAGTTTATTTTGGAATCAGGGTTTCAGAGATTCAGTCCATGGTCACTTTGTAATTGAGGTATGGAAGAGCACAATGGCAGAATGGGAAGAAGGCCCAATTTATGATTTGGATATGAGTTGTTTTCCCAAACTCCTGTGCTAATGTAGGAATATCCAGAGGTGAAATGATTAGAGTAGGAGAGCTATAACCTAATAAAACCATCCTAATTTGAATGGATTAACTAGGTGGTAACTGTAGGCAGGTGAGTTGTACCTGGAGGAGGTGGGACACTGACAGTGCATCCTGGAAGGGTTTGCCTTTCCTACCACTTTTGCACTTTCTCTTTGCTTCCTGGCCACCAAGAGGTAAGGTGAGCAGTTTTCCTCTGCCCTGCCTGTCTTGTAACCAACCTTTATATTGCCAAGTTGTAAATTGTGAGAAACAACATCCTTTACAACCAATTTAAACAGAAAAAAAAATTATCAAATAATAATAATTAGTTTGTGTTTTAGGCAGATTTTGCATCATTATGACCAAAATACCTGATAAGGACAACATACAGGAGGCAAAGTTTATTCGGGACTCCTGGTTTCAGAAGTCTCAGTCCACAGATGACCCACTCTGTTTCTCTGAGTCCAAGCTGAGAAAACACATCATGGGGAAAGGGTCATTAGAGGAGGAGGAAAGCTCTCAACTCATGGCCTGGTCAGAATGCAGAGAGAGGAAAGTGGGAAGGAGCCACTGGGAAGATGTAATTTTCAAAGGCATGCCCTGGTGATCTACCTCCTTTGGCTAGCCCCAGCTTTGTACAGTTACTACCCAGTTAGTTCATTTAAGTTAGGGTGGACCAATTAGGTTACAGCTCTCATAATCTAATCATTTGATCTCTGAGTATTCCTACATTAATAGGAGCTTTGGGGGGACACCTCATATCCAGACTCTAAGCTTGTATGTCTGTGTAAATGATAACTAGAGCACAAAGTCTACGTACCAAAGAACTTTTAACCATTGAAAGAGCTTTCTAACTGCAAACTGTGATGCAACTGCTTCTAATTATCTATACAGTTCAGAATGGTGTGTCAGAAGCACTTCTCTAGCCACCACTGACAAAACTTCAGCCACTGCACCTTTAGGATGAACAATTTCTCCCTACAAGAAACTGTTATACACATGTTATTCTTATAAAGATGCTTCCGAGTACCACAATTCAATTCACCTGTGTGAATTTTAGCTGAATAGGATGTCAATAAAAAAAATACAATACTTGAATTTTAAGTCTGTTTACTAAAGATACAGTGAAATTATTGTAATTGGAAAAATCACTAACATTGTATTGATTAAACAAAAGTACATAGATACAGAGAAATATGCAGCCTTGTTATTGTATTTTAATATAGTTTTGATTCATAATGAAATTATTGCAAATTTATCTGTTAAGTTCAGGTTTTGGAATATCAGTAAAGGCCCAGTTAAATCAAACAACAAAATGAAAAACTTAACATGAACACTGGGAAAAAAGAGATGTGATTTTTCATTTGTTTGTTTTTAGTTGTACATACCATGATAGTATGTTTAGAAAAGTCAAAAAAGTTGCTAATAAAAGTTACTACATTTAACAATAAAAATATTGTTAGTCTGCAATAATACAAAGAAATATGTAAAAAACTAGTGTTTTATTTTAGACATTTGTTAAACTAAAAAGGTGCAAAAGTACATAAGGACTAATTTTAAAAGAAATATAAATATTCTATATAATAATCTATACTTTTATGTAGGATAAAAAGGAAGATATTATAACACATGGAAATAAATATCTACATTTTGGAACTGATAATTTAATATATTAAAAATATTAGTTATTAAAAATGTTCACATTCATGACAGCTTCAACAAGTATATGAAATAAAAGCATGGAGCATTGCCTTAATATACATCATAAAATAAACTATTGAGTCACCCTAAGATTTAGTCATCATGAAGGAATAAGCAAGTAATGAAACAGAGAGTTCACACATAGATCACAGTAAAAGTATCATATAAATAATAGAAGAAATATTTCAGTTGAATGGAAAAAAGCATGATTTATTCAATAAACAGTGATAGCAATATCATTCTGAAAGAAAAAAAAAACATGTTTGGTAACCATCTCATATAATATAACAAAAAGAGATGTGATTTTAACAAATTAAATTGAAAATAGGTTACATATTGAAACCATTTTAATTAAAGTATCTTACAATTAATTCTAGAAGACTATATGAAATCAAACGATAGGAACGACCTCTTAAGTTAGAAATCTGAAATACTGCAAAAGAACATTTAAATTGAAACAATTACAAAACATTTAAAAGTGTATATACCAAGTGATTCCAAAGAGAGACAATATATGCTTATTTGATTTGGAAAAATCTAATTGAAGACAAAAAATAATAGCAGCCTTATTTGAAATAGTTATGAATTGATGGGAATAGAATATTTCACATATTCCTCTATTCTAATTGATAATACATAAAAAATATTTTCAAAAACAAAAGTCAGTCCAGGTTGTGAAAAAGCAGAGGACAGAACAGATTTTCAAGAAGGAAGAGGGAAGGAAGAAAAAGAAAGAGAAAGGCAGAGAGAAAGAATAATACTCAAAATTAGTGTAATAGCAATACAAATAAAACAATGTTATAATGCAATACATATCAGATTCACAAAGTTTAAACTGATATCACTCACTGAGAGTGGAAATGTTAAGAAAAGGGAGCTATTATTGATTCTTAAAAAATATATATGTATATACCATTGTAGCCATTTTAGGAAAGCAACTTGGATACAGTCATCAAATTATAAATATACCCATCCATTGGTCCAGCAACTTCATCACACCATTCTGTTTCCCAAATATGAAGTTGGCTCAGACTAGTGTATCACTTATCATCAGTGTCTATCACCGCTGGTATTGCTCATACCACTAACTTGTTAAGTACTTTTCTATCAATCAGAATAGACTCTCCAAAGTCTAAGAACTTAAGTGCAAAGCTATTTATTGTAGCATTATTGGCAATGGCAAAAAAGACCTAGAAAATAAATTGAACCCCCATTCTTAGGAAAAGAGTTAAAAGAATCATGTTATATATGAAACACAGCATATTATATTGACATTAAAAGGAGTGAATTATAGATACACTGTAGATATATAAAAATTCAATTTTTATTTTTTTCTTCAGATAAATAAGACTGAAATGTACATATTATATGATCATTATTTTTAAGAGAAACACTCACTGAATAAAAGATTGAATATATGGGCAGATATGAATATTTATATTGAAATATGTACATGAGTGTATGAATGAGAGAGACAGAAGGAGAGAGAATATTATATGACCATGGAGAATATTTATATGACCATATAAAGATAGATATATTGAATGAATATCATGCATTATGGGAGTAGAATTAGGAAAGAAAAAAAATCGAAGACTCAATTAGAAGAGATCGTAAGCATATGTATATATTTATGTAAAGTTGTAAATTTATATATATGCAGGCAATTTTTTAAGAGACAATTCTCTGAATTTCACATATGAGAGGCTAACTACAAGTCATTAAGAAGTAAGTAGGTGATAATGAACTGGGCATAGCAGATGCAAACTTCCATCATCAAATAGATTGAAGAAAAAAAAACAAGAAATAACATTGGATACTTGAGAGAGCAGTCAACTATGCAATTGGAGTGATTTGAGCTTATTTTTATTAGAATGAAATTAAATGATTTAGCAGAAAGGATTCAGGTAACAGACCAAAAAAAAAAAAAAAAAGAAAAAGAAAGAAAGAAATAGTTATAAATATATACACAAAGGACTGGGCCTCTTTGGTAAGTAAAAAGGTTGAAAATCCAATCTGCTAGATAAAAGTAAAATAGCAGAGGAATAAAGAAGCTAAGGGAAGAAAGTAGCTAAGAGTAGTCTAGGTGAATAGGAAACTGTAAGGTAGCAGCAGTTGCTATTCTATTGCACGACGACTTCTTTTCCCCTGAAAACATAGCCTCAATGGAAGTATTTGTTTTTCTCATTGACCAGTAACCAAGATGTTGTGAGATGGAAATAATGGAGATATGGATGAGCTGTTGTGGATTTTTTTAAAGCTGGTCTTTACTTTTGAACTACCTAGGAACATGTGAGGAGCTGTGAGAGAGTCTTACCTTAGAAAAAGAACCTCTCATTATTTAACTAGCTTAATGATGTTGGTGATAAAAACAGGTAAGTATTTGTGATAGAATAAAAAAAAAAATCTCTCAGTGTGCATTGGATGTTGAAATTCCATCAATTGAAGTCTAAATGTATATTTCATAATAAAGCAACCAAATGTTACAATAATTAATCATGACATTCGTCACTGATAATTTTTGTATGAAAAATATTGGTAATAAACTTGAAAGAAATGGAGAATAATGAAGTACAGATTGGCAATTCATATAAATGTCTATTGAAAACAGGCTGACAGTTTATACAAATGTTAGAAAGGGCACATTAAATCAGTAAGTATGCGAAGGACATGTGATCCTTTTCGAACTTAGAATATTAATTAGATAAAATAGTTTTTTCTATGTGGAAATCACCGCATATTACTATCATTAAAGAATATAGTATTTTCCTAAATCAGATATTATGTAAGAGACAAAGAAGTTCTAAGGCTTGGTGATAGCTTTACCATGATCAGCATTCTGTCTGGGCAGAGAAACCAAAGACATACTTCATATCACAACAGAGCTCGGGGGAGGGGCAGAATCTGCTGACCTTTGTGAATATTCAGTACTATCAGTAAGACAGAAACATTCTGTCTGAGAACATAGATCTGAGAAGTGATTGTCTCTGCATTGTTAGGTCAAACTTTTTAAAAAAAGCAATAAGCTACTACTGTGTTAAATAATAGATTATTACTCTAATGATTATTATCTGTTGAATAACACTGAATTTATTCTATAGTCTCAGAACTCATTGCAGGTGATGATTTTTGCCTGAATTTCATATGAACATTAATTTTTATACTCATCTACTTGGTATTCAGTCAAAATATGCTTCTACAAGTGGATTTATACTCTAACCAACGACTGACGAGTTAGACTGACTAGCAATGGTCAGTCACCTATCTTTCTCAAATTTCCTCCTTCTATTTCTGAGGCGAAGGTTAAGGAAAAGAAGTAAGAGGCAACTTGAACATGGATAGGCTCCTGTTAGGAGAAAAAGTTTGGAAGAGCAATCCCAGTGAACACAGAAAATATCAAAAACATGTTTACCCACCCTAAACAATAAAATAAATAAAACCAACTACCCCTAATTGGAATTACTATATATGTTGCTAGAGTTTCAGTCCAGAATATTCCACAATGGCAGAGTTTGTGGGAGATTTTAGGTAGTTAAAGGCATATCAATGAACAAGATTATGGACCATGGTTTCTTGTTTCTTTTCTTTTGCTTCCTATCCAGGAAGGAAGTAATTTTGCTCCACCACATGTTCCTGCCATGATGCCCTACTTCACTACTGGCCAGAAAGCAGAGGACCCTTTGATCTTGCCTCCAAAACTGTGAGCCAAAATAAACCTTCTCTGTATTAAGTCCAGTATCTCAGGTATTTGTTATAGGAAAGAAAGTTGTCTAACACATACACATTGATAATGAATATGCAATCAGCAAATAAAAGGTAACATGTAATTTATATATGTAGAAAGATATCTGTTTATTTGTATAAGGTTACATAAATGTATAGGGAAAAAAGGTACAAAGTTCACATTGCAGTTTTTAAATCACGTCTTCCTGGAAGAAGGTAGGAAATGCAGAAAAAAAATGGATAATAAAGCAGGAGAAAACAATAAAACTAAATAAATAAGTGGGGAAATTAAATGCTGCTTACATAGAGAAAACCATAATAACAACATATACCTCCATGCTTGGAAAAGTTAGTAGAAATAAGTAAGTTTCAGCTGTTGAAGAATTTTCATTCCAGCCTTTCAGTCTGTTTCCTGTTTTTATTATAATTCCAAAGGTTGCATTTTTTCATGGATTTCTACTTATTTATTTTCACCTTTACTTTAGATGTTCAATATATGTACTGCATTCTTTCACTAGAAAGAATAGCTTCTATTGTAGTTTGCTTTCTGTGGTTACTTTTTATTACAACATGCATAAGATAATCATGATTATAATTTTAAAACATTCTTTCCTTGGTCTTTTTATATTACTATAACAAAATCCCTGAAAGTGGGTAATTTGGAAAGAACAGATATTTATTTTTCGAGAATCTAGAGGTTGGCAGGTCCATTGACAAGGCAAGGCAGGATTAGTGTCTGTTGAGGGCTGCTCTCCACTTCCAAGATGGTAGCTGGTTGTTGGAGGGAGAAAGGCAAAGAAAAGGGGACAAATGTTGTATCTTTACATGACAGAAGAGCAAACTATAGCAAACCCACAGTCTTGGGTCCTTTTTGTATGATTCCCTAAAGCCATCCATGAGGGCACTGCTGTCTGACTTAATCATCTCTTAAAGGCCCTAGTACTTAACACTATCACATTGATGATTAAGTTTCAACACACAAATTTTGGGAAACTTTCAGACTGTAGAAATCTTTCAAGTGTTAAATTTTATTATTTATAATTAACATCTTAACTTATTTTTATACAATAAATACACAATGATTTCTGCATAATTTCAGCTTAATTCTGTGTTCCTGTGTGTCCATGTGGTATTTATAATGAAAAATAATAATGCTCTTACCTTCCTACTGATTAACCTGGCTGAACTCAATACTTCCATTGTAGATTTTATATTCTCAAGATTTTTCAAATCTTTTAGAATTTAGAAACATGTTCTGCTCTTTTTACAAGCCTATGTGCTACTTTCTACAGATATAAGGGCAAGTATTACATGGCTCTTGACCTTTGAAAGTAACATATGAATGGAGAAATAATAATAATAGTTATAATCACTATGATGGTGGTTTATGGAGGATTCTTGGTAACCTGCTAAGAGACCTAGGACTGGGGAAGGATTATAAGAGGAGGTGAAAGTTCTGGCCAATATGAATAAATATCTTATAAATACAAGAGGGAGAAAGAAATGTTTCAGCCAGATGGAACTGCTTATGCAAAAGTATGGGTAGAGAACAACATAAGACACATCAGATTTCACATGTCCAGAACCAAATCAGCATTAGAGACAGTATAAATGAGAATAGGAATAAAAGTGAAATCATAAAAAAACTCTTGGAGTTCATGTAAAGAGTTAGAACTTTAGAAGTGGATATGGTCAGTACTCTTCTTCAAAACTCTGATAAACATATTTTTCAAACAAACAGCTAACAAATGACAAGTTATTTGAATAACAACTGTCAGTTGAAATAGTCTCATATGGCCAAAGTAGCTATTTTTCACTAGATAAATTTTATTAAATTGTAAAAGTATTTTGTATCCCATTAGGTTGAAATCTCCATATTGAATACTAGTTTGTTTCAGCCTTGTATGGAATAAATGTTGATTTTTCTGGATCAGAATTTCAGAATAACCTCTTTCCTTTTTAAAAGAGAAATGCTCTATTTCCATGTTGGAGACTTTTATTTTGCTTTGGTCTCAAAACAATTACTTAAAAAAAAAAGAATTGTAATTCTGTGTGTCTTAACTCTGGATCTTCCTTGAATAATAGCAAATAGTCACAATCAAATAAATTACCTCTCTCTGAAAGCTTGGGAAATTTCATTATAGTGTGTTTAAGTGACTCAAGAAAAAGAGTGAGATAAATATTCCACAAAAAGCACAGGTTCATCATGAAGAAATTACATAAAATATCTCAATTTTATAGTCATTACAATTTTAATATTTTTATTATAGAATGAAAATTGGAACATATTGCATTGAAATTTCACCTTAATTTTCTCAAATCATGCTGGTTTTATTAGGAACTAACATGCTGCCCAGTAATCTTTATGAACTAATAGAGATCATAGCTTTTAGCACAACTTTCAGTATAAAAATAATGTTGCTATCTACTCTAATTAAGATGTCCTGTGTTGATTAAGAAGATATAAATTGCCTTGTAAAAGGAAAGTGTCTCATTCTAAAGTTTTTCCTTCCCATTAGAAGAGAGACACAGGTATGATTAGATTTTTATGTTTAGTATGTATGACATTAGATATAATGTAGAAAAATAAAATTATGCATTAAAAATAATTGGAAACAAAACAGAAGGAAATGTGTGATTCTGTTCACCGAAAACTGTTTAGATCAATTGTTTAGAATCTAATTTAATTATCTTATAAAATGAGTCAAGTGGGATAGCAAGTTTAAATATAATGCTGAGCAAGCCCTTTAAAGTTGCTATTACACAATTATTTTGACTTTTATTTCCCAGTGATGGGAAATATCTCTGACCCCATACAATCCCTTGATGCCAGATCATTTTGTTCCCTTGCATGTAATTCTACTTTATTCTTTTTCTATTGCTTTGATCATATTTTCAGTTAATATGACAATATCATTAAAATATGGGATCAAAAAAAGGAACTAAATATACATGATATACATTTAATTAATAAAAGATGATTTCTGAGCCTTTCCTCTGGTACATCGATATTTACAAATTAATATATGTAGTTTCATTTGGATTTTTATAAAAAGTTTAATGTTAATTGTCCAGGAAGTGTTGGGCCCTACCCTAGGAAGCAAAAACCCTGAAAAAGAATTCCTACCTTCACAGAGGAAGTAGTAATTCCTTTTCATTCTGCAGTACAACCTTTGAAAATATTTCAGTGGGTTCCACTGCTGTGTTAGCGTCACAAGTGCAAAATGCCCCTAGTTAGCTACATATTGCTTCTGAATACTGTTGGTTGGTGGCATATTATTCCCAATGGTCATGGAAGAGTGGTCAATCTGATTTTCAATCATTCCAAACACTTCAATCTACTTATATTCCCTATTGATTCTCTTTTTCTTTTTTTTCCCTTAAAACTTGTGTTCTATAGAAGTATTTTCTCTAATTACCAAGACTTCATTTGTCCCAGATTGGTTCTTGCCTAATGTCCTCTGTTCTTCCCTACAGTCTTGGTCTTGTATCTTCTCCACTTAATCTTATGAGTACCTGAAAATATTTCTTCACTAACTCATCCATTTTTGTAAATTACCTCGAACGTGCTTAATTTTTTGTGTGCTAAAATGTTTTAACATTAGGCTATGTATAAGTCAGATTAAAACCTGATTATTGTTTGATATCATTTGTTCAATAGCTTTGCACTACACATTGAATGAAGATAGTAGGTCTTGAAGTTCAAGGCAATTGAGTGAAAATATGAAAATGACTCCTGTTAATTTTATGTAAATGACTCCCGTTACTCATCCAGCAACTCAAGAGGGCATAGAGGATCTAAATAGTGAGTATTCTCTTACTTCTGTAGAAAGTACCTAAAAAGTCTTTAACTGTAAGGTATCACAAGTAAAATCTTCAAAGGTAAATTTCTTGCTACTTAGTGGGAAGCTGAATGTTTAAGAATGAGGTTAAGGAAATGTTAAGGGATTTTTGTGATGGTTGACATCTGCAAAGTCCTCTGGGTCACTATATTCTTTGAATTGAACATCCTTGAAATGGTTGGTAAAAGTTTTACTCCCTTGGGGGTAACTCAGAAGTGTCAGGAAGAAAGTCTCAGACATCATCTATACCAGGTCTAAAGCCTCAGGAGGTTCTGCTGGTCCTCCTTCTTGTCCCAGCGTCATAGCCAGGTGAGTCAGTAACCCTGCTGACACCCTGCCCTGACCCAAGCCTCTCCACAGCTCCCATGTCACCCAGCTTTTACATCACAGGGAGAAATTAGAGAGAACACTGACCACAGTGACCTGGCAGGATTGCTTCGAGGCAAAGGCCACACAAAAATATCAAAGCAGTTTCAAGATATGCATAAATTAGAAAGAGTTCAGAAGACAGATACAAAGATGATGAAGCATTTTAAAAACAGATTTTGTAGAAATAATAAAGAGACTTAAATTTCTTAGCCTTGAGGAGTGAAGGCTGAAGATATATAGAATAACTATCTTCAAATAGTGAATAAATTATTCTTTTAGTTTTTTATAATCAAAAGTACATAACTCTAAATCAAGGATAAATTAGAACTTTTAACATACAATCTTCCCCCTTGAAAAGAAGCATTTGACCAGTACAGACACTTTAAATATGATCTTTGTAACATCTGGAAATTAGATAAAAATATCATCTCCACTGATCTATCCCAGTTCCATAGTTCTAAAGTTGAAGCACATTAACTCTGATTTTCCAGTTTATGTATATACAGTGGAAAATATAAACTCCCAAAACACTGGCCTTGTCACTTGTGGGTATAAAGTGCCAGAAAACTTCAGCTTATAAATCTTAAAAGAAAAAAAAATGTTAGCTAAAGATTTCAAAGAAATGGACCAAGTTTGAAAGCAGGAACTAGATGACTATTTTTAATTAGTTACTAAAGATTTATTTAAATATGTTAAAGAGAAAAATACAGAAGAAAAAAATAACTGCTATAACTAATTTTAATTACCCCAAAACATATGGAAGATCTAAGTTATGTAAATGTGTAAAATGTGTAAAAAATCCGAAGTACAGGTGAGTTCCACAATCTGCTCTTATTTGGGGGAACATATGCTTTTGGGTAGACCACTGTTATCAAGGCTAATGGCTCCTTGTTATTGCTCTTTGTTCCAGCTTTGCTTCTCACTTCTAACTTGTAGGACAGCTTAAATGGTTGACTTGTTTAAAGTGCTTAATTACTCATGTGGTGGCTATTACCAATACAAACTGTCTACTGGATACACAGACAGCTATTGTGTCCCAGCTGATGTTACAATACTAAATGAGACCTGATTACTGTACATTGCTTTTCAATGCTGTTAATTTGCATGTTTGAATAAGTCTGCTGGGACACCATTTTACAGCTATTGCTCCATGTACACTGCTTGGGATCGCTTTGGGAAACAGTACGTGACTGGCTTTTTCTATTCATCTGAATAGAAGGTTTGGAGCTGCTGACACCATGGCCATTATGCCTTGCACCTATGGGTTTTGTGGCCCATTACATATTCGATTGCTTCACTTGCTTTTCCATTTTCTTTCTCCCCCTCCCCCTTTCTTGAGTGCTCAGTTTCTGTTTATTATTGAATATTGTTAAGTATGCAAGTTAGAATTATAAAATGATGGTTATATAGGAATGCAAAAGGGTATTAAGACAAAAACTTGTCAAGTGGATTGTTAGATTTCTAGAATTAATTTCATATGTGTTAATGGCAATGAATGCTTCCTTGCTTAAAAACTAGAAAGGCAAAATATTTCATTGTCTCAGCTCAAGGACTCTTCAGTTCATTTAGACTGAGTAAGAAGTTGACAAGTTAGTCAGCCCCTGTAAGAAATCTTTTAAACTTTGTTTTCCTATTATATTTGCTAATCAATTACACACACACACACACACACACATAAAAATAATCCAGTTGATTTGACAGCACACTAACCTTCTATAAAATGGAAAAATTTGGTCAATGTGTTTAATGTAGCATGATAGACAATGAATGTACAGACAAAACAGACCTCCAGTATGTTCTGCGCTGGGGAACTGGCCTGGCACTTGAATGTATGTGAGAGATTTAATAATGCTTGTGAACAAATAAGCAGATGTTGAATTTTCAATCATTAATTTTAAAAAGTTGTTTGTAACACTTTTAATTTTCTTCTCAATTGGCTTTCCTTTACTGATGGTGATGGCAATGTGATTTCATGCTCTCTAACTTTGTAGGATTGCAATGCAGAGGACAACCTCAGACTCTAGCTGAACTCACTAGACAAGAATTAACTTGGCACTATGTGTGCCCAAAGAGGGAGTCGAATATTTGTAACTCCTTACTTCGTGTCTCTTTCCTTGAATTTGTTAAGGAAGTGTTTGTATTCTCTTTGTAACTTTCATACTAATCATTAACTCCAAGTTAGAGAAGACAATTATGGGTAGGGAGGGTTTGCTGGAGAAGAAAGAATAAGTTAACTAAAAACATATCAATACTTATGCATAGAATGTCTGAAAATAATTTAATTGCTAATAGGGAGTTGGAAAAGAGGGGTTAATATGAGTTGAATATGTCTGGATCCATTCAGATTAACATCTCTCTGCTTGACTTGAAGGCTTTGTAAGGATGGAAAGACATGACCTGAAGAGCTCTTCTTTCCATTCACTCTTATGTGTTTGATCAGGTAGAAATAATTATTAATCATGATAACTTACTGCCTAGTGCAATAACAAAATAGATAAAGCATAGGTCAGCAAATTACTAAAGTAGCTATTTGCCCCAGAAATATTTATATTAGAAATCAGGAAATAATCATAGAAGTATGAACACTTGAATAAGTGCCACGAATAGTTCTCTCTCTCTCTCTCTCTCTCTCTCTCTCTCTCTTAAACACACACACAAGCACACACACAACACACCCCTCCTCTTCTCAGGCCATGGTTACTAATTATAAACATCTGTAGGTATCTATTAAAACAGAGGTTTGTGGGACCCACATCTGAATATATTGAATTGATTTGGTCTTTTTGCTGGGCATGGTGGCACATGCCTGTAATCCCAGCAGATTGGATTACAGTTGAGGCAGGAGGATCATGAGTTCAAAGCCAGCCTTAGCAAATGTGTGAGGCACTAAGTAATTCAGTATAAACTTGTCTCTAAATAAAATACAAAAATAAAACTGTGTATGTGGCTCAGTGGTTGAGTGCCCTTGAGTTCAATATGCTGTACCAAAAAAACAAAAACAAAAAAAATATATTTATTCAAAACTCCATATGATTTTATTGATCAAGGAAGTTTGCATATCTTTAGTCTGGAGGAATAGTTTCAATATAGCTGCATAGAAGAATTGCAATATTCAATAGTTCCTTCATTTCATAGATAAACCAAATAAAATTAGAAAAAAGAAATCTGAAAAGGGATAATAAAACAAAATCTATATATTGCCAGGTGCAGTGGTGCATGGCTGTAATCCCAATGACTTGGGAGAATGAGGCAGAAGGAATGTAAGTTTGAGGCAAGCCTAGGCAACTTAGTGAGAACCTGTGTCAAAAATAAAAATAGATAAAAAGAGGTGAGGACATAGCTCAATTTTAAAGTGTTGCTAGGCTAGTTCCCTAGTACTCTGGTTCCAAGAAAAGCTATATGTTTTTATTTGGGCTATCTGAGAGTACTTCAGATGTCAAGAAGCAATCAGAGGAGAGTATGTCAGCCTAAGGTACAGAGGCAGGCTTCCAAGGAAGACAAGATATGCTTCCACAAATGAGAGGATCCTCTGTGCCCATGATAATGTCTATGATGACTATGCTGATGTCAGACTTTTATCTACTAGATTGATGGAATTGCCTCAACCCTTCTTTTAAATATTATCCCTGATTTTCATATATATACACACACAGATTTAAACAGATATATTCTTTGTATCTATAAGATACAAATCCCTATATCCCTTCTACATCTCTCACTCTTATATATATATATATAAGAGTGATGGTTATATAGGAATGCAAAAGGGTATTAAGACAAAAACTTGTCAAGTGGATTGTTAGATTTCTAGAATTAATTTCATATGTGTTAATGGCAATGAATGCTTCCTTGCTTAAAAACTAGTAAGGCAAAATATCTCATTGTCTCAGCTCAAGGACTCTTCAGTTCATTTAGACTGAGTAAGAGTGAGAGATGTAGAAGTTATGTATTAGTATTTATGCATGTGTTTGAGGAACCCTGTTTTTAAAAAAATGACTAAAATTTTGTCTTTTTGACTATATCTTTTCTAATTTTCAAAATACTACATTTAAAATTAATCAGGGTATAGATTTTTCTCTGTCACCTGCCTAATATTTAAATAATTTACCCCAATTTATTAATGTATAATTAAAAAACAAAAAGTATTTATATTTTATGGTCTGCAATGTGGTTCTTTGACATATGTATGCACTATGAAATAATTAAATCAAACAATTAACCTACAGGATAGCTTTGTCATATAAAAATTTATAAAAAAAATCTATCTAACCCTAAGAGATCACTAAGCAAATAAAACTGATGCATTTTTTCACTATCTTAATTATTAAAGAAATAGTATCAAAAACATATGACAGCATATTGGTCTACAATGTGTCAACATGTAGAAATGTATGCTGAAAATAATACTAATAGTATATTTTCTCACAATGCAATATTGCATTTTTAAATGATAGATTTTTGTTTAGAATGACTTTAAGTATTTAGAGAAAAATTAAGCAGAAATTTCAGGGACCTTATATACCAACATGCAAACAGTTTCTTCTGCTATTAATCTCTTATGTTAGTGTAGCTCATTTGTTATAATTGATGTACCATTATTGATATATTATTATTAACCAAAGTTCATTGTTTAATTGGGGCTCACACTGTGGCTTGCACATTGCTATGGTTTGGATGCATATCCCCAGGGCAGTGTTCTTGAGAGGTACCAAAACCTTTGGCAGAAGAACCTTGTGGTATGCCCTTAAAGGGAACTGGAGGAGCCTGATATTTCAGTCTTTCTTTAATTCCTAGATCAGAATGTGACTGTTTGCTCTATCACATATTTCTGCCTTGGTATGTACCCTTTCCAGAGTTCCAAAGCCATTTGGCTAGAACATCCAGAACTGTGAGCGTGAGCTACATAAAAACTTTTTTTTTTTTTGGTTACCAGGAATTGAAACCAGGACACTTAGCCAGTAAATCACATCCACAGACTTCTATCTTTTTTTAATTTTGAGGCAGGGTATTGCTAACTTGCCTGGGGCCTCACTAAGTTGCTCAGGCTGGCTTTAAACTTATGATCCTCCTGCCTCTGCCTCCCATGCCTCTGAGATTATAGGCACGTGCCACTGCTCCTGGCTAAGTCTTTTGTCTTTATAAATTAATTGTCTCTGGTGTTTTTTTTTTGTAATAATATAAATCTTATTAATGTAGAAAACACTCCATGACTTTTAACAAACACACACACACACACACACACACACATATATATATATATATATATATACATAAATGTATATATATACACTATATTTTTAACCATTAGCATTTTAATATTTCATCACTGCAGAACATCTAAAAAGAAAAAGAAGTAAAATCCAGGAATACTCTTGAACTACTGAGGAAACATTTGACTCACTGTATGTGCTAAAAAGCCGTACCATTCATCATGGTGCTTCAATTGTTATAGAATGATCTTCAAAAATCTAAAAATGCCACTTTGTTCTGATTTCTTGTGGTGTTCTATTGAAGCACCTGTCCTGAGACCTATGCCTTACTGACTAGTCAAAGAAAGTTGAGAAAGTTACTTTTTAAAAATAAAAGTACATTCTTCAAAGGAGAAAGATATGGAAGGGAAAAAAAGGTCAATTTAGAAATAATTTGTGGTGAAGTTTAACCTCAGTTCTATACTCAGATATTTTCAAAGGAAAGTCATTATTTTCTTTTCTTAGAGTTATTTTGTATGTATACTAAAATATATTATTTAGGTCTCTAGTCTTCAGTATATATTAATATAATTATGCAAGGACCATAGGGAATATGTCTTAGTGGTAGAGTGCTTCTTTAGCCTGCAGGAGACCCTGGTTTCATGAGGCCCTGGGTTCAAATCCCCAATACCACACATAAAATATTGTATCTAAGGAAAATGGACTTTTTCTTTTTCAAGCAAAATAACTCCTGGAAATAGCAAATTACACTGATAGTTATTCTTTTTGTAGTATTTTTCACATTGTACTAAGTGAGGTCATCACATGTATTCTAATTTTAGATATAAATTTCATTTGGTTTATTTATTTAGTACACCTTGTTGGAAGTTCTTTTAATGAATATTATACTCCCAATAATTGAACATTTCATAGATTCTGGTATTAGCCTTCTATCGAAGCAGGTTTAACAAATCAGTTATCTCTGAGTCTTAACAGCAAAATAATAGTTTTAAGAAAATGCTTTTCTGAATCCCTCAGTGTACTTTTTTTTTAAATTTTGACACTCAAGTTTATCTTGGACATTAGAACCATGAATTCAGTCATATGAGTCAGAGCAAAATCTGACTCAGTTACAGATGTAGCATCTTTAAAAGAAGGCAGAAACTGCACATAGAGTCAGCCTTGCTTATTTTGTGTGGGTTTTCAGAATCTCAACATGAGAATTATAGCTTTGCATGAGACAAGTGACAAGAGCAAGAGAAAAAAAAGTACATCGAAGATAAAGGGACACAGGTTTTATCTTAGAATCTGCCAGTATCTGTTAAAACATGTGAAATTCATTTTTTTCACACAAAACTGCAAACCTGTATATAATAACCATGATAGTTTTAACACACATTGCAACCCTATATGCGTTGGATTACTGGAGTCTTCTGTTTGGCAGCGACACTCTTTATGTTACTCATTGCCTTCTTTTAAGAAGGTTCCCCCCCCCCCAATACAACATAATCATTTCTTGAATAAACCTCAATGGCTTCTATTTTGCTGTAGCACAAAATCAGCTTACTCTAAATTAGACAAATATTTTGGATCATTCTGAACTATTTGGAAAAATATAAACACATTCTCAAAAAACACAATCTTTGATGTTACCAAGACTCTTGATTCTATGTGTAGTTGTCAGCTGCATAATGGAATTATCATTGATTGAGTGCAATTTCAACAGATCACACCATAATCTTCTCTACAAGGTTTCTAGTGAACAAGGCATTACAAAAAGGTTTAAAATGAATTATTCACTATTTATTATATCTTTGTGCTCACTGTGCAGCAAAGTGAATTATACAGGTGGCATTTGTCAATAAATTTCTGCCAGAAAGAAGTATTAAAAATATGACAAAGAAGTATGTTGAGTAATCATGGTTTAAATGTCGAAACTAGTTCTAATTCCTAAAGCATATATCAAAAATAACATAGAAACTTTCTAAGCAGAGATGGATAGATTGAAAGTAATGTGATAGGATCTCTACTCCTAGTTGAAATGATCTTTCACTTCTTATGTTTCCTCTATGATTTCATTTCTTAAGCCCATCTCACTTCAGCCAGAATGGCAATTATCAAGAATACAGGTAACAATAAATGTTGGTGAGGATGTGCAGAAGAAAGTTCATTCATATATTGCTGGTGGGACTGCAAATTGATACAACCGCTTCGGAAAGCAGTATGGAGATTCCTTAGAATGTTGTAATGGAACCACCATTTGACCCAGTTATCCCACTCCTAGACTTACACCCAAAGGACTTAAAATCAGCATACTACAGTGATGCAGTCACATCAATGTTTATAGCAGTTTAATTCACATAGCCAAGCTATGCAACCAACCTATTCTTTTTTATTATTTTTTCATTTTTAATTCAGATGCACTTTCTTACACTCCTGAATTGGATTAAGAGGGTAAAAAAATTAAAGATAGATATTTATTTATAGCTAGAACCCTGGAGAAAAGCTATGAAAAAATTTCATTACAAATTCCAAATTTTTTCTCTATAATTGGGCGTCGTTGGTATGTTTTCTCTTTCTATGTTCCTTGCACTCAATGAGTATCCATATTTTAATAAGCAATCATAATCCTGAGAAAAATACTATATTTAATACTCTTAGAAAATTATTTTTGATAACTTGTATTTACTTTTTAAAAATTAGCAGTAGTAGGCAAATACTCTATATTTTCTCAAGTAGATAGGATTATTTACATGTATATCTCTATCTTCCTATGCATATATGAATATATATATATATACATTTATTTATAGATATATGTATATATACACACATCAGATATTTTTTCACAAGAATATTTTGCTGAGATAAACAATTGCCTCTGGGAATATGAAACACACAAGATTTAAAATGTTTAAAATCAGTTATATAGGTTTATATTAATAAAAATTTCATACTAGAATCATGCAGGAAAACACATTTATATTAGGCATTATATATGCTATTTCAAGTAAAATAAACTCAAATTAAGCTGTGCCTTACTTGACTTCAAAACAATTGTTTGAAATTTAATTATGTAGTGAATTGGATATTTGATATACTTAATTTTAAAAAGTAGCTTGACACTTTTTGTTTGTTCAATTGACTAAATCAACTCATTGTTTACATCATATTGATGAAACAATGAATCATCTTGATGCCATTAATCATATATATGTCAACCATGAAACAATGGATATTCCATTCACAGTGCTCTCAGAATGGAGTAATCATCAACTTGATAGATCAATTTCATGTCAAATGAATATGACAAGACTTCTCAATATATTAGATATCTTATGTCATACCTAATTATTACAACTTAACAGATAATATTAGAAGAAAAATGTTGGTGGGGAAAGATGATGGGGCTAATTTTTATATTAAAATATTGAAAGCAATGATCATATATATTTTTATTTTCCACATAAAACAGGTTATGTAAATTACAAGCAGAAACAGAAAGTTTTAATGTAGAATTATTTCAATGCACAGCATAGTAAACTTGACAAAATAAAACTTTTCTAATACAAAATTCTATATAATGTTGATTTCAGTAGTAATGATTGTGAGAACTTGATAACTAATTCCACCTCTCATTTTGTCTAGCTGAATGTAGGAAACATATTATAAAGCAAGGTATTTTTTCCCAGGGCTGTTAGGGCGATCCAATATGTTAAGGCATAGGAAATCACTTTAGTAATGGTAAAGCAGACTATAAACATGGCAATTATTATTAAGAATGTCAGATTACGTTGATACAGGTATGGCCCCATTGCTTTATTTAATTTTATTTATTTATTTTTAGGTGGTGCTGAGGATCAAACCCAGGGCCTCACATATGCTAGGCAAGCGCTCTGCCACTGAGCTACAACCCCAGGCCCCCATTGCTTTATTCAAGAAAATGAGAATTGAATATTAAAGTTTTGTTAAAGTTTCAGAAAACTGTTAAATTGAAGAGAATGAGACAGTGTGCAAACCTGTCCTAGAAAATTGCTTCGAAACAATATTTGAAACAATATTGTTTGGAAAAAATATTTAAACAAATGGTGACATAGTCTAGTAAGTAAAAAGTGAAAATATAAATGATCAAATACAAATTAATAGACAAGTGAAAGGATGTCTAGTAGAATAGAGGAAGGAGATGGGGAGGGGGGAGGATAGGAGAGAAAAACTCCATGCAGGTATGAGTTTGTCGGGATGAACCCAACTATGCTAAACCATAAAGCTCTAATTTAAAAGAAAAGAAAAATTAAATTAAATTTAAAAAATGGTAATGTCTTTTGACTCAGCTATGGATTTCTAGGAACTTATCTTAAGGAAATTATGAGGCATAACTGAAAAATCAAAATATTCAATACTCAGGAAGAAATATTATAAATGTCTGTATCTATAAATAAAATGTGGTATACAGTACTTAAAACTTGTGAATGCAGGGTGGAGTCATAGGTCAGTGTAGGATAGAGAGAAAAGGACAAGGACAAATGTTCATATTTTTCCAATGAAAACATTACACTAAAATATAGATCGTAATCAATTATCATTTTATAAATCATCCTGCACTCTTGAGTTTATAGTATATATTATGTTTTTTTAAAGATGTTGCTTGCTTATTGATAACACTAAAATATCTGTTAATCATTTGAAAATTTCATGTTAATCATAATTCTATCATTCATGGAGCAACCAGTTTTAATATTTTTGTATTTAATTTTTTCAGGTAATTGCTCAGTGTGTGAAAATATATAGATAATATTTGATTTCTTTACACTTTTGCAGTTGATGCACTATATTAAAAGTCAATCTGTTTTCAAATACTGACTTAATTCTATGTGAATATCAGGATTCCAACACAAACAGAAATGCAAATGCTGGGATCCTTGAACTTTAAAAAAGCAGGTGGTGTTTATTGCCTCCTGCTTTTTAAACGTCTTTCTGTCTTTACTAACAACAAGGTGGGTGGTACTGCAAGCTGCTATATATTTAGCACGACTCTTTAACTTTAAAGAGCTTACAATATGTATTTTTTTTGATGACTAATCCCTAAGGTGATTCACTCTCAACTGCATAAAAACATTCCATCTTATTTTGAAGAGGAAAAAAAAAAAGCTGCTAGTTTAATCAAGATTATATTGTTGGCAGGAAACTAGAAGCTAAAAACAGATTTTTGTTTTATTTTCAAAAGAAGATATTGGCAGGATGACAATTTAACAAGCGTGCAGCTGTAGGTGTAGTGACACCACCTTTGAAGCCATGTCTTCACAGAGCAATTGATTTAACTAGTTTGATTAGAACAACTTAGATAAGTCAAGTAACTCCATGTTCTGTGGAGATGGTGAGGAAATATTATTTGTGTTCTTAATTTATAGGTATTTTTTTTAGGCAAGCATATTTTTTATAAGCCCTCTTAAAAGTACAAGAAACAAAAACAAAAATAGAGAAATGGGATTCTATCAAACCAAAAAGCTTCTGCACAGCAAAGGAAATAAAAAGCAGAATTAAAAGAACCTATGAAGTGGGAGAAAATATTTGCAAACTGTATGTCTGATAAGAATTATATGAAACTCAAACAACTCAATAGTATATAAAACGTCTGGAGGTACCTCAAGAATTAACCACCATGTAATCACCATGTGATCCAGCAATCCAACTACTATATATATATATCCAAAGGAAATAAAATCAGTGTATCAAAGAGACATCTGCACTCCCATGTTTATTGTAGCACTATTCAAAAGTTATTTACAATTGGAGTTTTTTTCTTTTTTTTCTTTTATTTACTTATTTATTTTATTTTTTATTGTTGGTTGTTCAAAACATTACATAGTTCTTGATATATCATATTTCATACAGCAGAATACAACAGACATGAGTATGTCAATATGTAAATCAATGGAAGCGTAACTGATGTGATTCTGCAATCTGTATACAGGGTAAAAATGGGAGTTCATAACCCACTTGAATCAAAGTGTGAAATATAGGTATTTTTAAATAATAATATTTGTTATGTACTATGCAATTTATATAATTAGCAACGTTCTGACCTTTACTTTCAAACAAAGGTTTTCAAACCTTGGCACTGTTAGCATTTGGGACTGGGTACTTCTCTGTTATGGATAGTGGGGAGTTGTGCTGTGTATAAATTATTAGCAGCTTTTAGCAAATATATGCATCACCCCAGTTATGGCAATAAAAAATATCTCCAGGTATTATCAGATGTCCTGTAAAAGGGTAAAATTACCCCCATTAACAAATTTTGCCTTAGACTATATCAAATAATGTCCTTTCTATGATTCCATAGGGTTAAATAATATGAAGTAAACAAGACCTTCTATATTTTTCTAAGATGAAGTGATAGATGAGTCTTCTTTACATTAATAATGTGTATTTGACATTGATTGCCAATCTAGGGGAAAAAAATCTTTGCCAGGTATAAGAACAAATATTCTATGCTGATATGATTCAGCACTCTTACCCAAATATTTTTTGACTGTTTTTTTTTTTTTCTGTTGATTATCCAGAGTGTTTTTTTGTTTCTAGAAATGATCTGAATAGATAGTATCCTCAGAGTTGATAAATAGCCTGGCTCCAAATTAACATGACTACTAATAACATAAAGTTTTACTAACTGATCACATAAAATTCAAGTGGTTCATTAGCTTCCTTATGAAAAACTTCTCTGTCTTTTCATCCTTCATTTAATCTCTTCTGTCTATGGAGTCTCAAAATGCCAACTTCAGTTTCACCTATTTGTCACATTTTAGTCCTTTTGGCATCTTCATGAAAATCACCTCTAAGCCAGCTACTGAAAATAATTTTAGAAAAAATTTATTTATTAAAAATAAAAATATTCAATAATCCACCCCACTGCACTAAATAAGGACTCTTCGCACTCTGGTAGTTGTATATAATGATTATTCTAATCACTTATTCATCTTTACTGACATCTGTTATTTGTCAGACAAGGTCCTTAGCACTGGGCACACAGTGCTAAATAATACCTTCTCTGTGCCTAAGAGACTCCGATGGGGGAGAGATAGTGCTTGCCCTCACAATAGGGTCTAAGTAACCAGAAGATTTTATCCAAGGACACTTGAGAGGAACTATTCTTTCAGACTTGGGAGTTTCTTGAAGAAATGAAATCTGTCTTTCCCTATGTCTGTATTCAAATTTGAATTCCCAAACATGGTAACTACTGCATTAATTTAAGATCCAGATACTAGACTTCATATACATAATAAAATACAACTCACAAGTCATTTATTCTTGTAGTTTTACTCACAGATCAAACCCTGTTTTCTCTGTTCTTATTTATTTTTGTTATATTTTGTTCCTGTTTTTGTAGTCTTCTATTATAAATATTATTCCTAAAAATATTATAAAAATAAACATATTCTCTTCTCATAAAATATTACATCACCATTGGAAGTGAATTGTCAATCTTGTATTATCATTAGCCTTTGATGACATCCATTAAATGTTCCATTTTGAAAACTATTGCTTGGGCTACACTAAAATAGTGTTGATGGCTCAGGTTTTCCCATACCATGATGCCTGGACCCAAACCAGAAATCCCGCTACTCGAAGTTCTTAGAATTATAAACAGTAAAGTGGAAAAAATATATTTAGGAAAGATATGAACTAATAAAAACTATTTAGATCAGGAAATAGCGTGTTTTCAGTTGTTACTACTGCATATCATCTAACTTTTAGTTAAATAAGGCCTAAAAATTTTATTTCTTAAAACTGATTAGAAAAAATTAGATATCTACATTAAATGTCTGAAATCTGCCTTCATAATACACTATGAATTACTTTCTATCTTATAATAATTTATCTTAGAATACTACTAAATTTTGAATTCCTACCTTTCCTTTCTTTCTTTGCACGATCTTGACTTTCTGTGTGGTTGGTTAGCTGTTTTGTCATGCATGGATGCCAATATTGCAGAAGAATGGGTTAGAGTTGCTACCAAAGTAGCAAGGACACCTTGTCAGAGAGAGGGATAACAAATTTTCATTACAAGGATCTATAAAAATAAAAATAAGATCATAAGATGAGCTACTAGAGGAAAACATTAAACAATGCCTTTATAATGTGTAGAATGATATTGTTGTTCTACTTACATTTGAATGGTAAGAAGTGAATTTGAAATACCAAGATATTTATAAAGTCTTTGTGTAAAGTTTTCTCTTAGAAGCTGGACATCGAGTTTTACACTGGGGAACAGGAGAGTGAGTCTTAAGAGTAATTGAATCTTCTAGAGATTTCAAAACAGACTGGATTTTGTAGTGACTAATTTATCTTAAGATGCCTAAAATTCTTAATTTCTTGAAGCTGAAAGTTGCACTTGTAATTTTTTCCAAAAAAATGTTATTATCCATCTAATGAGATTCCCTATTTGATTTGATGATGTGCTGATATTCAGTTAGAGTGGAAAACAACACTAATCACTTTTACTTGTTTTAAGTCCCTTGCTAGTTTGACCTCTCCTTGATAATTCATCAGTCAGTAATAATTAGAAACCAAGGAACATTATAAATGAAGAAAGAAATTTAAGAGGAAACATGCAGAAACTGTCAACAACATGTAAATGCATAATACTTTTAAAAATAGACTCACTGCCTTTAAGTAGACTTATTCTCCATCAAAATTACATTTCAGTTTATACAGACAATTACCGAATAATCCACAAACCAGCTTGAGATGTCTGAGAAATCATATGAAATGAAGAGATGCCAGAATGCTGTAACTGATCAAATGTGAAGGTTAATTTCAGAATCAATTGCTGTAAGTGCTTCTGTAACCAAGAGCAATAATTCATTTATTAAAAAAAAAAAGAATAAAGCCACCCACCCTCATTTTATATTACTTCTAGACCAGGGCTCAGAGAAAACCTGGTTATCTATAATTTGTAAATGTGACTATTTTGAGAGTCACATATCTTTTTGAACAGAAACAAAATGGAATTATGTGGGATAAGTTTGCAAATGATAGACTCATTTTGTACCATGGATTAGTGTCACCTTGGAGCCAGGATTAGTACCATGTTGACAGTACCACGCATAGCTTTATCTTAAGCGTTTTGTTTATAGCTTGGCTGTATCACACAATGTAAATTGTTCAGTTATCAAATATGCATGTAATATAGTAGTATGAAGGAGAGGAAAGATAAATATGTGATTTGAAAAGGTCTCAATAGCCTCCATGAAAAAGAAAAAGCATTTGGTTGTATAAAAAAGAACAATTGAACTAATGCAACATTCTTGCTGTGTTGCTTTCACAATCATGTACACCGATCCTTTTATACCTTATTTAAGAGAGAGAACTTAATTTTCTCAGTGAGGTTCATCTATACTCAGTGACTTGCCTCTGATCACTATAGTACAGCAGAAGTAACAGCAAATGGATTCATTATTAGGTTTCAAAAATATTGGTTATTTTGGTCTTGGTTACTTGTTGTATCTGGAATCAGTTGCTCTGGAAAAAACCAGCCTGACAAGGAACTCAGTGTTACTGGGCATCCAATGGCCAGCATCTGACACCTGTAAGCAAAAGTGTCTCCAGACCAAAAAAATTAACTGAAGCCTCATCAGAAATGCTAAGACACAACCACCCAGAGATGCTACTGCTTGATTCTCAACCTTCAGAAATTGTGGGATATAATGAATACTTTTGTCCCTTTATAAAAATGTATTTTTAATAGATGTCATTTTGAGTTGCTTAGTTCTGGGCATCATTTGTTATGCTAATCTAACAGGACATATGAATTATCAAATGGGATTACAGGCGACTTAAAATTAGCATACCCTTACATTGCTTTATCAGATATAGGATGAGAGTCAGACTTGACTCAGTGTTGAGTCCTGAGTGTCACAATGAACAAGGAAAAGGGTGATATGAGCAAGGTCAGGGAAAGATTGCTAGAAAGAGTTTGGGATACTTACCCTTGTGACAAAATTCTGGTAGGCACAGTAGAACTGTCAAATTTTGTGTATATTTGAAAGATCAAAATGTGAAAAAATAATTATTGGTCAACATGGAATGTATACCTTATTACTGACAATAAAGGTCCCCCACAACTTCTTAAGAATGGGATGAATCAGCAGTCAGTAATTCCCCTGCATCATTAAAAATGTTCAAACATGAGATGAATGAGGCTGTGTTATAGATATATTTGGGTTAGATAATCCATTAAATCACTTTCAGTCCTGATATTCTGTGATACAATTACATACCCATGAATTTTTTTAATCTTGTCTCTACCCTGGAAATTTCTAGAGAGGGTCAAAATATAGACATCCAAGTTAATCTCAGATCAATTAAGTCACAGTGCCTGCTAAGAGGGCCTGGTCATCTGTATTTATAATCGAAATATTCACTATACATCAATCATTTAATGATATATAGACATATATAATGATATATAATAAATTTATTATATCTATTATATTAACATTGTATTCATTTTGTTCACTGATACATTTATGGGCTAAATAAAATTTGTGTATACACACATCTGCAAAGAAATTTGTATTAAAATATCTGTCCAAGGTCATTCAAACAGTAGTTGGAGATGCAGTTATTTGGAACAAGCATTCTGGCCCCAGAGCATTCACTGTTGACCATTATATTAGAGTTATTCGTGAATGGCATGGCAATAATATTTCATTTAAGAGTTTCTTATCTTTTTCTTCGTCCATCTGCCAAAGATAAATCTGCTTTAGTCCAATAACTTTCTTGGCATTTTTACTTCCTGAAGAAGAAGGACTATTGCTTCCGAGGAGAGCAGCTGGATCCATTTCAGAAATAAAGAAATGGAAAGATGAGGCAGAAAAGAGAGAGGATAGGGGCCAAGTCTGAAGAGAGAGGGCTCCATTTTGGGGTAGAAAGGAATTAATGAGAAAGGAAAAAGATGCTACAAAGTGTCACAGATTATTAATAGGGGTCTCTTTGATGAAAGGATTCAAATATTATTTGTCCAAATAATTTTATATTCCTCTATTCCTCAACTTCTCCTGACGGTGAGCTTCCTGACAATATCTATCTTATCTTTGTTTCTGTCAAAGACGAAAAACTCAGATATATACTTATTATACAGATCATAATAAATATATATGGTATAAAATATAATATTATAATACAATAATACAGCTCAGGTTACCAACATTTCTAGAATAAAATAGTGATCACTAATTTTTTAAAATGTTTTGAAGTTATCAACTACTCATCATAGAAAAAGTAAATAAAGTCACATATGCTTAGGCTAGAAGAAATACAGGATGAAATATTCTTTTAGCATATCATTATCATATTAATGCCATTTTCATTGGCAGTTAAGTCCCCAATTCCGAAGTGTGAAAATTCAATTTTTAATGCATTGCACTTGAGTATAAAACTAATTTTTACTTTTGCCCTTTCTTATGTGAAAATTAAAAAAACAGAAAAAACTTCTAAACCTAATTTTTAAAATTAAGATTGAGGTCATTTTTTTTAAAGTAGTTCATTATTCATTAACTTGTGAACATAGTATTGGTATTGTTATATAATTATTGTACTCTTATATAGCACTTTTTGTAAGTAGACTAAATTAATATGTATTTTAAAATCATTTAGTAGCTATTCTGAGAAATGAATGAGTCATTTAAAGTTGCAAAGAATAAACCAGAACCATTATTGCTATTGTTTCATTGGATGGTAGTGCTATTATTACTGCCATGAATAATAATGATTCATAGAGCAGTACAGATGTTTCCATCTCAAAATGAGAGCTTATAACCACTTGTCATCATAAACATATAGTGTATCTATCTTCAGAAACAACTTTAGAAATAGCTGGGTCTGGAAGATTCATTTGTGGCTTATATGACTGGCAGAATTCTTGAAATACAAGCCACATTCCTTGTAGGGCATTTGTGACAGGCTGCCACAAACTGAATACACAGAATCTGATGTTAGCTTCTGAATACACAGACTCTGAGTTCAATTCCACTTAGGTTATATAGATATGGATGTAAAGGGATGTTAGGTCATTTTGGCTGACACAGAGAATAAAATGCAGAGACTTCAAGGAGTTATTTTCAATTGAAAGTGACATGCAATAATAAGAAAACAATTCTAGGCAAAATGACTAGAAGCACAAGAGAAACATAAAAGAAGAGAGAAAGGAAAAATAATATTTGATATCTGGGGGGTATGGAGACATTTATTCTTTATGTGGAATGGGAGTATTAGAAAAGACATTTTGAAAATTACCCGAAAGTTAATGAATGAGTCTACCTAGTTTGGGACAATTGAGGTAGATATAGCTTAAATGCATATTGAAATAATCAGTATTTGTGTTAGTTTATTATAGTCTTTGAAAATAATTTTTTTAAATATAGCAACTACAGTTAATGAAAATGTAATGTATATTTCAAATAGCTAAATGAAATAATTTAAATTTTCTCATAACAAAGAAATAATAAATATTTCAGGTAATGGTTGTGCTAATTAGCCTCATTTTATCATTTCACAAGGCATACCTGTATTAAAACATCACATTATACCCCATAGATACATACAATTATTTGTCAATTAAAAATAAAACAAGAATTTAAAAAAAGGATATGTGATACATAATTTGCAAGACACTGTGAAATAGATGAAAATTAGACTAAATAAGAATAAAGAAATTTCATAGAATTTGTGTGGGCATGAAAATGGATGTAAATTTTCACCATGAATTCTTAGGTTGATGAAACATGCCCATATGTTTAGTTTTAAAATTTAGGTCCCTTAATCTGACAAAGAATGCTTATGTTCCATCTGGGTATAAGAAGCAATGTCTAGGAAACATTATTTACAAGTATGGTATATTAGGATTTCTGGGATATTTTATGGCTTTTGTAGATGAGATACAATTATCTAAAACTCAAACCATTTTTTTTTCTTTTTGGATCTAATATTTTGGTGTACCATAACCAACATGTACAATATTGCTACAGAATCAGATCCTTTGTTAAGCTGATGCTAAGCTGTTAACATTCTACTACTTGTAAGAGTTTCTCAAAATAACATTCTAGATTTAGCATCTACCTAGAGCCAGCAGTGTCAGTCCTATCTATCATTCAACTTCCTTCAGCAATTCCAAAGTTGAAAGTGCAGGCCAAATGCTAGTTTTTCAAATGAATCTTTGTTTTGAATTTCTACCAATGGTTAATTAGAGGTGACTCATAATAGGGCTAACTTGTTTCTTAGTTTGGAGACAACTCATTAACTTAAGTGTAACTCTTCTAAGATAAAAACCAAATTTTAGTAACCCCGCACTGCTAAATACTGAATGATTATAACATGGATTTTAATTAAATTGCATACATCAAAATGATGTGAAGAATTCATGTCATTTTAATATGCTCATCTTATTTTTTTTTTGTTGTTGTTGTAGATGGACACAATACCTTCATTTATTTATTTTTACATGGTGCTGAGGATTGAACCCAGTGCCTCATACATGCAAGGCAAGTGCTCTGCCACTGACCCACAATCCCAGCCCCTTCTCCTGTTTTCTTCAGGTTGTCTTCCTGTGTGTGTGTTACCTCACCTTTACTCTAGATCTTGCAGTTCCTCTCTGTCAAGGGTCCTCTTTAGACTGTCTTAGCCAGTATTTTTTGGTTTAAGAAACACAAGCACACTTCATTCTAGACTACAATATGCCACTATATTCACAGATTTAAAAAAAATAAAAACATAAAAAGAGCCAGTCACCTAAGGGTCTAGTTCCAGGATTTGAGACTCCTCAAGAAAGAGGCAGAGACTTATTCCTCTCTCACTTCTGCTCGTGACTATGGAGTTGTTTCTATTTACTTCATTTTCTCTCCCACACTTTTCCCTCATCTGTCTTCCTTCTCTTCCTCAACCTTCAGTTAGCTAAACACCTTGCCTTAGTCCTTTATTACGCACATAGATAAAATGGGCCTGGTCTAAATGCTCTAATTAATAAAACTCTATTGTAATCATAGATGTGAACTAGCCATCTCTGATCCCCATTTCAAATTTGTCAAGAAAATCATCAACCTCTGCTTGAAACAGTTATTTCCTCTGACCTAATAAGAAAAAATTAGGAGGCAATGCCTTGAAATGAGAATGCACTTGCAAAGTTGTCACATGGATAAGGGTGGGATCTGGACCAAGCCTGATAGAATCTTCACTTCTTTGCCTCTGTAACTCTTTTGTCTTCTTTTTCTATCACTGCAGGGGCCATGGCTTGATTTTTCAAATATGTTAAAATCTGTTCTTACCTTGGGGCCTCTGTTCTGGTTGGTCCTACTGGCTGGAATCCTCTCCAAATGATGTTTGCCAACGTAGTTTTGTTACTCAGATCTTGGCAGACACATCACCTTTTTAGCAAAACCTTCTTTAGATTGGCTAACCAAACTAAGACAGCCACAATGTTACTTGATATAACCTCATCCTATTTTAGTTATTTACATAGTACTTACAATTAGCTGATTTTAAAAATATTTTCTGTGTTTTAATTTCTATTTATATCTAGCATGTAAGTCCAACACAAGAACCTCATCAAATCTTGTTCTCTAGTGCACCCCCTATGCCTTGTACAGGGCCTGATATATAGTAGGTGCTAAATTAATATTTATGGCATAAATTAATTGGTATGATGATTAACTCTTTAATACATTGACCTTCTCAATATATTCTCATTTTTTGATGAAGTAGCTTAATTAAATTTGTGTGATGTTTTAAGTGACAACTCTGTGATAATAGTTATGGGAATATAAACAAATTCAACTGGTATATTACTGTGGGCTATTTTATCTTTTCATGGGATTTAGAGTTTTGTATAATTTAACAACAACAACACAAAGTTAAAATCATTTTTTGGTTTCTGTCTTTTTACGGTTATAGTAAAAGGTGTTAAACTCCTGGTAAGCCCACATTTCCACATGTTTCTATATCCATGGATCTAAAATTAATTGTCAGTATCTTTAATCCTTCTTTTCCACATTATTGGTACCTCTTTCCTGTTTAATGGCTAATTTAAGAACAGGTATTTTTCAATAAAGAAAACTTTACAAAGTAAATAAAATTTCACAATATGTGCTAATGAAATTACATATCAAAAATTCTAAAGGAGGTGTGGGATAAAAATTTTAGAAGACTAAGAAACTTGCTGTACAACACATGTGCATAGTCAAATAAATTTCATAATGAAATAGTATACAATAGTGTATGCCAATACTATACCAAATATCATAGGCTAATATGAAATAGCACTAACAGACATGCAAAAGCCTTTTTAAGTAGTAGAATCTTTTTTTTTAAAGAGAGAGCGAGAGAGGAGAGAGAGTGAGAGAGAGAGAGAGAGAATTTTTAATATTTATTGTTTTTTTTTAGTTCTAGGCGGACACAACATCTTTGTTGGTATGTGGTGCTGAGGATCGAACCGGGGCCGCACGCATGCGAAGCGAGCGCGCTACCGCTTGAGCCACATCCCCAGCCCGAGTAGTAGAATCTTGATAGAGTTATTTAGTAAATTATTTACAAAAGTGTTATAATCCATAGGTAAGTTTCACACAATGGGTAAAATTTCTAACACCAATTCTAGGGTATAGCAAATAATAAATATTTGCAGAATGCAATGAGATTAAAAAGTCAAAATATTAAATTGGTTTTGAATAATATTTGAAGAGCTATGACTATTTGTTGTATTCAATAAATCATAGTGGAATACTATTAAATAGGGAAGTGTCACAAAATTAAGTCAAACAATAAGCTACCTTTTGTAGGTGAAATTTGAAAAGCAAATTAATTAGAAGTTGATTATAAGTTTGTGTATGAGAAGCTATGCCCCTAAAATGATGTTGACTTCTTTTAAGGTAATAATAAAAAAGAAAAAGAAGAAAAATGAGAGTACAGAGGATGAAAATTTTAAAAGAAAGCCATATATAATTCTCATTCACTATAGGCAATTCTCAGACAACTAACTACCTAGGTAAATGAAGCCAGTGACTTCCCAGCAGTAAATAATATTCACATTTTGCAATAAGTGTAACTTTAATAATATTTTTTTTTCAAGAAGTACTTAACAGATAAAACTGATAGCCATTTTCTCTTAAACTTGATCTTCCTTCTTATTTCTTGTAATAGAAAATAAGTTTCTAGGGGCTAGGGTTGTGGCTCAGTGGCAGAGCACTTGCCTTCCATGTGTGAGGCACTGAGTTTGATCCTAAGTACCACGTAAACATAAATTTAAAAAAAAAATAAAGATATTGTGCCTATCTACAACTAAAAAAATTTTAAAAATATAAGAAAATAAGTTTCTAATAAGAGGTAGAAGTATTGACCTATCCTGAATCATTATAGTAAACAAATAAACATAATACGTATTCTGGTATCACCACCAAGAATTTCATTTTCTCAAATATTTTTTAAAGAATTTTAAAATAAGGCTTTGAATGTATTTTAATAAAACGTGGCTTAGTGGTTTATCCAAGTTTATAGCAAAGTTAGACATTTTAATTAGAATAAATCATTATTCCCTGAAATTGTGAGCATAGCTCATTTTTTCCTTTGTAGCCAAAGAATTTGCTTTGTTTGGTTTTCCAAAGAAAAGTCCATCGAAAGTTAATTCCATTAATATTAAATGTGAATTGCTAAAATTATAGGTGATATAAATGGAAATAGAAATATTCCAGAACTACAGCAATATTCTTAAAAGGTATAAATGTGCATAAGGGCTCAGAAAAGATAATAGTTCAAATGACTCATAGTCTTCCTCTTGACTAAGAGGTTACCCAGAAAGGGAATATCACGGCTTTACTGTATTTGTAGTTCTAAAACTTAGGAGAAGGTATGAAAGTAAGGTGAAATATGGGAAAACTGTAGATTTAAAATGAAATAACAAAAACACTTTTGGAAATCAAGAATGTTTGGAGTGGTTGTTTGATAAAAACAAACAATGCTTCCTTCATCATCATGAAGAGTGTGGCTTATGTTATGGACACTTGTTTTAAGAAAAAGCAAAGATGTGAAGCAGATATGTGACAACTTTGGAATCAGAGCCAAGTCTGATGAAGTCCAGCCAGCATCAGCAAAAAGAGCTCATACTACAATTCCATACACATTATCAAAGCACAGAAAAGGGATGAAAACTAATGACTTCTTTTACACCACCAAGTTCTGCAGTAATTTGTTACCCAGTATTACTTTGGAGATGTCTGGTTGATACATACGTTACTTTGAAATTTGTAGCTTTTTGTCTTGGATAAGATGGAAGCCCGTGAAGGATTTGGACCACAGTGAAATAAATGATCTAAATATGTCCACTCTTTTTGCAGTACTGAAAATTATGGTCAAATAAACAATCAGAGAGACTTGTTGGAAGATATTATACTAATCCAGGTGAGAAACAATAATGATGGGCTAGAAAAGTGAGGTGATAGGGTGTGCAAAGTATTAAAATGCAAAAATTTTAAAATGTAAAAAGGTATTAAAATGTAAAATAGGACCTTGTTGATAATGTGGACATCAGATGTGTGGAAGAAAGAGATGGACTGGACAGAGAGGTGGAGATGGGAATAGAAATGGAAACAGAGATTGAGATGGAAATGTCTAGGGGAGAAATAATGGAAAGCATGGAGGTTTGTAGTTTAAAAAGTTGGAAATATTCAGCTCTTTTCACAGACATAATAAAAAGCTACAGGTAAAAATGTGCAGGAATAACTGGCTGGAAAATATGGCCAGTATCAGTATTATTCCTGTAGGTAGCCTTAGTTTGAGATGTTTTAGTAATCTAAGGAGATATGTACAAGGGATAGATACTTGGGTCTGGGAGAAAGCAAAGAGTTTAATGTTGGAGATATAAACCATGGCCTCCTCTTCAAGTACTTTGTGCTGGGCCAGAAATGAGCATGTCAATAATAAAAGAAATCTCTGTATTTTATAACTTGCTTTGATACTTATTTCATTTTATCTTATATTTCCTACCTGGCATAATCTAGTATTATTGGATAAAACCACGCTGTACTGTACTCTTATTCAAGAAATTTACCGTTGGCTTCTAATAGATGGTTCAAAACTTTCTTAAAAAATTTATAATATATTTGATCAATACTTCAAAACTGGGGGGGACCCAACATGGTGGCCGGCGAAGGGGCAGCACTCTCAATGCCTCCGCGGTAACGGGATCAGAGAGACTCATCAACACACCTACATGCGTCCTGCTGAGAAACTTCTAGCAAAATTCCGCTGAAAGGAGACCTGCCGGGAACTATGACTTCCTCCCTTCCCTTCTAATACCTTTCCTCCCAAGCATCAAATAAATTTATAGGAGTAAACAGTAACTAAGCAGTCAAACAGAACAACAAGCAACATGAGCAGCATGAAAAAGCAAGGAAGAAAAGGAGTGCAAACAATGCAGGGCAGCCTAATTATTCAGGAGGATATAGAGTCATCAGAAAAATGGTCATATAAAGAATTCAAGGAACACCTTAGACAGATGGAACCGAACCTTAAAGAGGATATGAGACAGCAAATTCAAGCAGCGAAAGAACACATTGAGAATGAATTACATAAACAGATAAAAGAAGAAGTTAAGCATCTTTATCAGGAGATAGAGATTATAAAAAAGAATCAAACAATAATCTTAGAAATGAAGGAAATTATTAACCAAATTAAAAACTCAAATGAGAGTATCACTAATAGAGTGGAGCAAGTAGAAACCAGAACGTTAGATAATGAAGACAAAATATATCATCTTGAAAAGAGTCTAGCCAACTCAGATAGGCTGGTTAAAAATCACGAGAGAAACATCCAAGAGATATGTGATAACATAAAAAAAACAAATTTAAGAGTCATCGGGATAGAGGAAGGGATAGAGATTCAAACCAAGGGAATGAGTAACCTGCTAAATGAAATAATTACAGAAAACTTTCCAGAAATAAAAAGGAAACAGATATACAAATTGTAGATGCATACAGGACACCGAGCATACAAAATCACAGTAGACCAACGCCAAGACACATTGTTATGAGGATATCCAATATACATAACAAAGAGAAAATATTAAAAGCTACAAGAGAAAAGAGGCAGATTACATTCAGGGGTAAACCAATAAGGTTAACAACGGATTTTTCATCACAGACACTGAAAGCGAGAAGATCCTGGAACAACGTATTTCAAACATTGAAAGACAATGGATGCCAACCAAGAATTCTGTATCCAGCAAAATTAAGCTTCAGATATGACAATGAAATAAAAATCTTTCATGATAAACAAAAGCTAAAAGAATTTGCAGCCAGAAAGCCAGCATTGCAAAGCATCTTGAGCAAAACACTACACGAGGAAGAAATGAATAACAATAACCAAAGCCAACAGTGGGAAGTACCTCAGTAAGGACAGACGGTGGGGGGAAAGCTAACCATGGAGAAACAAACTAAATTAAAAAAAAAGAGAGATAAATAATCAAACATGGCTGGAAGTACAAAACATATATCAATAGTAACTCTAAATGTTAATGGTTTAAACTCTCCAATAAAGCGACAGAGGCTGGTAACATGGATTAAAAAAACAAATCCAACAATATGCTGCCTCAAGGAGACACATCTGACTGGAAAAGACGTACACAGGCTGAAGGTGAAAGGTTTGGAAAAAATATACACGCACACAGTCCTCGCAAGCAAGCAGGGGTGGCCATCCTCATATCGAATAAAATCGACTTCAAGACTAAATTAATCCAAAGGGATAAGGAAGGACATTACATACTGTTACAAGGAACCATTCACCAACAAGATATAACAATTATCAATATTTATGCACCAAATAATGGTGCTGCGACGTTCATAAAACAAATTCTCCTAAAGTTCAAGAATCAAATGGACCACAACACAATAATTATGGGTGACTTCAACACACCTCTCTCACCATTGGACAGATCCTCCAAACAAAAGTTGAATAAAGAAACTATAGAACTCAATATCACAATTAATAACCTAGACTTAACTGACATATATAGAATATATCAACCATCTTCAAGTGGATATACTTTTTTCTCAGCAGCACATGGATCCTTCTCAAAAATAGACCATATATTATACCATAGGGCAACCCTTAGTAAATATAAAGGGGTGGAGATAATACCATGCACTTTATCCAATCATAGTGGAATGAA
Organism: Spermophilus citellus; assembly: GCF_964194105.1. Taxonomy (NCBI): domain Eukaryota; kingdom Metazoa; phylum Chordata; class Mammalia; order Rodentia; family Sciuridae; genus Spermophilus; species Spermophilus citellus. Next base: position 52,343,603 of record NC_138182.1, on the reverse strand, counting down.
ACTGGAAATCAATGATAAAAGAAGGAAGGGAAAATCCTATATCACATGGAAAATGAACAATATATTACTGAATGATCAAAGGGTTACAGAAGACATAAAGGAGGAAATCAAAAAATTCTTAGAGATAAATGAAAATACAGACACAACATATCGGAATCTATGGGACACAATGAAAGCAGTTTTAAGAGGGAAATTCATCGCCTGGAGGTCATTCCTCAAAAAAAAAGAAAAACCAACAAATAAATGAGCTCACACTTCTTCTCAAAGCCCTAGAAAAGGAAGAACAAAACAACAACAAATGCAGCAGAAGGCAAGAAATAATTAAAATCAGAGCAGAAATCAATGAAATTGAAACAAAAGAAACTACTGAAAAAATTAACAAAACTGAAAGTTGGTTCTTCGAAAAAATAAATAAGATTGACAGACCCTTAGCCATGCTAATAAAGAGAAGAAGAGAGAGAACTCAAATCACTAACATACGGGATGAAAAAGGCAATATCACAACAGATGCTACAGAAATACAGAAGACAATTAGAAATTATTTTGAAACCCTATATTCCTATAAAATAGTGGATAGTGAAGACATCGATAAATTTCTTAAGACATATGATTTGCCCAGACTGAGTCAGGAGGATACACACAATTTGAACAGACCAATATCAATGGATGAAATAGAAGAAGCAATCAAAAGACTACCAACCAAGAAAAGCCCAGTGGGAAGTACCTCAGTAAGGACAGACGGTGGGGGGAAAGCTAACCATGGAGAAACAAACTAAATTAAAAAAAAAGAGAGATAAATAATCAAGTTATTTCAGGAAATAGAAAAAGAGTGAGCCCTTCCAAACTCATTCTATGAGGCCAACATAACCCTGATTCCAAAACCAGACAAAGACACCTCAAAGAAAGAAAACTACAGACCAATATCTCTGATGAACCTAGATGCAAAAATCCTCAATAAAATACTGGCGAATCGGATACAAAGGCACATTAAAAAAATTGTGCACCATGATCAAGTAGGATTCATCCCTGGGATGCAAGGATGGTTCAATATACGGAAATCAATAAATGTTATCCACCACATCAATAGACTTAAAGATAAGAACCATATGATCATCTCAATAGACACAGAAAAAGCATTCAACAAAGTACAGCATCCCTTTATGTTCAAAACATTAGAAAAACTAGGGATAACAGGAACTTACCTTAACATTTTAAAAGCTATCTATGCTAAGCCTCAGGCTAGCATCATTCTGAATGGAGAAAAATTGAAGGCATTCCCTAATTGAAGGCATTCTAAAATCTGGCACAAGACAGGGATGCCCTCTATCACCACTGCTATTCAATATAGTTCTCGAACCACTGGCCAGAGCAATTAGACAGACGAAAGAAATTAAAGGCATAAAAATTGGAAAAGAAGAACTTAAATTATCACTATTTGCGGATGACATGATTGTATACCTAGAAGACCCAAAAGGGTCTACAAAAAAACTACTAGAACTAATAAATGAATTCAGCAAAGTGGCAGGATATAAAATCAACACGCATAAATCAAAGGCATTTCTGTATATCAGTGACAAAACTTCTGAAATGGAAATGAGGAAAAACACTCCATTCACAATATCCTCAAGAAAAATAAAATACTTGGGAATCAACCTAACAAAAGAGGTGAAAGATTTATACAATGAAAACTACAGAACCCTAAAGAGAGAAGTAGAAGAAGATCTTAGAATATGGAAAAATATACCGTGTTCATGGATAGGCAGAACCAACATAATCAAAATGGCGATATTACCAAAAGTTCTCTGTAGGTTTAATGAAATGCCAATCAAAATCCCAATGGCACTTCTTGTAGAAATAGATAAAGCAATCATGAAATTCATATGGAAAAATAAAAGACCCAGAATAGCAAAAGCAATACTAAGCAGGAAGTGTGAATCAGGCGGTATTGCGATACCAGACTCAAACTATATTACAGAGCAATAGTAACAAAAACAACATGGTACTGGTACCAAAACAGGCGGGTGGACCAATGGTACAGAATAGAGGACACAGAGACTAATTCACAAAGTTACAACTATCTTATATTTGATAAAGGGGCTAAAAGCATGCAATGGAGGAAGGATAGAATCTTCAACAAATGGTGTTGGGAAAACTGGAAATCCATATGCAACAAAATGAAACTAAATCCTCTCCTCTCACCATGCACAAAAATTAACTCAAAATTGATCAAAGACCTTGATATCAAATTAGAGACTCTGTATCTGATAGAGGAAAAAGTTGGCCCCGATCTACATATTGTAGGGGCGGGCTCCAAATTCCTTTATAGGACACCCATAGCACAAGAGTTAATAACAAGAATCAACAAATGGGACTTACTTAAACTAAAAAGTTTTTTCACAGCAAGAGAAACAATAAGAGAGATAAATAGGGAGCCTACATCATGGAAACAAATTTTTACTCCTCACACTTCAGATAGAGCCCTAATATCCAGAGTATACAAAGAACACAAAAAATTAGACAACAAGTAAGCAAATAACCCAATCAACAAATGGTCCAAGGACCTAAACAGACACTTCTCAGAGGAGGACATACAATCAATCAACAAGTACATGAAAAAATGCTCACCATCGCTAGCACTCAGAGAAATGCAAATCAAAACCACCCTAAGATACCATCTCACTCCAGTAAGATTGGCAGCCATTATGAAGTCAAACAACAACAAATGCTGGAGAGGATGTGGGGAAAAGGGTACTCTTGTACATTGCTGGTGGGACTGCAAATTGGTTCGGCCACTTTGGAAAGCAGTATGGGGATTCCTGGGAAAGCTACCAATGGAACCACCATTTGTCCCAGCTATTGCCCTTCTGAGACTATTCCCTGAAGACCTTAAAAGAGCACGCTACAGGGATACTGCCACATGAATGTTCATAGTAGCACAATTCACAATAGCTAGACTGTGGAAACAACCCAGATGCCCTTCAATGGATGAATGGATTAAAAAATGTGGCATCTATACACCATGGAGTATTACACAGCACTAAAAAATGACAAAATCATGGAATTCGCAGGGAAATGGATGGCAATAGAGCAGATTATGCTTAGTGAAGCTAGCCAATTCCTAAAAAACAAATACCAAATGTCTTCTTTGATATAATGAGAGCAACTAAGAATAGAGCAGGGAGGAAGAGCAGGAAGAAAAGATTAACATTAAACAGAGACATGAAGGGGGAGGGAAAGGGAGAGAAAAGGGGAATTGCATGGAAATGGAGGGAGACCCTCATTGTTATACAAATTTACATATAAGAGGCTGTGAGGGGAATGGGAAAATAAACCAGGAGAGAAATGAATTATAGTAGATGGGGTAGATAGAGAAGATGGGAGGGGAATGGAGGGGGGATAGTATAGGATAGGAAAGGTAGCAGAATACAACAGTTACTAGTATGGCATTATGTAAAAATGTGGATGTGTAACTGATATGATTTTGCAATCTGTGTTTGGGGTAAAAATGGGAGTTCATAACTCACTTGAAGCTTATGTATGAAATATGATATGTCAGGAGCTTTGTAATGTTTTGAACAACCAATAAAAAAATACTTCAAAACTATTATTTAAACATTTACTCAATATACTACATTATTAAATGAATATTTATATATATATATTTGGACTGAATCTCTGAAATCTTGTATTTTTATTATACATACAAGACATCTCCACTCAGATTAGCCACTCTATAGCTACATGTGGCCAATGACTACCATATGGGTACTTCAGGTTGAAAATGAAATTCAGTTTGCTCAAAAAATGAACAAATAATTATTTTTTAATCATTGAATAATTATTCTAATTCTGGTTTTAAGAAAAAAATCACTTTGGGTAATTTTCTGATCAATTAAATTTCATTTATCTTCATTGCCTTCCTGAATATCATCCAACCATGCAGGAAGTATACAGCCTGTTGTAGAGGGAAAGATTCATCCACCTGCTTATACTACTGTCCCCACATGGCTATTATCCATTAAACATCTCATGCTGTGGGTCTGTGGGCTTCACTACTGGTACAGCTCTTCTACAGTTACTCTTTCACACAGGTCTGTGTGCCTTTGCTATGGGGGTGGGTGGGTGGGTTGTCTCTCCCTCCAGCTATCCTTGCCTCCTTGTTTCTTCCAAGACTTGGAAGACTATTCTTCTGGGCTCTACTATGCTTTAATTGTTCCCTTCAAACTCATGTTGAAGTTTAATTGCTGTGCTCAACCCTTCTTCACTAATATCTACATGCAATTATTCTGATTCTCCAGTAGACTTCTCATGCTTTAGTTTCACCTTCTGAAAGCTCCTGTTATATCTCCATTTCCTTCTCTCTCAAGCCATGATCATACTTCAGAAGGGAAGATGTGTTTGAGCAAGGATGAGATTGATTAGATTGTTGATAGTATCATGTAGAATTGTGGGTAAGGACATAAAATCCCTAAATTATTGTCATTGCTAAAAAATCCAAAGTTGACACAACACACAGAAATGACAAATTAATATCAATAAGCTAATATTTGGACTTGTGCTCAGTTTTCATCTATGTATCATTTAACTTTGGAGCATTATCCAAGGACAGAAGGGCTATCCATTTCCTCTAAAGGACCTGCCCGTATCTTATGTGCCCCATAGGAGGAGGGTTTAACAAAGCTAGGTATCAAAGGAATAGAATACCGGGTATTTGCCCACGATGCCATAGAGGGAGACATTGGGCTAATGAATGCCATTCTCAAACCACCATAGAGGGTATTCCGTTATCAAAAAATGGACAAGGACCAAGTGCTTACCCACGATATCGTGGAGAAAGGTATCAGGCTCCATTGCCAAAAAAAGGACTAGAGGGCCCAATGCCCCGGGGCCCAAAAACCACAAATATACGGGGCAATGGAGGAACCCAGCAGCACCATCAAGGTAGTGTGCAGGACGCATTATCCATTAAATCCCTCATCAGACAAACTAGAGAGAGCGCAGGGTTGGACATCTGCGCCTCTGCCAGAGCAGTACTAACTCCAGAAATGGGAGTTCAAATCATTCCTACAGGAGTAAAAGGACCTCTTCCCCAGGGAACAGTAGGCCTATTATTGGGACGTAGTTATTCTACACTAAAAGGACTTATGATAAGTCCTGGGGTAATTGATCCCGATTATGAGGGTGAAATAAAAATTAGAGCTAGTTCTCCAAGAGGTATATCAGTAATTTCACCAGGAGATAGAATAGCACAGTTATTAATAATACCCAGCCTGCATGATAAATTTTCCAGTTGTAATGTAGAAAGAGGTTCCAAGGGATTAGGCTCCACAGGTATAGATTGGGCTATGCTGTCTTTAAATTTAGATTCTCGCCCAATGCTAAAATTAAATATTCAAGGACATGACTTTAATGGGGTGCTGGACACAGGTGCTGACCTCAGCATCATATCTCGTCAAGAATGGCCAAAACATTGGCCATTACAACAAGCCACTCAAACGCTTTGAGGCCTAGGAGTGGCAACAAATCCCCATAGAAGTGCTATGGTATTAGATTGGAGGGATCCTGAAGGATGTGAAGGAACTATACAGCCCTATGTATTGGATCATCTTCCCGTAAATTTATGGGGATGAGATGTCCTAGATCAATTAGGATTGACATTAACAAATAACATCAATCCTAACACGCCCACTACTAGGGCTAGACAAGGCTTTAGGAAAGAAAAAAGATTAAGAGAACAAGAACAAGATATGACAGCACCAATTCAAATAGATCAAGAAATAAATAGACATGGATTGGGTTTTCATAAAGGGCCACTGAGACAATCAAAATTACTTGGAAATCAGAAAGACCAGTGTGGGTTCCTCAGTGGCCCCTGACTAAAGAAAAGATACAAGTAGCCCATGACCTGGTCAGACAACAATTAGCGGAAGGACATATACAACCTTCCGTATCCCCCATAATACTCCCATTTTTGTCATTAAAAAGAAATCTGGTAAATGGAGATTATTGCAAGATTTAAGAGCCATTAATAATGAGATGGTTATTATGGGACCTGCTCAATCAGGGATTCCCCAGTTGTCTGCTTTACCAAAAACCTGGTATGTTTTAGCTATAGATATTAAAGATTGTTTCTTTTCAATTCCAATTCATCCCGAGGATAGTCCACATTTTGCAATTACTATCCCTGCACTGAATCATGAAGGTCCTGATCAGAGATATGAATGGAAAGTACTCCCTCAAGGGATGGCTAACAGCCCAACTATGTGTCAAATTTATGTTAATAAAGCAATCCAGCCACTTAGAAATCAAAATCCTGAACTACAAATATTTCACTATATGGATGATGTGTTATTGGCACATAAAGATAAAAACACATTGCTACAATGTTATGCCACACTTACAAACTTATTAAAAAATTATAATCTAGAGATAGCAATAGATAAAGTACAATTAAATCTTCCAATTAATTATTTAGGAGTTCTATTATCCTCAACCATGGTCCATCCACCAAAAATTCAAATATGAGTAGATCAACTCAAATCACTTAATGACTTTCAAAAGTTATTGGGAGACATAAATTGGATAAGGCCTTATCTAGGCATACCAACAGGAGAGTTGGGACCTTTATTTGATATTCTAAAAGGTCCATCAGATCCAAATTCACCCCGCATGTTAACGCCTGAAGCAAGAAAAGCATTAAAAATCATTGAGACATATATTGAAAATATGCATTTGGATAGAATTGATATAAGTTTGCCTTTATTATTTATTGTATTACCAACAAAAAATATTCCTACAGGAGTATTTTGGCAAGAAGGTCCATTATTGTGGATACATTTATCTTATTCTCCTAACACTATTCTTACTAGATATCCTGAGGCTGTAGGACAATTAATACTCAAAGGAATAAAAGCAGCAAAGGGAGTGTTTGGGATTTCTCCCAATAAAATTATTACTCCATATACTATGGATCAAATTGATGAGTTAGCTAATGAGTTAAATACTTGGGCAATAATCATGTGTAAATCTAGTGTTTCATTTGATAATCACTTACCATCTAATCCTTTGTTGTCTTTTTGGTCTAAGCATCCTGTAGTTTTTCCAAAAATTACAAGAAAAACCCCTATCATAAATGCTCCAAATATATTCACTGATGGGTCAAACAATGGTACAGCAGCAGTAGTTACTCCTGATCAAACTTTTACATTTTTAGTGTCCAAATAATCAGCTCAAAAGGTAGAGCTTAATGCAGTATTACAAGCTTTTATGATGTTTAAAGATTCTGTATTTAATTTATTTTCTGATAGTCAGTATGTAGTTAATGCTATAGTATCCCTTGAAGATGCTGGTAGGATTTCACCTTCTTCTACTGTTTTCTCTTTGTTTTCCGCTATACAAAGTCTAATCTGGGACAGAAAAGATCCATTCTTTATAGGACATATCAGGGCACATACAGGATTGCCTGGAGCCCTTAGTTTGGGCAATGAACTAGCAGATAAATCTACACATGACGTACATATTTTCTCCACAATAGAAGAAGCTATAAATTTTCATAAAAGGTTCCATGTCAATGCTAATACTTTCCAAAAGCATTTTAAAATAACTAAAGAACAAGCCAGACATATAATAAAACAATGTCAAAATTGTGTGACCTTTTTACCACAAGTTAATCTTGGAGTCAATCCTAGAGGACTGATACCTAACCATATTTGGCAGATGGATGTCACACACTTGCCAGAATTTGGAAAATTAAAATATTTGCATGTTACAGTTGATACTTCTTCCGGATTTTTGATGGGCTCCCTTCATACTGGAGAAAAAACTAAAGATGTTATAGCTCATTGCTTACAATATTTTGCCAATGTGGGCGTTCCAATACAGTTAAAAACGGACAATGGTCCTGGTTATACGTCTACCTCTTTTAAACAATTTTGCTCATCATTTGGCATTACTCACATAACAGGAATTCCATACAATCCACAAGGACAAGGCATAGTTGAAAGAGCTCATCAAACTATTAAAATGTACTTATTAAAACAAAAGGAGGGAATTGGAAAGGGGTATATATCCCCCAAAGATAAACTTAAAATAACCCTTTTTACTCTAAACTTTTTAAATTTGGATTCATCAGGGCTTAGTGCTGTGGAAAGACATTTGTACCCAAAAAATGCACATAAGCCTAAGGTACTTTGGAAGGATATTCTAACAGGACAATGGAAAGGTCCGGACCCAGTGATAGTCTGGAGTCGGGGCTCTGTCTGTGTTTTTCCACAGGAGGAACAGCAGCCAATTTGGATTCCAGAGAGGTTAACCAAAAGAATTTCTACAGAAAAAGAAGATGATTTGACTCAAATCCATAACAGCTGATATCCAGAACTCCAGCTTGGCTATTCTTACATCTGTGACAGTGATCAACCAGGATGCTTTTTTCAATATCTATTTCATTATTGCTTTTTCCCACATCATAAATTTCCATTTTATTTTTGAGCTCATACAGACATAAATTAATGTTTTTCTGATCAGTTTTATTTTTTGACTATGGAGTTTTTAAACATTGCAATGGAGATTTCACCTAGGTAAATCTACAAGGCCTTTACTATTGTCTTATGTGTTGTATGTTACGTGTGCACATTTCTGCTTTGTGTTGTATGTCTGTATGTGCGTATGTCCATATATCATATATGAGGAGCACTCATAAAAATATGGATCCAAATTTTTTTTTTTATTCACGTGATTTTAATGGTTTAATTTAATTTGGGTAAACAGCTGTTGAAGACTGTTTTAATATGTGTACAAATAAGCAGGTTAACAGACCTGTTTGTTTACTTTCACCTTTCCTTTTCATTATATTTAATAATTCTGTTCAGGATAATGTAAATTGTTCTAAAAATTGTTTTCTTAATACCTGTTGAAATGTTACATTTTTTTCTTTTCTTAACATCATTGTCAAGCCCTATTTTCATCCCAGTGCCGGTGAAGACAAAGATGAAACCAAACTACAACTTCTTCAATAATTATCACAACAAACTGTATAAACTGATGCATCATTGAATAATAACTCAACAAGTAATGCTCAATCACTGAGTCGATGTATTTTGGGAGGAAATGAACATATTGATAGATTCCTCCACTTTGAACTGCTTACAAAACTTGCCTGGACTATGTATCACTTGTATGCATTGTGCTCTATTTGTTGATACAGCGAATTATGGTAGTGCTGGCGTATCTTAGCTGATGTGTCACCAGTGTTACAATTTTTCCTAAGGAGCCATCAATTGACTTGATGTCGTGGCATTCCTGTATCCTCCTCCCTTCTACTAGTGATGGTCTAATTTTGGGGGCCAACTGAGGTGAGGCAAAGAACCTCACCCCCCCACTGGCACCAAGGCCAAATTTGGGGGCCAACAGAGGTGAGGTAAAGAACCTCACCCCCCCCCCACTGGTGCATAGGCCTATCCACAGGTATGGCTATATACTGGACCGCTCGTCAGTGACGGGTATGATTCAGTTGCAGTGGTATCAACCTAAGACAGGAGGCTGATGCCTAGAGGTCAGTTTTCCGATGACGGGTAAGAACCATATGTTGAATTGGACATACCTAACAGGCATGATCCCTAGCCATATTGCCTGTTGCTTAATTAAACAGAAGGGGGCAGATGCTAGGAGCCACAACCAAATAATATGATGCATGGCTCTTTTGGTTGTAAGGTGAGGCCAGCTAGCCATTGAGATGATATGATTATGTTAAGATTTACATTCATATGGAAATTGGACCCCTGCTGTTCACCTTGGCCTGCTATGGGACTCATGTTACGGTACTCCTGGAGAGTTCCCATTGGTTGGGGAAGGATAGTAGGAGGGAATTCCGGGGGAGGTCCTGGGCCCCGGTTCTGGTAGACATGACCGCGTGGGTGGACCGGCTTGCTTGCCGGACGCGTACGGGGTATTGGTGGCATTTTCAAAAATAAAGTTTTGTTCCTGCTTGAGTGGCTCGTGATTCTGTGCCCAGCCAGACTGCGGCACAGTGTCATTATTTGTGTTCAAAGTAACAAGTCCTGTGTGATTTTCAATGATCTCTAATAGTAGCTACTATTTCCTTTTTGTTTACTTTCTAAAGCACCATTGGTTAATCATTACGATAATCCTATGTGTTAGATATTACTACTATACATATTTTACAGATAAGGACATTTAGGCACAGAGAATAAGTTAGTTTCCTAAGGTCAAAGAGCTAAAAAATCACATATCCAGAACCTGAACACAGGCAAATTATGACTTTGGAGCAGAGCTGCTAATAATATGTAAGTAGCTTTATTTCATTTTCCTTTAAATTTGATAATTTCTTTTGTTCTCTTCTCTCCCTAAACTTTAGTTCAGAACATACTATTACATGCTAGGTTTTCCTTCATTTCCCTGTAAAGCTGCTCTCTTTATTATATACACAACATTATCTTCTGCCCTCATTACATGTCTTAAAGATTTTCTCTTCTGTCTTTAGCTCATGAAACCATTAAACTTGACAACTTGAAATTTTACTTGTGTTCTCTAAAAGACACATAACACCTTCCCAAACATCAATTCAATAGATTTTCTTGCATTCTCCTTCTTTCTTGGCGTTAGTAAAATAGTAACTAAGAGCACATGGTTCTTAACATGAGGAATGTCTAACTCCAAACAATGAATTTGTCACTTCCAAGCTAGGGGGAAAAGGCTGATGTCTAATATCCAAATACTTATCTACCACTCATATTCCTAAAAGAAACTGGTTTCTAATACTACCCTTGTGTGGATATTAATATCATTCAACAAATGCTAGTAAATATGAATATAAAGAATTACTATTTTTTTCTTGAAACTTGTTTTCTGACATACTTTTATGAAATTCTTTTTCTAAATATTTTTTTAGTTGTAGATGGACACAATATCTTTATTTTACTTATTTATTTTTATGTGGGGCTGAGGATTGAACCCAGTTATCTCATGCATGTGAGGCAAGTGCTCTACCACTGAGCCACAAACCCATCCCAATGAAATTCTTCATGGGAAAAAAAAATACTGATTTTCTAAATTCTTCTTCCTTTAATACTGTCTACACATGATTGCTGGCAAAAGCTGTCATTGATCTGTTTTTTTTTTTTTTGTCCTTTTTGTAGAAATTTTACTGTCTGTGCATCCTTCACTATCAAAGAACAGGCTTCGCTCTCATGCAGGGGCCTTCCAGACCAACTTCTGCCACACACTTCCTTTCTGAAAAGTGGAGTCTCTATTCCCAACTGTCCCCTAGACATTTCCATTTTGATATTCTGCCGGTAAATAGAAATCGCCATATACAAATAAGTGAAAAAGCAAGTTTCTTTGTTCTAATATGATTCTTATTTCTGCTCTTTGGTTTTGGGGCCATTTTTCTATCTCAGTAGACATTGGCATCAGAATCAGTTTTTCATCTGTCACCACACTATGAACCTAATCTAGTCATATGTACTGTTCATAAATCAGGCCTGCTTCTTTTATTCACCTGTGTGTTACATCTACTATCACCTGGAACACCACACTTGCCCCTCAAACAGACATCCATAAAATTCTAGTAGATTGAGAGTTATCAGTGTTACTAATAGCTGTTCCTTCTGGCTCCAAACTGCGTGTGGTCCCAGTTTATTCTCTTTTTCACCAACTGAAATGTAGAGACCAGAGTTTCTCCAGAAGTATTTGTGCACAAGCTATCTCATTGTAGATTTCATTTACAAAAATGAGCAGATAATCCTGAGGGTAATTGGGGGAAAATTCTGGGAAAAGAAGTATAAAACTTAAAAGAAAAGCAAAATATTAAGATTTACTTGAGGCATGCAAGGTCAAACATACATCAGTGTGGTGTAACTATCTGTATCACTTGAGCACCTGCTGGGTGCTAAGTGTTGTGAGCTATGGTTGCCTGTGTGGTGAAGATACAGTTCTTACTTTTGCTAAGCTCACAGGATGATATAAATAAAAGACACACACAACAAGAATAGATCAACCAGTACAAGGTTAAATGCTGGAATTATGTACAGAGTAAGAAAAGTTGTGAATTCCTTTGGCCATCCAGAGCTCCCCAGAGCTATTTACTTTCCAAGGCAGGTGAGTGTTCTTCTTATGGCTATACAATTTTGTAGCCTAGATATTACATTATATCCCTCTCATATGTGATGATTTATTAGTAACTAAAACCTATCCTTCAGGAGACTCTGACACCTGCATAAACAACTAGACTCTGTTTCATATTTATAGATGCAAGCTTGAAAGTTTAGGTGTAGCAGTATGAGAACTGGTTATTTTATCTTTTCAGTTAAGTTTAATTATATGTATCCTTACCTTTCAAAATATTATTTATTGTCTTCCTCAGGTACAATGGTGTTTCAGAAGTCAATATATCAAAGAGTTGTATATCCTCTAACTATCCCTCTCTGATTTAGGTAGAGACTGCCACATATTGTAATGCTACTTCTGGATAACAGGATGCAGTCCTTTCCCATTAGTAACAAAAGCAATTACTCAAAGAGAGACACACCGTATCTTTATTTTGCCTCTGTTCTTTTATCCATATTAGACTTTTCACTTTTATGAGAAACTGCTTCTTTCAAAATTGCTAGCTTGTTGTGGTTGCCCAGTGATTCACTTCATTTCTGCATTTAAACCATTTTGATTATGCTATAATTATAATCTGTCTATTTTTATGAATTTCAATTATTTCAAGGCTGAAAAGAATTTGGTTGATATGTTTTGAAAGAGAAAACAAGCTGTTTATTCTCTGAAATTTAAGAATTAGAGAAAACCCCCTCTTTGCCTTCAGCACTGCTCTCTCTCTTTCTCTTCATTGTCAAATACTGTAGTTTTAGATATTTGCTATCATTGTGCATCCCTGTTCTTAGAATGTTGCTGCACTGAAGTCTTTTATTGTAATCTTGAACACACAGGCTTTTCTCTGATCCTCTGAGTGGTTTTGTCCCCTTGTTATATGGGTTTTTCCATTACAGATTCATGAGAGGTAGCTGATCACATGGGAAATTATTTCTCTTACAATTTCTCCTTCAGGAAGGTGACCAGGCCTACTCTGAATCTGATGAAGAGTTGAATAGATGAATGAACAAATGAAGCTCCTGGTAATCTCTCATCATTACTGTATTCTTCCCCACTGGTATTTTCCAACCAGTTCTTTGCGCTTCTTTTAAATGATATTGTTCCTTCTGTTGTCCAATAGTTTTTCCAAAGGACTGGTCACACTTGAAAATATGATACCAAGGTGAAATCAAGAGTCTTTTCTTCTGTGAACTAATAAAATAATCCACTCTTTAATAATGAAAATTTAGAGGGAGCAAAGTGGGTCATTGGAATCTCATATATCACATTGATTACACTCTTCATCCTCCTCCTCAGTTCCATCTTTCAACCTAACTTCTTTAACTTTTTCTTTATGTATTTTTGCCTTCTTTCTGTTCTAATTTTCCACTTTTTTCTTCTCTTTTTATGATTTCTATTTCTCTTTCGATACTAGTACCAACAGTTAAACCTGCTCATTTATAGAATTTAAGAATTTTTAACACATAGGAATAGTCTAACCATGTGAATATAGCCCTGCTTGCTGATATTCATGTACCCAGTAAACTGCAATCTTCTCCATAGTCCCTCATGTTGGTTCAATTTAGGTGCTTGGAAAACTGCGTTGCATTCAGAATAGGCTCAGATCATTCTCTACCTTTGTATGGGGCATTAGACTTCCTCCTCATATTCTATCCACTGATGTTAGTAAAGCTCCAAAATGAAAGGATTAGCAAGATCACAAACATAATATTTGCCTAATCTTTAACACAAATTTCAAGTGTTTGCTGCAAAATTTGACCTGAAAACTTTTCTAAACTTCATTATCAACATAAATTTCTATCCAGTATATTCCTTTATGTGATGATTCAGTGACATTGGGTGCAATCTATAGAACTGCAGCAGAAGCCCATTCCCAAAGTCCCATGAGTTCTTTTAGGTTCTCTCAGTTATATCCCAGAGGTCCTCTCACTTAACAATAACATACCATGTTTACAGACATTTAATTTTACTTTATGGTTGTTTTGATAAAAATAATTCACCTAACTTAGAGTACATTCTTAATCAAAACAAGAAGAAAAAAAACAATTAATAAATCTCTTGCTTAATAGTAGCTAAATAAAGAAGGTTATGATCAGGCTGGTAGACTCAGATTAGAACACAAAGTTAAAAACCATTGTCTTTATTTGAATTCCAGATATTCTAGTCTTGGGAACTAAAGTTGTTTACTACTTCAAAATTCTAGCAATTTCCTATAATTCAGTTGCAATTAAAAGTTATTTTCACTAGTGATGCACATTCTTTATTTTGTTTATTTTTCAGGAATGATAAAGTAAGAAAAGAGAAAACTACAAAAATTAATTAGGTATTATAAATACATTTGAAACTATTTACTAGTATGCTTTATAACAATGGAGTAAAATTACATGGTAAATGATATGCATTCCTTTTTTGGTGAATTTTATTAAATAGTAATATTAATCATTATAACTGAATGACTACACTGCCAGCTTGCTCTATTCACATGGGTATATACTTAAGTGAAAGAGTTCATTCATATTCATGCAAATTTGTTAGAAATATCATTGCTTCTGGAACATTTATTGGGCTGCATATTATAATTAAAATATCTCTGTCATCTTTTAAAATGGTTTCCTTATTTCTTCTTTTCTGTACTTTGTAAAAGCTAACTAGTTAAACTATAAAAGATAATCATTATATAGGTCACATCTGATTCATTAATGCTATCAGTGGGAAATGAATACTTGCATTATCATATTCTAAAAGATGTATTTTAGTGACATGGTAACATTGAATAAAAGTGTATCTACTTTATTTATGGAAATTTAAAAAGAAAAAAAATTTAAAATATGGGGAAAGGATTCCTGATAGACCATTTTCTCACTAATAGTCTAAAATTTTCTTAAACTTGTGATAAAATTACTGGCACTATTCAATTCCTTTTTAGCTAAGCCAACTTATTCTCTGAATGTTACCATAAATGGTAGTTAACTTACAGAATTTTTTGTGACATGCATAGAAAAATGTTTCTTATTTGTAGCTGGAAATTCCTAAAAGTAAGAAATTCCTTAAAGAAGTAATATTTATTTATTTATTTTTTAAATTTATTTTTTATTAGTTGCTCAAGACAATACAATGATCTTGACATATCATATATTTGATTCAAATGGGGTATGAATTCTTATTTTTCCACGTGTACAGATTGTAGGATCACAAATATTTAAATAAATTCTCAAAAAGAAAATAGTACATATCCAGGAAAATAAAAAAAAAATTAAGATTTCCAGATAAAGCAAGGTATATACACAAATCTCAGATATAAAAAAATACAGATATTTGCCTTCCATAGTATAGGCAAAATGAAAAATGAGACTGGAGAAATAGGCAGAGGCTAAATTAGGAAATTATTTTGAGGTATAGTTGGGTAGATGAAACTTTATATTAAAGGAAATTGCAGTGTTTGTTGAAGTGTTTTGAGCAAAGGTAAGACATGTTCAGATTCCTATTTTAGGAAGGGTCATCTATCAGGAAAATAGAAGATGACTGGATGGAGGGAGTAATTGGGCTGCTATCACAGTGTTGGGGTTCAAAACTTGAACAGCAACTATGAAATCAGGGTCTAAAATTTCAAAGCTGTAGAATATAGGGAGTTTGGTAATATCAAAGGACTTGTCAAAGCTATTTTCCTAAAGATGCATTGAACAACCAGAGCTCTAGTTGTCATGCACTGGGTGAAAGAAAACAGAAACAGGTGGTTTTGGAGAGAAAAAGAAGTGTTTTGAGTTCAGCCCTGGAAATTTCAGGTTTTTCAACTGTAATTCTGCAACTGTAAGCTAATTCTCTACTTAAACATTAATTATACAAATACCATATGTTTACAAAATGTTTCCTGCAGCTGCCTCTCAATGTTTAGGGAATATTGTGTTTCTCTGCTGCTTTTGGTAAACGGCTGTCTCTTTAGCAGAAAGAGAAAAACATCCAGGCAAACTGCTCCCTGAGAGGGTCACGATTCTGGCTCAAAAAACCTTGGTTATATCATCACATTAGAGTTGAGTGATTATATCGTCATATTCTAGAGTTGAGTGGTTGAGAACCCAAACTGTGGATTAAGATGAATTGGTTCATGATTCCTATTCTTAGGTCTGCAAGTTGTGTGACCTATGCAAAATCTTACATTTCTTCATCTCTCTATTATTTAGAAAAAATAATAATAGTGCTCATCTCATAAAATTGTGTCATGTATAAAGTGAATTCTCAACAAATATTAGGTAGAAATGTCTACATCTGTATTTAAATACCTCTATTCACTCTTTAAAAATTTTAAAATTTAGCTCTTTAATCCCCAATCCATCTATATCTACTAACTTATAGTTAATTAAGAACTTCTAATTAGCTTATTACATTATAGGATTATGTAAATCAATTGTTGAATTTTGAGATTGAATCTTCACACATGATTCTGGTGTAAAGATGAAGAGATTCCAAAAATTAATGATGAATGCTAAGAAAGAGAATCTGTTAATCATGGGGTTAGTTATAAGCTTAGCATTTTAAACATCTGGTAATCCTGTAAAAGTAATAAAGAGAATGCAGATGAAGATTTGTCTATAGATTTCACGAATTGTTACTTAACTGCTGGAACCCTTATTGTCACTAGATCAGTGATGTTTTATTCTATCAGCACATTGGAATTTTTTTAAAATTTTTATTTATTTATTTATTTATTTTTTTATTGGTTGTTCACAACATTACAAAGCTCTTGACATATCATATTTCATACATTAGAATCAAGTGGGTTATGAACTCCCATTTTTATCCCAAATACAGATTGCAGAATCGCATCGGTTACACATCCACATTTTTACATACTGCCATATTAGTGACTGTTGTATTCTGCTACCTTTCCTATCCTCTACTATCCCCCCTCCCCTCCCCTCCCATCTTCTCTCTCTACCCCATCTACTGTAATTCATTTCCCTCCTTGTTTATTATCCCATTCCCCTCACAACCTCTTATATATAATTTTGTATGATAATGAGGGTCTCCCTCCATTTCCATGCAATTTCCCTTTTTTCTCCCTTTCCCTCCCACCTCATGTCTCTTGATTCTGATTTTATTAGTCCAATGTGTGACCTGGAATATACTTCTGATTTAATTCCTCTAGGGTAAACTTGGGCATTGAGATTTTTTAATATCCTCAGAGACGGTAATGGCAACCACCTTTGAGAACCATTGCTCCAAAATGACTTATTATTTCACATTCTCACACTCTGAATTCCCAATATAGAGTTTCACAGTCTGTTACAAGAACAGAGGATACAGATCTTCATTAATTTTTAAATTATTTATGTTATATATTTTCCAAATCACGTCAACAAATATAAATCCTTAGTCATGAGCTGTGTTTATTGTGCTTTATTCAAATTGGTACAGAGGACTGGAAAATAATAGGTACACTCTACGTTAATCTTACTATCTTAATTAAAATCAAATTTCTAGATCATTAAAATAAAATTCTAATATTAAACTAAAGTAGCAGTTTCATAATATACTATATGCTAATATTGGGCTCATTTTCTATATGTTTTTTACAGTCTTACCAAAACCTTCAAGAATTTTCTGTAATAATTATTATAATTCTTTGGTTTTCTTCATATACATCTAGGACTGTAGCTTTAATATGTGAATCAGGTTTTTAAATTATGAGTACTAGAACAGATAAATACTACTCAAAACATTTGTCTTAGGTGGGTCTTAAAATTATGTTCAACACAAAGGAAAAATGCAGGAGTATACATATAAAAATTACTATATGGCACATTATAAAAACCTTTCATATAAATAAAGTTTATAATATGTAATATCCAGGTTTGTTATCTTTCTCTCACTGTGACAAAATACCTTAGAAAATTAACTCAGAGGAGACAAGATTTATTTTGCCTCATAGTTTCTGAAGTTTAAATCCATAGTTACTTGGCTTCGTTGTTTCTGGACCTGAAGTGAGACAGTACATCATGGCAGAAGAGCAAGTAAACTCTTCAACTCATGGTGGTCAAGAAGCACAAAGAGAAGAAGAGGAAGAGAGAAAGGAAGAGGCCAGGAACAGAATACAGTCCCCAAAGTCATACCTCCAAGGATGCACTCCCTTCAAATAGTTTTCACTTCCTGCAGTTTCCACCACCTCCTGCCAGCATGATCCAATTACTTCCCAAAAGCTCACCTCTGAACATTGTTCCACTAGGAAACAAGACTTCAGCACATGAACTTTTGGGAAACATTTTAGATCCAAACTATAACACATTGTTTGTAAATATGTTTGTTTATTTGCCTATGAAATTATGAAGATAGAATAGTCTTACTAAAAATAAGCTACAGGTAAAAATTATACTCCCTGCTCACTGACTTCTTCCAAAGACATTGTAATTATTTTGTATATGTTTTATAGGTAATGTATGTCACACGGCAGTCCAAAATAGTTTAAGATAGCTATTGAGGAGAGAAAAATAGCCCTCCTGAGATGTCCACATTCTTGTCTTCAGAATCTGGATAAGCTATGTTACAAGATAAAGGGAGATATAGGCTGTAAGAAATCAAGGTTACTAATCAGCTGGTCTGGAAATAAGATTATCTTGGAGTGGCGGGTGGGTCTAGTGTATTCATAGGGCCCTTAAAAGGTGAAACAGGGAAGCAGAGGCCAGGGTGAAAAAGACTTAATTGACCATTGCTGGCTTTGAAGATGAAAGGGAGTCTCTTGCAAAAGAATGAGGGTTAGCTTTGGAGTAGATAAAAACAAGGGCAAGAACATGTACTCTCCTGTAGCCTCTTCAGAAGGAGTACAGCTCTGACACCTTGATGTTAGCCCAGTGTAACTCTATTTAGACTCCTGACCTCTAGAATGCTAAGATCATAAATGTGTGTTGTTGTAAGCTACCAAGTTGTTCTAATTAGTTACAGTAGGCATAAGAAAATCACAGTTGTATAGAGTAATTTAGGACATATATCAAGACAAATATATTGAAAATATGTAGTAAACATGATATAAAGGAAGATACAAATAAAACAGTAATAGAGTGTAGGATTAAGTTTTCCACAATAATGATAATCTAAAAATTCTAGAAATTACACAAAGAAGGGAATATGTTCAGCTGCAAAATTATGATATCTATAAACTAAAAGCAAAAGGATAATTCAGGATCGTAAATATATGTTAAAAATTATCATAGTCAAGTGTCTTCCTGAAGTGTATCAGAGTATCGGTTCTATTGTATGCTTTGGCCAATGTGGGTTCCCTAATCAATGCTCCATTTTATTTAATCCTGTTTGAATAATTGCTGAAAAACAATGAATTCTTATTAGGGCTTCTAAAAGTTGTTAGATATTCACTGATAACATTTTTTATCTCATAGAACTAGTATATTATATTTTAGGAAATGTGATAGAGAAGAATAGCGCCCGCCGTACTTGCTAAGAAGAAAGGAAGCGTATTTCCAGATGTCATCAGGGAAGTCTGTTGCATAAACACAAGATGTGCCAGAGCCTGATGAGATGAAGAGAAGAAATGGAGCATAATGAATGTTGTTTTAGAAAGGTTTATGTGAACAGAAATACTAAGGTAGAAAAGTGCAAGGTGTATTAGTGGGAACTCTAGATCGACTAGGGAAACTAAGCAATATGTGGAAGTAGATGAACTTAAAAGAGTGTGCAATCACTTCTAGAGGGAGCCTGAATACAAAGAGGAGGAGTCTGGAATCCATTCTGTTGACAGAAGAGTTGGGAAGTTGATGGCATCCGAGAAGGGCAGAAAACTGTCCAAATCTTTGCCCTAAGAAAGACTAACCTGGTAATTTTATGCAGAACATTGATTTAGAATTGATGGAACCAGAACAAAGGATTGAGGATATTTAATAAAAAGACTATTAACCAGGATAGAGGCAGAGGAAATAAGTGCTAAATCTGAGAAATATTACAAAAATAATCAACAGAGATTTTTCCATTACCTATATGATAGTTGACTATTTCAGCAAAAAACTAGGTAATAATACAACTGATCCTGTATCACATAGACTATAACAAGTCTGTGGAAACAGTAAGTAACACGATAAAATATGTGTTTTTCATACAACATTGTTTATTATCCTTAGAAAAAAGAACTGTCCAGTTACTTAGATTGGTAATATATTTTAATCTAAAAGGACAATAGCTTTTTAGGGAATGGGGCAAATGTTGCAATACCTTTAACACTCCATAGCACTTTTGCTTCTTTATTTTTCCCTTTAATCAATTATTTTCTTGAGGAAAAGTCTTAAATGCTTGCTGCATTCCATAGATGTATAGAAGATGATGACCCATTGTGTGGTGTGGGGAGTACATGTGCCCATGCCATGCATATGTGTGATGCTTGTGTGTGTTGTGTATAGATTTCTTCTTTGGTGCATGTATTTTTGTGGGTGTGAGTGTGTGTGTGTGTGTGTGCGTGTGTGTGTAAGTATAATTGTAAAATCTGGAAAAGGAGGTGTGTATTATTTGACAGGTCTGCTTGTTACAAGCTTCCAAGACTCTGCTAATGCCATGGATCAGTGAAGCAAGCCCTTTTTTTGTTTGAAAATTACTAGTTGTCATATGGTTCTTCTTCCTATTCAAAGATTACTTCACCAAGTAAATGCATGGTAATGAAAAGGAGAATGTTCAACGTTTAATAAATCATCTTTATAGCAGAAATATTGTGGTCTTTGTTCCCCTTTTCTGAAGACTAGAAATATAATTAACATTTCCAGCTGAACCAGCATGCACTATAGATTATTAGCTTCTGAAAGTCAACAATCTTATAGAAAAATAAGAGGCACACGAACATATTTCCTTTCCATAACATTTGCAGTTCATTTATAAAATATACAACAATTGAAATGTCCCCAAAGACAAATTTATGTCATCGCTGTATTTTACATCTCTATACATTCTGTATTCATTTAAAATATTGTTTGTCATCCCAAGATCAACATATAGTTTCTGATCAAGTAATTTCTGCAGGGTAGAAAATGGGAACTAGTGAATAAAAGTCACCAAGAGAAGCAATCAAAATGCCATAATTTGTAATCTAACCCCTACCACATTAATTTCAAGTTCTCAATTACCCACAACATATAGACAGGCTTCTCAGAACCTGGTTCAGAAAATTATGGGTAGCTTGTGTTTATGTACATGTCGGTGTGCATGGGTGTACGAAAGCATTCTGCTCATCTTTGTCAAGGATGCACCTACACTACTTGATTGAAAGGAATATTTACCTCTATTATAGTTTATTTGAATTTTGTATCATGAAGAGTAGGAGAGGGGTTGTTTCTGTGTTTGTAACTAGGTTGAGTATTATATTTGTTCATCTGGTATTACAATAGAGGACATTTGCAGAGATTTATTTTAAGTAGTTTTCAATTTAAAGAATGAAAATAATAATATCATGTATAAAAATTATAACACCCCAAAGTCAATTTTTTATTAGTATTGGCTATTATTATAATAATAATTTTATACATTTAATATATCTGTACTTAGTGTATTAATATTATTATTTTTAGAGAATTATAGATATAAGTTCAACATTTTATTTACTTTATATGCTTATTGTTACTGGTTTAGACTATATGCTTTCCATATGTTTGTTCCATAAATTCATTAAATGTTGGCTCTGACTAGACCCAAGAAAGGGCTTTGACAACAGTGTTGGAAGAATGGTGTTAAAGACCTTTCATTGAGCTAGGTGCGGTGGCATGTTCCTGTAATCCCAGCAGCTCCAGAGGCTGAGGCAAGAGGATAGCAAGCTCAGCAAAAGTGAGGCTCTGAGCAACTCAGTGAGACCCTGTATCTAAATAAAATACAAAATAGGGTTGGGGATGTGGCTCAGTGATTGAGTGCTCTTGTGTTCAATACCTGGTACCACGGCCCCCGGCAAAAAAATAAAGAACGCTCATTGATTCTTGTTTTTTTTTTTTCCAATTGAAAAACTAATATAAATTTTTGGTTCTCTCATTCAAAATCTATCTTAGATTTCAAGAAAAACATCAGGTTTAAAAAATCAATTTCACTGTGACTAATTTTTTACATGATAAAGTATATTCATTTAAAAGTACAACTTACTGAATTTTAAACTTTTTAAATAAATGCATATCATTGTCATCCTAATAACAACATGGAATATTTCTATAGAATATTCTCTATAGGTTCTCTTCAGGTAGTCCACTTACTATCTCCTACAATTGATCAGGAAACCACTGATATGATTTCTATTGTTATGGAAATGTTTTGCCTATTGTTGACCTCCAATTGTTGACTTTCAATACATGGAGCAATACAGTATGTACCTTTGTGTCCAGATTTTTTCACTCTGTCTCATGTTTGGGGATTCAACCATGATTCTGTATTTTTCAATAGTTTGCTTTTTTGTTTTGGTGAATAATATTCTGTTGAATGAATACAGTATAAATCAATAAGCTGTTGTTGGTCATTTGTTTTATTTCTATTTTTTGACCATAAATAAATTTCTGAGCCTTCTCGGTGTAAATATGTACTTTCAGCTTTTGTATAAATATCTAGTAATGAAATTGTTGGGCCGTATTTTAAGTGTATTCTTAAATTTATAAGAAATGGTCATATTGATTTCAAGAGGGACTATATGATTTTATAATACCACCAATTGCTTTATATCTCCACCAACACTTGGTTTTGTCCATCTTAAATATATATTTTTAGCTATTCTGGTGAGTATGAAATAGAATCTCATTGTCATTTTGGTTGTCATTTCCTGATAACAAATAACTGTTAAAGTCTTCCATGTTGTCCATCTGCTCATCTTTTTTCATTAAATACCATTTCAAGGCTTTGCTTATTTTTATTGGATAGTGTTCTTATAATTGACTTTATAGAATTGTTCATATATTCTAAATAAAATTTCTTGTTAGACATATGTATTGCAGATATTTTCTTTCATTTTTCTTTTTCCCCTTTAATGTTGTCTTCTGTGGAAACGGAGAGTTAATTTAGTAGAGTCCAATGTATTTTTTTAATATCATCAATTGTGTATTATTTTAAAAATTCTTGAATACTCTGAAGTCACAGATTTTTCTCTTAGCTGTTCTTCTATATAACTCACAGTTTTCAGTTTTATATTTAAGTCTATGGTCCCTGTCATGGTTTGAAGTAAAGGTCAAGGTTTGCTTCTGTTCTTTGTGGATATCTAGTTGCTTGCTGACTTCCTTAAAAAGACTGTGGTCTCCACATGTTGTTTTACCCAAGTGATTTTGTCAGGAGTCAATTGGTTGTTATATGTATGTGTATTCCTAGTTCTTGACTCTCTTTTCCCTTGAGTTGACTTGTATGTGCTTTTGTACCAATACCACACTGTCTTGATCAATGTAGCTTTATAGTAATTCTTGAAAGTAGTTGTAAATCTTTAGCTATTACATTGCAAACAGGAGTATTAGATTAAAGGCAATATTCCCCCATTGTTGCTGTTCTGTCATTTGAAACTCTATTAATAGGTGAATTAATTTCTATTTTCAACTTTCAGCATCTGTGAAATATACTGATTGATGGAGAATAATACCAATAGTTTTTTCTAACAATAGTAATAATGATTTCTACCATTTGTCAAGCCCTTAGCATTTTAAATGCACTAAGTAATTTCAACTCACAAAAGTTCTCTCAGGTTGGTACTATTAAAATTCCCATACTGTAGGTGAAGTAACTGAGGCAAAGACAGATTACGCAAATTGCTCATTGTTGTAGATCAAATAAGTAGCGATGCCAGGAATTCAAATCTAAGCAATTTGACAGTGATATCCAAGCAACTAATAACAAAGTTTATGTCTTTAAAATTCTGGACAGCTGTATTGATCCAATTTGTTAAAGGAAAGCACCAGAGAATATTGAACACATCATGTGCATAATTAGGTCAATTTCAGATATGAATACTTCCTTCAGAGTAATTTAGGAAACAAATTTTTTATATAAATTCAATTGGTAGTTTGGGCAATGAGAATCATCTATTTATTTGCATAAACAACCACCTAATTTATCAAGACATTCTTTAATTAGACTAAAAAGAAACAGATTTTTTATTCTTCCCTGCAATTAAATGATTAAAATATTAGTTTGTACTCTAAACGTAGATTATCTAAGCATTAGTGAAATGTTTAGGGAAAATAATTATGTATATGAATTGAAAGTATTTATTCAATACAACTTTAAGAAATGAAAAATATGAGATTTCAAATCATCAGTAGAGAGAATGCATAATTCCAAAAGGATCTTAAGAATAGCAAAATCCAGTTGCCAAGATACGTTAATGAGTACTCACAAGTTCTCCATGTGAACCTGAATGAAGTTGCATATGAATTTTTTCCCTTCAGGGAAACACCATCTCCTTGTTCCCAAATCTTAATATTACAACTTTGTGATTATAGCATTTTAAAAATATGTACATACTATTCCCATCTGCATTCAAATGATACTACATTTAATAAATTATTTCAAAAATGAACAGATAACATATTTGCTCTATATTTGTTTATGGATAAGGTTTAACATCCTTAAAAGTACTGTCTAAACAGCTCCTTCGGAGTTATACTATGTTAACATCCACTTTGTGGTACTATCTAAAGCCTTAGTAACAATGAAAGAAGATGAAAATAATAAATCACAACTTAAAAACAATGTAAATTACAATAATGTAAGAATCACAAGAATTGCTATTTGCTTCATAACTTGCCATTTGCTTCATAACTATCAACTGTATTATTTAAATATACATGGCACATGTGTGTATATATGTACATATATATGTATGTGTATATATGTGGCATGGGACAATCATGTTTACAAATGTTTGTATGATTTATGTGAAAATACTTGATCAAAACAAATTTTCAATCTACAGAAAAATTTGCTTATGATATTCTAATTGGGTTTTGGATCTAAGATAGGGATATATAATATATTGCCTCTAACTTCTTTTAATATAGTGTCTTTTATGTATTTATCTTCATATGTGTTTCCTGATCTGAGCAAAATTGAAGATTCAGTATAATTAAGTAAAATGGTTTCTTTGGTGCATTGGAATGAATTTCATACACTGTAAAGCTTGAAAGGAAGGCACCTAAGGGAAAATGTAATCAAATCCCCTCATTTAACTGTTGAGGTCATTGAGAATCAGATACAACAAGAATTGCCCCAGATCTCACAATGAAAGCAAAACCAAGACTACAAGTAATTTTATAGCTTAAAGTAGCAAGTTCTATATTTAATGAATTAGTGTTTGGATCTTAACTCTTAACTTACATTGTTTCTTAACAATGTATATTGATTTTAGTTTGTATATTGATTGTGTATTAATCTCCTGTCCTTAACTCAATCAAAAGTTTCCAGATTGAAATGGTGTCTTTAACTTCCTTTATGTCCCCACTGGGACTGAGTCAAACCAAGGCACAGAACAAGCCCACAGTGGTTGTTCCATTCAGGTCATCACAGGCCAAGCAGAGACAAGGTACTGAGAGACAGCTTCAAAGTCCTTAGTCATAGCAGCAGCAGAGCCTGAGCAGAGGGGGAATGTCCCCCAACCTGCTACTGCTCCGCCATCACCGGTGGCTTCACTGAGGTCTGAGTGTGTCTCATGTTCTATCCTACTCTTTTTTTCAGTTACAACTTTATTTCTATTCTGACAATATTTGAATCTATTCTCAGCCATTCATCTGTCCACAAGCACCCAGATATTGACTAGTAGAGTTATAAGAGCTGGATGTGGCTTTGCATTCTTCTGGTTACACAAAGAAAAACCTCATGAAGGGAGAAGTGAATTAATGCAAAGTTGTATCTATTGTAAATATTCTCTAAAGACCAGTTGGACTGTGTGTACTGTAAGTAGAAATGCTGTGAAACTTATTTGAAGAGGAAACACCATGCATTCCAATTACTTATTTGTCTTTGTATTGTATGTACCTTTAATTCTCTCACTTGCATTTGCTATTGTCTTTGACATTTCATCACCTTCATCATACACAAGTCAGATTCTGATAAGTGCAAGTTGGAAAGATACATAAAAGATGAGCTTATTTTTATTCAATTCACATTTTTATTACATATGCATTTATGTTCTATGTTTGTTCTGAATTATTTTTTTCAGTAGCTGAAATTCTCCAGGCTTCAAAAGCCTGTGGATATAAATAAGGTCAATTTAATAAGTTATCACTATCTTATAAACTTCTACTTATGGAAAGACTGGATGTAAGATTCACATTTAAGGTTCTTTTCCAGCTTGAAATGTCTGTGGCATTCCAGCATATATGTTACTGTTTTTCATTGATCTCAGTTGCTCCTTATGCAAACCACTTGAGCTACTCTCCCTAGTCTCTCACTTGTTATTTGCTGTGCTGGGGCTGAGGGTCACACTATTGCCACTTTGCCCAGAGCTCTTCTTCAGCCTTCATATGGGCCATCACTATAGTTCTGCCTACTACTGTGCCTCAAAACCCAGCTGGGGTGTCAGCTAATGCTACCTACCTCTGCCACCAGTGCTCAACAAAGACCATCATTTGTTTCATGCTCCTTTTGCAATCCTGCAAGTGGATAATGGGTCTGTCTCTTCTTCTGTACCATAAGGAGATGACAGAGATAATCCTCAATAAAATTTTAGTCAGGATTCTCTGGAGTCCTCTTCTCAACTAGGGCTTGTCCTTGGGTTTCTGTGTCCATGTTTGGCACATTTATTGTTCAGCAAGCATCTTGCTAGGTCAATTTATAAGAATCCTCCTGCCTTTAACATCAAATCTAATTCTTCATGCCTCACCAAACCCCAAGGTGCTACCTGATCACCCTAGCCTGCCCTCAGAAAGAATTTTTTAGGTTATTTTAGTAAAAGTCTCCCAAAATTTAATGTCTCTTCTTTGTAATTTGCCATTCATTGATCCCCTCAATCTGCTTATTGGATATAGATTATTATTTTTTAAATTTTTATATTTGGAGTTGATCTTATGTTTTTCCTTCATTGTGACATAGTTGGTATGCAGTGCAATAGTCCTAAATATCTCTTTATCAGCTTTACAGGTGTCAAAATTTTTTCTTTAATAGTTAGAATCTCTGGAAGGTTTGCTATGATAGGGTAATGTTTTTTTCTATAACACAGTCTTTTCCTGAACAGTACATCTTAGTTAAATTCTGGGGTCCAGAAAGGAACCAAAAGTGACATAGAAAGCTCACCAATTTATGCAGCAATGCTAGTTTTTATGATATTAATCATTCAGTAACATTATTTATAGGTTGTATTTATCCATGCATATCTGCTTTATCAGAACTAAGTGTTTATAATTTTCTAGAAATAATTTTCTCTCATTTTATATGAAACACTGATTATATGGCAGGAAAGGTAATGAGACATAGGTTTCCCTTAACATCCTTTTCTTTGCCAGACCCAGGTCTGGCATGTTAAGCACTCAAAAGCCAACATTAGGGAGACAAAAATTAGTGGGAAGGAAATTAGGTTTATTCAAGGGTTGATGCTGAGACATGTGGAGATTATCATCCCCAAACCTCCCCATCTTGGGGAACTCATGTACACAAAAGGGGTTTACAGAAAGGGAAAAGAGGACCAGTGCAGGAAGGCTAATATCTTCCAGGGTGTATGGATAATTCTTCTTTTCTTTTTCTGTTTTTCTTTTTTATCTTTTTTCATTTTCTCTGGCCAGAATATTGTGTACCCCTGACCTCCTGGGGCTAGTTCCTGTATTTCAATTAAACAGACATATTAGTTTTCAACAAACTAAACCTCAATTTACATTTTGTTTTCTTTTAGTCGATGCATAGAACTAAAAATTAAGAAGGAGCATCACATATTCTGATGTTATATAGGTCACTGGATGTCTGGGTTCTGTATATCTAAAGAAAGATTACTAATTGGTTACTATCTTGATCGCTTAGATGTGCTCATCTTCAAAATTTAGAATAGTGGGCAAAGTGAAGGGATGTAACTTTGTGAAGGGCAAAGGAAGAAGATGGACATAACCTTTCAAAAGACAATTTGCAAAGAAGACACCACTGTTACACTTGGGGAATTGGTTCCAGGACTTCCTGTGGACACCGGAATCTATAGAGGCTCAAGTCCCTGATGTAAAATGGAGTAACATTTGCATACACCCCATGCATATTTTCCTCTGTATTTTGAATAATCAATAAATTACTTATACTACACAACACAGTGTAAATTCTGTGTAATATTCTGTATTGATTATAGAATTGTGACAACATAAAATGTCTGGACATGTTTAATATTTCTACAGTTTTGAATCAAACATCCTAACTAATGAATGCACGCACACCTATACAAATACATCTTGTTTCAGAAAAAGTAAAGTGCTATTTTACACATTTACACATGTACACAAACATTAAAATACCTGTGTATATATTTATGTGTGATTTACATATGTTTTATGTATACTATAGTCTTATGGTCTCTATAGAATCTGTTGTATATAGAATTTGGTATTCACTTTTGCTTTACTGGATTCACTTTTATTTCAGGAAGGGCATTACAAATAAACATTATTCAAAGCAGTAAAGCATTTAAAATTACATTAAGGTAGAATCAGGTATTTTTGTAGTCATAATAGAACAGGAAAGCAGCATGAAGTGAACAAAGGGCTGCACAGCAGGAGATTTATGCTAGTGAAGAAGCAATTCACACCTGTTAACTACTGTGAATAGAATAAGACACAACACCAAAATTTCCATCTAAATAAAATGCTAGATTTTTAGTTTTGTTTTTTTTCAATTTTACATCTTACATATTTTTGCAAAAACAATTCACTAAATTAAATGATTGAGTCAATAGAATAATATAAAATGATGAGTATAGAAGATGTAGCAAGAAAAAATACAAAGATATAGAATAGTGAACAAAATATATCATTATATTCCATGAGGATATTAGGGAAAAATAATGAGCAAATTAGTTTAGAAAACAAGAACAAAAATGTGCAGAGCCAGTAGCCTACTGATTATAAGCCATTATAATGAAATACAGAAGATATTCTCTTGCCTCCTTGTAATGAAATTTGATTATACTGAGTTAATTGCCACATAAGACATACCCAGTTCTGTGATCTAGAGAGGTAAGTAGCTAAAAATAAGACTTTCTATGTTATTTAATAAGTAAAAAAAATCCTGAAAACCAATATGGAAAACGTTTGTCCTAATGAAGTTTTATTTGCAATGTAGAACAAAAATTCCTTGTTAATAAATGGATGAAAAAACTTAAAGAAAGGAAACAGAAAGTTTCAAGAAGTTTTTGAGCATCTGAGCATTATCTATCTCACGTCCCTCTTTCCTTTGACTATTTTCATTTAGCTAGTTTTGTTTAACTGGCTTTAAAATATTAGATCCAAATCCTTACAAGGATATGTAAAACAAAGAATGTTACCCAGTACACTGCCTATATGAATTTCTCCACTGCCCTAATCTTATTTATTTTTGAGAATAGGATTATCAAAGGCCAAAGTACCCGTTTAGATAGGTGACTTCAAGCAAGTTGAATCTAAAATAGTTACCAGAGTAATTGCCAGAATACTTCTGACTTCATTATAACTTCAATTTCCATGCTAAAACATATTCCCATTGCCCATCATGACACCAAACCATAAAAGAAGAGAAAGAGGTGGCACCTGAATTCTGAAAAGTCTCTATCTATGCCCAAGAACAATAAGAAAATTTCTTCCCCTGTTAATCTATCCCCTCCTCTCTTTTCCACTGGTCTATATCTACAAACTCCCATCTGTTGGAGGACTTAGGACGTGGTCTGTGAGTTAAGATCCTGCATCTCTATTTTTTGATTGTTGAATCAAACTTGTGCATTTGCTACTTACTTAGATTTGTTTCATTATTGGCTTTATGAACCCCAATGGAAAAAGACTCCTATTTTGGGGTCTTTCCCAAAGAGGGACCAACATATTGGTTGGTAACAAGATTAGTCATCTCTCACAGAGACCAAGTTTTATAAAAATAAAGTAGGTTTGGAGCTATGGAAAAATAATGGTGAGACCAAGAGATTAGAAATGAAATTAACCAGGTTTGAAGTTTTCTTTAAAAAGTAATATAAATTAAGCATGTCATTATTTATAAAACAGATTTTATTACACAATGCAATTCAAGATGCATTTCAAGGTATTGGTTTCAGAAAAGGATACTTCAGAGTGTCATTCTTTGACCACCTTAGAACTGTGGTCTCTCTCTCTTCCATTTTTTCCCCCTACAAAAGCTCAGGGAGCAGCTAGCTCTGAAGTTCACTCATCTGACTGAAGGATGTTCTTCCAAAAGAAATGCAATTATCTTGAACTACTTCTCTAAAACATCTTTATTCAGGAAGGTTTACTCTAGAAAAGAAGAATAAGTTATTTCCACTTATTTATACTTAATATACCATTAATTTTTCTGAAGACTTTATTTGCATAATAAATTTTCATTGTTACCTGTCCATCACTTTTCTGTAATATGTTGCTTCTTCCTCCCTTCAAAAGCCCACAGAATCTTTATTATAGAATATTGATTCTGCAATTTGTATTTGGGGTAAAAATGGGAGTTCATAACTCACTTGAGTCAAATGTATGAAAGATGATATGTCATGAGCTTTGTAATGTTTTGAACAACCAATAAAAAAAAAGCAAAAAAAAAAAAAGAATATTGTCTGTTTCAGAGCCATTCATATCTCCTAAAAATCATTTACAACTTCTCTAAAATTGCCTACATCCTCGGCTATTTTGATCTCCCAGTGAAGAGAGTATTTGAGTTTCAGCTATCTGGTCCTTCTTGAGTTTCTTATTTTATATGTTTCCTGTGCACACGTGCCTACTAATAAATGTATATGCTTCTGTCCTGTTAACCTTCTATTTGCAGTTTTTTTCAACAAATTTAAAGACGTTTCAGAGGATGAGGAATAAATTGATTTCGCCCTTGCATAGGCCTATCCCTGTTTTCAGCCAATCTTATCATAAGAACAGTAATAGAAGGAGAATAACAGAGAGTAAGATGTATAGTATGAAATGCTTTGTTCTCATACCAGGCTTATTCAATCCCTAAATAAATCTGATCACTCCTTCCCCCGCTCCCTTATTTTTTTCCCCCAACCTATCCATGGTTTAGAAGAAGTAAACTAATTAATCATGGTTTTCTGGGTTATTATCCTCACCTTAGGACTCATATGATCATCTTGGAAGACTACTTTCATTCATTAATAACCTTACCTTTTGTGTTTTCAGATTTTTATCACTGTGACCCAAATACCTCACAATAACAACTCGACGGAAGAAAAGTTCATATTGGGCTCCAGTTTTAGAGGTCTCAGTCCATGATTTGGCCTGAGGTATGGAAGAATATGAAGGTGGAAAGTGCATGATGGAGGAAAGCTATTCAAAGCAGCTAGGAGATGGGAAGTGAGAAGTTGGGGCAAGGAGCCAAGAACAATATGTAATCCCAGAGGGCACATCTTCAGTCACTTAATTTCTCTAGCCACAACCTACCTGCCTACAGGTACCACCCAGCACAGTAGTTTTTTCACATTATTAATGCATCAAAGGGATTAATCTGCAAATGAGGTTACAGCTCTCATAATCTAATTATTTCACTTCTGAACATTACTATATTGGATATCATATTTACAACACATACTTTTCAAGGGACACTATAACACTTTGCTTTCATGAATTTTAGAAAATTTGGAACTTCAGCTAAGACTTCAAAGTGAACAATGGCAGACTCCACTGGCCTAATTTTATTTCATATTTCCCTTCTTGCTATGTTTGTTGCACTATCACTCATCTTCCATTTTACCCAAATATGTCCTGTACTCCCCTTCCCCAATCTACACTGTGGTTTGACACAATTTTCACCCCCCCCTCCAAAAAATGATTCTTCTTCTATAGAAAACATACATTTTTTTTTTTTGTAAGTGAATGTCTACTATCTCTGTGAACTCCAATTGCGGAATGTTTAATAATTTTTGAAGATGTGCAGAACTATTACAGTAATGAGAGAAAAGGAAAGGTTTTTTTTTTTTTTGAAGACAAATCTCATTCAAGTCTTCAAATTGACATGATTATTTTAGTCTAAAGCTTAAATTATTGTGTGTTTTCACACCTCTTTGTGGAATTTCTCTAATTTTATTCTACTCCCTAAGCTTCTAGATGCTCAGAAAATGTAATAACAATATAGGGTTACTTACCAACCATCTGGTTTGCTTAGGACAAAGTAGTTTCTAGAATGGGAAAAATCTGGGAAATTTTGAGTAAATTAATTGCCTGCGGTGGCTACATGTTATTCATAGACATTCATATAAAATAAGTATGTATTTATTATCAGGCATTTTGCTGAAATGGATCTTTTATGGTAAAATGCAGTTTCTGCTCTCATGCCAATGGCCTTAAATTATGAATGCATAGCCATTTAAGTTTTATGATTAGGTTATATATACTAGCAATTTTGGGAGAAGTAGTTTGGGGGACCAACAGATAAGGTTTAGTAAAAGAATGGCAAGCCTTATGTAAGACATAAAGTTTGAGGTGAAACACAACTAATAGTAAAACTTATTATGTTGATAAATTTATTAACATTTAATAACACATTTGTATATATTTCAATAATAGCATAAGGATGAATACTGGATGCTCTTCATTGAATAACCTTATTTAAATATTGGCTCTACTACCCAAATCTTAGTATCATGTTCTATAAAATCTGGGTGTTAATCGTAACAAGTTCAAACAGGTCTTACGAGTTTGCAATAAAAAATTAGATGAATATTTAAGAATGGAAAGTGAAGATGGTAATAGTGGTAATGGTGATGGTGGTCCTCATAATTGTGAACAAGATGGTTCTATTACTTTCCTGAGGAATTGGAAATGCTGAGACACCAGTGAGTTACTCAAGAAGACTGAAATAGCGGGATAGTTGAGGATAGGAAAGGTAGCAGAATACAACAGTCACTAATATGGCATTATGTAAAAATGTGGATGTGTAACCAATGTGATTCTGCAATCTGTATTTGGGGTAAAAATGGGAGTTCATAACCCACTTGAATCTAATGTATGAAATGATATGTCAAGAGCTTTGTAATGTTTTCAACAACCAATAAAAAAAGAAGACTGAAATATGAACTGAAGACTATATATTTGACATATATTGGATACAGTAAAGGAGAATTCATAAATAAAGAATATCAAACAATAGCCTGACTGTGGCTAATCCAAAATTGCAACAAAGTGCGTCTAGCCAAGTTTGGAAAACTTATCTATGCATATTTGTATACATGTCTTTTATAATACAAACTGAAGTAACAAGAAAAAATAAAAGTATATATCTAGAAAGATAAATAGAATAAAAAGACAACTGTAAATAGAAGATTTAAAAAATGATGAAAAGTGAATGGTAGTTGTAGAGGAAGTATATAAGGAGACTTTGTCTTTCCTCTTTTTGCTAAGAGTCTGGAAAGCAAAATCAGAAAAGGTAAAACTCAACTTATATCCTGGAACCCTAGAATGACCTGGATATTTGAGGCAACATTTCCTTCTAAAGATGGGATTGCAACATGTTACTGAAACAAGATTGATTGATTGATTTGTGGTCCTGGGGATTGACCCCAGGGCCTTGTGCATGTGAGGCAAGCACTCTACCAACTGAGCTATATCTCTAGCCCAGAAGATATTTTAACTACCTTATAAAAGAACACCTATACCATATGCAAGACTGGTCATTATGTTGCAGAATAAATATGCCTGAAGCCAGAGGTTATCCTAAAAGAGGAGTAACATTCTTTTGGAGTTGCAGAGATTCTCATGGGATTAGGGATTTGAAACACTTTTACTTTGAACTGAAGGACTATATTAAATCCATATATGATTAAACAGTTATCTTTTATCTACCCATCTTTCTATTTGTATGCATTTATAACTATATAGTACTAACAAAGTGATAAGCATGTTGTAAACATTCCAGAAATTATCATAATAATATGATTACACAAAGAATTAAGAGTAAACTCAAATACTAGCAACAAAAATAATGAAACATTTAAATTTTTAAATGTAATAAGAAACCACTTAAGATGACTTGCATAATATCTAATAAGTGAAACTTGGACTCTAAAAGTACATAATAATTTAAGTTGCAATTCAATTAATAATCTTCAGTTTTCTCCTATATATTGGAAGTAAAAGTGTAACTATGAGTTTGAGGGTGGAATTAAATGATAGAGCATCTCTCTCTCTCTCTCTCTCTCTCTCTCTCTCTCTCTCTCTCTCTCTCTCTCTCTCTCTCTCCTCTGCCTATTGATTCAGTTTGAATTGTTGGATTACTATCCATAAACTTAATCCCAAAACAGGTATTCATCACATAATGAGCCCCAGATAATTTATTAAATCTTTTATAGCATTACTATCGATCACATTTCTAGCACAGTTGTTGAGGTAATCACAGTGATGTGAACTAAATACAGGGTCAGCTTACTGGGTTTATCTCCTGTGCTGTCACACACATCTTGGCTTAATGTCCTACTAACACCATCCTGAAATTTTAAATAACTTTTAAAGAAGCAGCCCACGAATTACATAGCTTATCCTAACTACATTAGAAATTCCCTTTCTGAAGTCCACCTTGCTAAATTCATTGCTCCCCAGAGATATTTTTACATACCCTAGAAATGGAGAATGTTTTAGTAATATATTACTATGAGACTATGGGCCTAGCTCAGTGATAGAGCACACTCCCAGCACCACCCCACCCACCAGGAAAAAAAAAGAGTTAAATTTAATGAACATTTTGTCTAACCTGAGTTCAGTATTTTCCAAGAATGGACATGTTAAAATTTGGTGGTCAACCTGTGGATCTTTCATGAAATACAACAGGGTTTACTTCAGAACAGATGTTGCTAATTTATAATTTAAAGCCAGGGCTTTTCCATTTGCAGAGACTAAGAAAAATGATAATTGAACAAATTTATGTGGAAAGTTTTATTGCCTCTGTCCATTACGTGCAGGGATGTTGACAGTATACAAATATCAATCTGGGGCTCGTTATGTGATGAATAAAAACAGAAACTAAATGTAATTTAATCACACCATGAAGATTCTCCACTAAAGCTAAAGAGAGATTGATAGCTAAGTATAAATATCTGGAATGGTAGCCAATTGAGATGGATGGAAAACTCTTTTCTGTAGAAGCAGAAATTAAATTCTCTTTTGTGTGCATATATTATTTAAGGTACTTCCCCTCTTCTTTTCTCATTCTCTTAGTTTCATGATTTTCAATTTTCTCCAAAGACATGGATATCTTTTCTTTGGTCTTAAGATTGATTTTCTTTTCAATAATGTTCTGTTCTGTAAGAATAATTAAGCACTTTTCATAATTGCAGTTACTTTTCTAGGAATTTATTCTTTAGGTTTTTTTCTGGGACAAAGAAGAGGGAGATAGTCACCTGAAATTTGTAGATGTGTGCAACTTAATAATGTCATCCCAATGAAAAATGGAATAACAATATGCATACCCAGAATCCAACCCTCAGCAATTGTATGTATAGTCTTACTAGATGTATCTGTGTTTGAAAATTTGTATACCACACTTTCTTGAACTAGCAGAGAGAATGTTTTCATTTAAACAGGATAATGTATCTGATTTTTTTGGGGGAGGGACATCAAGAGGCAATTGATTTTATTATTAGTTTATATATAATGCACATTCAATATATAGATTTTACATTCATGGTTTGAAACAGCATTCAGTTTATCATCATCTTAATAATTAATAAATTAAATCTTGTAGGGATTGCCTTACTTTTTAATATGAAAGAACTTTAAGCAATTCTTCCCATTTACAGAGTTAGCAAAATAAAGAATTAAATTCAGAACTGCTTAGTTTCAAATCGCATGTCTTTTCTACTGTACTGTAATAGTAGTGGAAATTTTTTTGGTTCATAATGTGGTGGTTGGAAAGCTACTGAAATGGAGCCTCAAAATGACCAGGGTTAAAATGTGGAGTCAATAAAAAGCAAAAAGGACCATGAGTGTGTATCAAAAATTCATGGGGAAAGTTAATTAAAATTTTAATATCTGTATTATTAGACTATTTACATTTGAATACATTAAGTACATAAAACATTTGTTAAGAAATATATTTTATCATTATCTGTAGTTGCATTATAGATATATGTGTGTGTATGTATAAATATATATATATGTGTGTGTGTGTGTAATACACACACAAATCAATATATATTTGAAACAATACAACTACAATCTGGCCTTCTTTGATAGTTAATGTTAACTAATTTGGGCATTATACAATAAACTACATGAATGCTTGATATAATTTGAGGTCCTACTATAATATAATAATTAAAATATCTACTATGTTTTTCTCAGATTGGAGCATCTAGTTCCAAACTCTGCTTCATCATTTGCAAGTTATTTCAGCAAGTAAATTAAATTATTTATGCCAGTGTTTTCTCATCTGAAAATGACATTTATCAAAGTAACTACCTTTAAGGACTTTTTAGTAAAATAAAATAGATATTAAAATAAAATGAGACTTCAAATTTCTAAAATTTCTGGACATATTTGAAAAGTTTTCCCAATTTAATAAAAAAATGAGCTAGAATCTATTCCAGTGACTAGATGAGTTTAAACTACCAGGAGTACTCAAAAACAATATAACAGAATCACAAAAATAGATACATAGAAATTAAGTGGAGAAAGGTCTAAATATCCTTTATGGTTAAAGCTATGAAATAAGCTTGAATTGGAATAATACATGAAAGTGAGAACATGGGAAGTGAATCATGCTTTCTGTAGCAGTGAAAAAAAAACATTCATGTGTAGTTTTCATAGCATTAATAAAATTTATATGCATTTTCTCTATATCCTTTTCTCTTTGAAGGACCTCCTCAGATTCTGCATGTTGGTGTGGAAGTAAGATTTCCATATCAGTTGAGCACAGCCATTCTTAACTTCTGTGACCCCAAATATATATATATATATATATATATATATGTGTATATATATATACATATATATATATATATGTGTATATATATATATATATGTAAAATTCTTTCTGCAAAACTATTAAAAAGTTGCAATTTTAATAATGTTTTTATTGTTTCTTTGTTCCTTTTAAAGTCTCTAACAATTCCTTTATATCAGCTACTTTTATAAGGAAAAAAATAAATTTTTAAAATAAAAAATGAATTATTCATAGACTAATTGTTTTTTAGTTTAATTACTTATAATACTGAAAATGCATTATAATGTGTAATTATATTTTTCCAACATAATTACTAAGTATGATGACAATGTATAATTCTTTATAAGACCACACGAAGAAAATTGTGCTGTTCATGCATAATGTTATAATAGTTAAACTTTGCTATTCCAAAGAATTATTATGATTTGTTATTTTAAATGGATTGATCATTTCACAGACAGAAAAAAAAAAGATCTGCTGTTTATGTTGAGTGTGATAACAAAAAAACTTGAAAGTAAAAAAAAATAGTAATATTAATATTATAATGTATATTTAAACATATTTACTTATTAATACTATAACATAATTTACACCAAACAAAATTTGGTTTGTATGGAAGGTCATGATATAAAATTCTTTATCAAGTAAAATTTTCCTGTGAAAATCAACTAAAGAAAAATAATATAGCAAATATCAAATTATATTGTCTAAAACCAAATTAATGTTAGTGCAATGTAAGGATTTTGTAGCAGCTGTATCACCTACTTTGGGTTATTGGTTTTCTTTCACTAAGTGATTATTTTAGTGAATTCAAGCATACCACATTATTCATCACCTCATGGTCTTATCTATTGGCTAGTTAGCTGAGTAACAAATCTGAGATCCTCTAGTATTGGTGAAGTTTATAATTAAGAAACAGCTAACATTTGGTTTGGGATGTGTCTCAGAGATAGAATACTTGCCTAAGTTATGTGAGGCCCTGGGTTTTGTCCCCAGCACCACTAAGGAAAAAAAAAGTCATGTCAATACTAATTCTAAATTTAAATAATTCAGATGACTTGGTTTTAAAGCTTAAAGGACAAAAAAATATGTTCTTAAATTTTTTCAACAATGGAATTTTCATGTATATGGCTCAACTATTTATTGTAAATCAATTTGAATTGTTACACCTCATTTTTTCTATGTAATAAAAATGCAAATTGGAATTTATCTCAAAGAATTTTGTTTTAGTGTCTTAGTAATATGAAATTTTTCACATATTTGTGCCAAAGAACTGGAAAAATAAGTGAGGTACATTGCAATTCTATTAAAAACAAAATACAAATTTTTTCATGAAAAAAATAAAGAGTGTCTAGTTTCAAAGGTATTAAAAATACACTGAAGTACTTTCTAAATAATATCAAGGGTGAAAATCACAAAAACCCCAAATAATGTAAGAACATCCATCTTCTTCTCTTCTTTCAGGCTGTTCTATACTCAGATTTATCTGAAATGGATGGCATTGGAGAAGATAATGCTAAGTGAAGTTAGTCAATCCCCAAAAAACAAATGCCAAATGTTTTCTCTGATACAAGGAGGCTGACTCATAGTGGGGGAGGGAGGGGAAACATGAGAGGAATTGATGAATTCTAGATAGGGAAGAGGGGAGGGAGGCAAAGGGAGGAGACAGGGAAATAGCAAGGATGGTGGAATGTGATGGACATCATTATCCAAAGTACATGTAGGAAGACATGAATTGGGTGTCAACCTACTTTATATACAAACATGGATATGAAAAAATGTGGTACCTATGTGTAATTAAAATTGTAATGCAAAAAAAAAACACATCAAAGTACATGTATAAAGACATGAATTGGTGTGAACATACTTTATATACAAAGATATGAAAAATTGTGCTCTATATGTGTAATAAGAATTGTAATGCATTCTGCTGTCATGTATTTAAAAAAATAAAATCAATAAAAAAAAAGATTTATCTGAATGCCAAACTTAAGCTTTGGGGATGATTACATAGGATTCTATATGGAGTATTTGATTTGGGTTCAATTATTTCTGTTTTGTGAAAACAAAACATTTCACACATGGTAGATATTGGTTTGTGAAACACATTAATAGCACTACTGAATTTTCTTTTCAAGCCAGGAAATTTGTTATTTTGATTTATTTGAAATACTATTGAAAGGGAAAATCCATGAAAGATCCCAAACTTTGAAACATGGGTCCCTCCAGAATATCAATATTAAATGTTAAATTTTATTATATTTTTCTTTCTTTCTTTTTTTTTTTTTTTTTGTACCATAGGTTGAACCTAGGGGCAATTAACCACTGAATCACATATCCAGCTTTTTTGTGTTTTATTTGAGAGATGGTCTCACTAAGTTGCTAAGACTGGCTTTGAACTCCTGCCTCAGTCTCACAAATCACTGGGATTATATGCACGCACCACCATGCCTGGTTTATTGTTAAATCTTTATTTTTTGAAAACAGTTTTAATCCCCAAGTTTACTTTAGAATATTTGAGCACTGAAATGACAGCAGACTGAGTAAAAAAATTAATCAAATGTATCTAAGATAAAAATGACAATATGTAAAATATATGGGCAGAAATGACCATCAGAATTTTTTCTTTAAACATTCTACTTCATAAACATGTAACAATAAACATACAATTAACAGCATCTAGGACAAAATTATAGTAAAGATAATATTTGTGAAAACTTTTATATATCAGAAATATTTAATTCCTTCAACAATCTCAGTCTCTCACTATAAATACCTACTCGTTCATTGAAAACTACTTTGTAGCCTTAAGATAAGGGAATGATATTTATCAACATAAACACCTCTTTACTTTATGAAAGACAATAATCTTTGCTTCAGTTAGAGAACAATTTTTGTTTGTTTCATTTATTTTTTTAAAGTTAAGTTGAACTATGTTGCCTATATAAAATTATTTTCCTTATATAGAATTCTGGGATAAAGAATGTTTATACATATCTCTCATACTGAATACTAAGGAACAGAGATATATAGGACAAGTCTGCGGATATTTTGCACAGAATGACAAATGTCAGATAATATTTTGATTGTGTAGCTATATATACATACATATATATTCTGCATATTTCATTCTTATTTAATTAATGTCAACAAATATAAGTAGGTATGGAGTATAAAACCCTAGTCAGATATAAGTTTGAAGCACTTAGATTCTTAAAAAACAAACAAAAGGTAGCAGGGAAACCTCTGTGTGCTAGACACTAAGAAAAAGAAAAAAAAATCACTGGATTCTTAAGTCCATGGAAATATAATCTATTTAACTATGCATTACAGTCATAATATGGTCATTAAAATATATTTTTGTTTGTAAGTTAAAAAATAAGATTCTAAAAATTTCCAAAATGTTATACATATATATATAATGTATAAAATTTAGTAATTGATTGCTCAAATCATTCCTGATAGTGAAAAATCTAAAACCTACTTCACCTTGGACTTAGAAATTTATAAAAAAGAGGAATTAACTTGATATAACATTTAGTGATTTGCTTCTTTCCAAATTTAAAGACAAAGGATCATCTAACATTTCCTGTTCCACTGCTATTCTAAGTAGTCAGGTAAAATTAATTCTTCTTATGCACATTGTACCCTAACCATATTTCTTCCATGGACCTCTCAATTACTTATCTCAATTATATCATCAACTGCTGTACTTTCCTAACTTTATTTACCTTAATGGTAATGATCACATCTCTTTAATCTTCATTACCGTTGTTCAGTACACAATTCAATACCAGAATGTGCACTATGAATGGATGACGACTTGTGTTTGAAAGAATTATGATTTGTTCAAGAATGTAGTCCTAGAACTAAAAAATGGTCACAAAGATAATTCTGAAAATTGTTAAATTGTTCAAAAATTGCCAATAGAGCAAGATATTCTCAAAACCAAATGAATAAAATGACAATTTCTATATTTGAGATGAAATTAAGGCTGATTTTCTGAATTTATTAGAGTTTTCAGAGAGGAAATAATCAATAATCAATTATGATCAAGTATGCATATATATATAATATTTCATAAAATAAAATTTAGGGATGGACTCCCATAATTGTGGAGGATAGGAAGTCTGATATGAGGATACCAGCAGATTAGGACTCAGTATCTTTGTGTCCAAGATGGTGCCTTGAACTGTGAATCCTTTGGAGAAAAGGCTGTCCTCACATGACAGAAGAGCAGAAAAGATCAAGACCACACACACAAGTCCTTTTTAAAATCAGTCATTTATAAGGGTGGAGCATTCATGAGCTAAATACTTTACCTTAGAAATCACCTTCTAATATTGGTGTGTTGAGTGTGAAGTTTTAACATGAAATTTCAGAGGGGATAAAAACATTCAAACCATAGGACTAAAGCAATACTATAGTTACAGTTTATGGTATTAAAAAAAAGAAAGAAAAGAAAAAATGAGAATAAATGTAAGTTATTCTATCTCTTAAAAAATAGACTTGCAGAGGGATTTTAAAAATGAAGATGTTAACAGCTGAGTAGGTATATATTACAGAAATTTTTCTTTTTCTTTAAATATTGTCATTTGAAAATTTGGACTAAATATAACTTCACAGAATATTATAACCTGCCAATTCTCTGGTGAACATTTACAGATAGCAAGTTAATTTATATTCAAATATGCATCTATAAACCTAAATGAACCAGTTTCATTGGCTACCCTGGTAATTGAGTAAACACAAAGTAGAGATTTTGTTTAGCCTCAGAAAATGTGATTAAATGTCACATTAGACATTTAAGAAATGTGCCACTGAAAGAACTCCCTGGAAGTATGCCTGGTGACAGATTAGAAAGGATCAAGGTTAATGGAGTACTTGGAAATGATACTTACACATAATGCAGGTTGGAAATGAAAGGTGTCATATAAGAGAAATATTATGTTAAGAAGTAGATGGGAAATAAGACCTCATACAGGCACCAACATCTTAAATTTCTATAGAATATAAGAAGCAAGGAGTAGAGCACTTAATAATACTACTACAAAAACTGAAAGAGATTGTTTCCTTCGGGTTTATTCAGATATCATTAGTGCTTTCAAAACTAGAAATGCAAAGTTAATCATGTGGGAATTAATAAAATTGGTTGTGAAAATAATGCATCAAAATAAGATATATTTCAAAAATTGGATTTGTCCTTCACTGGATAAATTTAATTTTTTCTGTTTATATATAGATTATTTTGGACACTTGTGTTAGCTTCTCATTACTTTGACACGATATCTAAGAAAACCAATTTAAGGGAGGAAAATTTTATTTTGGCTGATGGTTTCAGAGGTTTCAATCCATGTTCTACTGGTTCCATTTTCATGATTTCGTGGTGAGGGCATACGTCCTAGTGGGAAGACGGTGGAGGAAAGCTCCTTACCTCATAGTGGCTGGAAGCAGAGAAGATGGAGTGGAGACAAGATATAATCCTTGAGGGCATACTCTCTCAAGGACCCACACCCTCCAACTAGGTCCTACCTCCTACAGTTTCCACCACCTTCCAATAATCCATTCAGCCATCATTGCCTCAACAGATTAATCTATCCATGAGATCAGCACCCTTACAATCCAATCACTTCCCCATATCCCCTCTTCTGAACATTACTTACTGCACTGGGAAACAAGCCTTCAACACATGAGCCTTTGGGGGACATTTCATACTCAAACCATAACAACCCCTTAATTACAATTCTGTCTTTATATTTTATAATGTAGAAGTGAGCTTTTCAGTGAGCTTGAAATGTAATATATTTAGAGACTGTGCTAATATATTTATGGTTCACCGAAGTATCCATTAAGCTTATAAATATGCTTTAAAGGAAATACGATTTACAAAGTAAGATAGTCTTTCATTCAAAACAGAACTGCAGATTATAT
The DNA here is from genome assembly GCF_964194105.1 of Spermophilus citellus. Lineage (NCBI taxonomy): Eukaryota > Metazoa > Chordata > Mammalia > Rodentia > Sciuridae > Spermophilus > Spermophilus citellus. Next base: position 52,300,535 of record NC_138182.1, on the reverse strand, counting down.
GAATAGAAAAATTAACAATATAGTAAAAATTAACAATAAAATTATATCTGCAAAAGTTATTGCAGTAGGCATTTTGAAATTGCTTATCTTTGTTAACTCCACTGCATATGGATTGAAGTTTGAAAGCAAGAGACATTTTAGAATAATCTTTAATGAATTTTTCATCTAAATGGCATTGATGAGTCTTGAGGAATATCTTTTATAATTAAAATTTAGTAAGAGTCAGAAAAATGACTATTGAAACTGGCAAAATTATGTATTCACACATCTTCAAGATATTTTCACTATTTTAAGAAACTGTACTTCTTTATTGATATGGTTTTCTTTAATATGATTTTTGCTAGCAACATTTTCTTTGGAAAATATATAATGGTATATACATAACTAATGGACTGATAGCTGATAGAAAATTATACTTCAATAATTTCACATTCCAGGTTGAATTTCATTATGGACAATTAATACTGACTATCTCTGATTAAGATTGGAGAACCCTTGCTATTTTAAAATACCAATGAGAAAAACAATTGGGTTTTTCACTTATAAAAATTTTCTCCTATTTTCAAAATGTTATCTGACTGAAATATTGGCAAGAGGAAGGTAATTTCTCTAAAATTATATATGGAAATTCTTAATGGATAGAATAACGTTCCAGAAATAAAAATAAATTGAAGTCTTTTATACCTCCAGGTTGACTCATTGAGGGTATTTTGAAGTGGTCTTATCTAAGCAATATACCAACATTTCTCACTAACTTGCATAGCTTAGAATTCTTTTATACACCAAGGATGAAAGTTAATGCTTTAATAAACAAAAGAAAATACAAGATCAAACTAGTTCTAACAAATGCAAAACATAGTTTTTTCCTGGATTTTTTTGTTGTTTGTTTAGTTTAATTAAAATCTAGTTTCTTTGTTGTTGCTTTTGTTTCCAGGCAGAATCACTACATATATCACAATAAAGCCTGTAAGGGAAGGTAGTTCTCCATATTAATATGTTCAGAGAGTATTTCTCACCTACACACACCTGAATGCCTTCTACTCCTCTTACTAAAGACCTGTGGATACCAGTAGTCATGCATTGACCCAATCCCTGAGCCATGTCCTAGACCAGGCCATGTAGAAGCCTCCAATAGCAAGTGAGACCAGGATCCTAGAACTAGTGTTTTTGTAACTGGGAGACCTGAGGATAGACTTAATCCCAGGATGTCCCATGGGTATTAAGTTATAGCCTTCTTTAGACAATACGTGTCTTGTCTCTTGGCCATACTTGCTATTCAACCAATACAATTTGCCATTTCTACTCTGGATGGTTGGATCTCTGTATCCTACATAAAAATTTTTGATGACTAGACCTTTATAGTCTGCCTGCACTTCTGGTGTTTCTAGTTTTGACCCACAGTCTTTAGTGGTAGAGAAGCCAAGCACTAGAAAGCAAACAACTTGATTGACCATGTCTTCTCATTGCCTTATTTATTCCTAGACTTTTACCCCAAGCCTGGACCAATTCTGAAAGTAATGATAAAGACCTCTATTTCTTTTTTTCACCAAGGATGTGGTATTGCCAGTAATTAATGAGAATAGTAACTTCATATAAACTTTGTGGCCTTCATAATAGTGGTGATGTAATCTGTGTAACACTCAGGTACACACAAATTGTATTTTACAGAAAGGGTCAAAGGAAGTCAATACCTTTACAATAAGTTATCTTGGGTTTTTGCTGCATGTAGCATAGTTATGGTATGAAAAAAAAATCTCTCTTTTCAGGTTGACATGACTAGATTTTTGATCCTTTAACTTTTATGAACTAGAAAAGTGATGAAATAATGTTGCTATTTTTCATTCATTTTTCTATATTTTTAGACAGAGAATAAAAGAAGTCCCATGAGTATTCATATTTTCTAATACCTTTAAGAGCCTGTAATTAACACCTTTTTTTTGTTCACAATGAAGTCAGGGATTTTATTGTTAGTTTTTGTCTAAGTGTTTTAAATTAGAATACCATGTATTTCATTAAGTAGAATAATAGTGGAAAATTAATAAGTGTGTTAGGGCAAACATTCTTTTTTGAAAGTTCTCAGACTTTTATGTTCCTGACTCAGAAGGATACTTCTTTTACCTACTCAGTTTGTCTTCCTTTCTCTCTCTGTTACTGTTACTGGTAAATTCAGATATCTCTGGATTCTATTATGTTGTAGAAGCCTGCAAATTAAGTGAAAGTTCTGATGTAGTTTCAGCAGGAAATGTAGGAAATAATATAGAAGAAATCAAGTATTGTGTACCAGAGCTTAATTAAATGTATTTGCAAACACTTTTTAAGAAAAAAAGATGTGTGGCCATAATGCATATAAAGGAGTGCTATTCTGAATGGTAAATCCTCTCCTCGACGGACACTTTTTAAAATTATTCAAAGAAATTGTGGCATTTCTCTTATTGTTGGATTACTATCTGACCAAAACACCACTGAGTTGGATTATCTGATTTACAGCTTTAAAATGTTTAAACAACACTCAAGTAAACATGTGCATTATTTTCTTCTTTCTGTCAAAATCTCATTAAAAGAGATTAAGAGATTTTTAAGATGATATTAATCTACTGGGATGAGGTGAATGAGAGAGGAGAAAACAGAGATAAAATGGCCAACTGTGGGGAGAGAGAATGAGTCATGGGATCTGAGCTACTGATGATACAGGTGAGCTGAATGTTGTTACATTCTCTATTTATTATTAGATTATTTCATAACACCCAACAGTGTCCACAGGGGTTTTTCTGAAGTGAGAATGAATAAGTTAAGTTTCATTTTTAAAAATAGGCAAAAAGAAAATAATATTGTCCTCATAGGTGAACCCAGAATTGATGCAAAAAATAAATGAGTATAAAGTATTGCTGTAGTTTTATACACTTGTTAAAGCAGATCAAAATATAATCTGCTTTTTTTTTTTTTACTTTTTAAAATATTGTTAAAATAAAAAATTCAACTTCTTCACAGAAAAAAAAAGTGAAAATTTTCCTCTTCCTCTTTCTCTGCTTTCTGGCTGGTATGAGTCCACCCTGGACTCTTCTCTGTGATATGCTGACTGTGTTCTCAAAGCCAACAGCCATGGCCTAAAACCCCTGAAAATGAGACAAAATTAACTTTTTTTCTTTTTACATTTATTATCACAGGTATTTTGCCACAATCATGGAATTACTAACACAAATAGAAGACATAAACACAGAAAAGCCTTTCCCAGAGAGGATTTTTAACTGTGGTACATAGTTGTATAGTATAGTATATTTTAAGGAGAAATTTCATTGTTCTAGTCCCTTAATATCATTTTTACCTTTAGGTACAGAAATTCTGTATTTTTTTACTGTAGGCAATATAAATAATTACTGACTTTTATATACATTTCTGCATAGAACCACTTGTTACTATCCTTAATATTTTATATTATCCATATAGAAAAAAGAATTAATACCAATTAGGTCAGTGGATTTTAAACTGTTTAATTATATTTTTAACAATGTTTTTTTTCATTGCAGAGTGTATGACCAGATCAAAAAACTCAATATAAAAGCTCTAAGTCTTTTTGAAGTCTTTTACCTAATCATCTAGAAACTTTACAGAGAACTTAAGATATTTCTGGGACCTTAAGAGAAAAAATCTTTTAAATTATTATAATAATGTAAATTGAATTTTAAAAAAAATTGGTAAATATTTGTTCAAAGACTATTAGCTCTTATATTTTTTTATGTGATAAAGAAAACTGGAAAAAGCCAAAAATCATCCAAACTCCAATTTTATAGAAATGAGCACCATAAAAACAAAGTTTAGATTCAAACAAGCTTCATATATATATTGATTAGCACTCAAAGCAAAATTGAAATTATACTTAAAATAACATTGAGAAGTATAATTAGACAAAAGAGATTGGACTCACTTTTTAAAAATAATTTCAATAGCAGGATATGTATTTATCTCTTCCTTACCCTTTACATTTTTATATTCAATGTGTTCATAACAATTTCATTGTTTTCAATTTTCTGTTGTAACACCCTTACCATGTCTTCAAAGTGATTTCAATTATATTTATTGTGTTCTGTTAATCACTTACTTGATGTATTTTCAGACATAATTATTAATTTCACTTAAAGAAATATTTATTTGATTTAAAGGATAAATATTTCTGTAATGGATTGATATATTCATCCTACTTCATTGAGGATACAGTCACTTTGAATTTTCTTTTTTGTCACTATTCCTTGAAACTATGTATCTCTTTTTTTGTTCCTTATGAAATCAAGACTGTGCCAGCTATAATTTGTTCTAGAGTTTGGTGAGTTTTTAAAGATCATCTCATATTTCCTTAAGTAATTCTTCCTTTGCAGTGTTCTGTCTTCAGTTTAAATCATTTTCTTCTACCTTCTTCTGCACAAATTTCTTTTGCAATTAATAATTGTTGTTGAATAGTGTTTATGAATTAAGGAACTAGGGTGGAAATTTTTGACAAGTAAGCCGGATCCATTCGCATTTTTTATTTGTCTGTTGTCTCTCTCTCTCTCTCTCCCTCAGTATATGTATGTATGCATGTACTTGTTTATTATAGGTGTCACTTTAGGTTTTTAACAAAATGCTCCCTCCCTGGTCATTCACCTTCTAGTTAGGCTCTGAAAGTAACTATATCCCTTCCCTTTTAACTCCTCATGAGTGTGCCAGAGTAGATTCTACAACTAGAATTAAGACAACTTAATTGAGATGTGGCAGATTATCTGTGATCCTTTGACCACTTTACTTGGTGCTGGTTTTATAGGTTTGACAGATCTAGTTCATAATTTTTCATAAACATGTTTGATGTTTAACATGAAGTTTTCTTTAATTTTTCAACTTTTTAAGAATATATTTTAAAAGGCTTTATTAGAAGATGTTACCACAATTGAAATTTATTCTGGAAAATATGTATAATATATGTGTATTTGTTTATATATGCTTGTATCAAAGCATATGGAAATCACACACTGACTTAACAATAGAAATATTAATAGTGAGTTTATAATTTAGAAAGTCTTTTATTCATGTTATTATTTTAGCCAACTAAAATAATTGTATTTCTTTATTAGATACCAATTGAGCATCTCTATTTGCCATATACTAAACTAGTTACTGTGTAAGTCACAAAGACAAAGAGGGCATAGATGCTGAACTCTGCATTTTCAAAATTTCCTTGTGATAGAATTATTCACCTGCATATGCTGTGGCTAGGAGATGCTATGGTTTAGGCTTAAGAAGAAGAAAAGTGTGCTTACCGCATGTGATATTGCTTATGGCTTCAGATTAAGGAAAAGGAGAGAATTTATACCACAAATGGTGTTACCAATGACTCACACATAAAACAGATGGTAAATCAGCCAGAATGGTAATTAAAAAAAAAAACAGTAAAGACTTAACAATAAGATATTTATATGCACTAGAAATGTGCTCAGTGTAATATGACTTAGTGCCAGCTATGTAAGTGTCCAAGAAAACTACAGTTAGAAAGAGGAATGATCCATGAGCAATCAAGTGGAAGATAATTTGGTGGCATATCCAGGAGAATGTAAGCTGGTAAAATCAAGAACACTTATTGGTAACTGGAAGAAATGGTTATATGTGTGTCACAGTATCTATAATCTAAAATCATTTGTAAGAGCTGGGGATGCAGCAGAGTTTGTAGAGTGTTTGTCTAGCTTGCCCAAGGCCCAGGATAAGATCGCTAGCACCAAAAACAAAACAAAAACTAAAAGTATTTGTAACCTATTTGCAGGGAAATGGATGGCACTAGAGCAGATTATGCTTAGTGAAGCTAGCCAATCCCTAAAAAACAAATACCAAATGTCTTCTTTGATATAATGAGAGCAACTAAGAACAGAGCAGGGAGGAAGAGCAGGAAGAAAAGATTAACATTAAACAGAGACATGAGATGGGAGGGAAAGGGAGAGAAAAGGGAAATTGCATGGAAATGAAGGGAGACCCTCATTGCTATACAAAATTACATATAAGAGGTTGTGGGGGGAATGGGAAAATAAACAAGGAGAGAAATGAATTACAGTAGATGGGGTAGAGAGAGAAGATGGGAGGGGAGGGGAGGGGGGATAGTAGGGGATAGGAAAGGTAGCAGAATACAACAATTACTAATAGGGCATTATGTAAAATTGTGGATGTGTAACCGACGTGATTCTGCAATCTGCATTTGGGGTAAAATTGGGGGTTCATAACCCACTTCAATCTAATGTATGAAATATTATATGTCAAGAGCTTTGTAATGTTGTGAACAACCAATTAAAAAAAAGAAAAAAAAAACTGGAAAAAAAAGAAACTAGGGGCTTATGTCTTTGAATATTATGTCAAATATATAGAAAACATGTGTTGATCTCCCTAGAGAAAATAAAACATGAAACCTCCCAAAATAACAAGGCATATATAATTTATAAACCACTGCAACATTTCTTAAAACTCTCTTTCAACACTTAGCAAATGGGAGTCCTTCTGACTCTCCTTTGACTCCATCCCAAATCTTCCTGAAGATACCTATGCCTGTGGGTTTAATCTCTCACTCTTTGTTCCTTGCCTTCACATATAATTCCTTAAAACTTCTGGGTGTTGCTTGAGGTGATAAAAACTAAAGTTCTTTTTTTTGTCTTTTGGTTTTTGTCCTCCCCCCACCCAACCCACCTCAGGAACTCTGCTACTTTGCTTAGTTCATTACCTTTTCCAGAAAAACAAAAGTTCAAGGCAGTATCAAAATGTCTCTACCACCAAGGGAGAAAGTATTTCAAGATTATTTGTCCCACAACTTACTAAACACAATTTTTTGAACTAGTTTCTCAAAATGCAGATTTTAAATAATGTATATTTAAAATGTCTTTTTAAAAATTTTGGCCAAAATATTGATATGTACACATTCTGAATTGCAAGATTATTTGAATAACAAATATTACCATGTGTGTTAATGCAATATTTTTATTTTTGTTAATTGGCCATGATTTCTTTACATGCCATAGTGAAAAGAGAATTGTTCTTTTTTTTAATTGGTTGCTCAAGACAATAAAATGATCTTGACATATCATACATTTGATTCAAATGGGGTATGAATTCATATTTTTCCATGTGTACAGATTGCAGGATCACATTGGTTATACATCCATGTGTATACATACAGCAATCCTAGGTCTGTTTTATTCTGCTACCCTTCTTATCCCCTCTCCCCTTCCCTCCCCTCCCATCACCTCTCTCTACCCAATCTACTGTAACACATTTCTCTCTATTTTTTTCTACCCCCTCACATCATCATACATGTATTTTGTATAACTATGAGGGTCTCCTTCCATCTTCCGTGCAATTCCCCTTCTCCCTCCATTCTCTCCCACCTCTCCTCCCTGCTTAGTGGTAATCTTCTTCTCATGCTCTTCCTCCCTACTCTGTTTTGAGTCTCCCCCCTTATATCAAAGAAGACATTCAGCATTTGTTTTTTAGGGATTGGTTAACTTCACTTAGCATAATCTGCTCTAATGAAATCCATTTCCCTGCAAATGCCATGATTTTGTCATTTTTTAGTGCTGAGTAATATTACATTGTGTATAAATGCCACATTTTTTTTTCTCATTCATCTATTGAAGGGCATCTAGGTTGGTTCCACAGTCTAGCTATTGTGAATTGTGCTGCTATGAACATTGAGGTTGCTGTGTCCCTGTAGTACACTCTTTTTAGGTCTTTTGGGTATAGTCAGAGAAGGGGAATAGCTGGGTCAAATGGTGGTTCCATTCCCAGCTTTCCAAGGAATCTCTATACTGCTTTTTAAATTGGCTGAACCAATTTGCAGTCCCACCAGCAATGAACAAGTGTACCTTTTTCCCCACATCCTCGCCAGCACTTGTTATTGTTTGACTTCATAATGGCTGCCATTCTTACTGGAGTGAGATGGTATCTTAGAGTGTTTTTAATCTGCATTTCTCTGATTGCTAGAGATGGTGAGCATTTTTTCCTGTAATTGTTGATTGATTGTGTATCCTCCTCTGAGAAGTGTCTGTTCAGATCCGTGGCCCATTTGTTGATTGGGTTATTTGTTTTCTTGTTGTTTAATTTTTTGAGTTCTTTGTATACTCTGGAGATTAGAGCTCTATCTGAAGTGTGAGGGGTAAAAATTGGTTCCCAGGATTTAGGCTCCCTATTTACCTCACTATTATTTCTCTTGCTGAGAAAAAAACTTTTTAATTTGAATACGTCCCATTTGTTGATTCTTGATTTTAACTCTTGTGCTATAGGTGTCCTGTTAAGGAATTTGGAGATTAGGGCCAACTTTTTCTTCTGTTAGACACAGAGTCTCTGGTTTGATTTCTAGCTCCTTGATCCATTTGAATTAACTTGTGCATGGTAAGAGAAAGGGATTCAATTTCATTTTGTTGCATATGGATTTCCAGTTCTCCCAGCACCATTTGTTGAAGATGCTATCCTTCCTCCATTGCATGCTTTTAGCAACTTTTTCTAATATAAGATAGTTGTAATTTTGTGAATTGGTCTCTGTGTCCTCTATTCTGTACCATTGATCTACCCACCTGTTTTGGTACCAGTACCATGCTCTTTTTGTTACTATTGCTCTGTAGTATAGTTTAAAATCTGGTATCTCTATACCATCTGTTTCACTCTTCCTGTTTAAAATTGCTTTAGCTATTCTAGGTCTTTTATTTTTCCAGATGAATTTCATGATTGCTTTTTCTATTTCTGCGAAGAATGCCATTGGGATTTTGATCGGCATTGCATTAAACCTATAGAGTACTTTTGGTAATATGGTCATTTTAATGATATTAATTCTGCCTATCCATGAACAAGTTATATCTTTCCATCTTCTTTTTTTTTTTAATTTATTTATTTATTTATTTTTTTATTGGTTGTTCAAAGCATTACAAAGCTCTTGACATAGCATATTTCTTACATAAGCTTTGAGTGAGTTATGAGCTCCCATTTTTACCCCCAACGCAGATTTCAAAATCATATCAGTTACATATCCCCATTTTTACAAAATGCCATATTAGTAACTGTTGTATTCTGCTACCTTTCCTATCCTATACTATCCCCCCTCCCCTCCCCTCCCCTCCCATCCTCTCTATCTACCCCATCCACTGTAATTTATTTCTCTCCTTATTTATTTTCCCATTCCCCTCACAGCCTCTTATATGTATTTTTGTATAACAATGCGGCTCTCCCTCCATTTCCATGTAATTCCCATTTTCTTCTTTTAGTTATCTCTTTAGGGTTCTGTAGTTTTCGTTGTATAGGTCTTTCACCTCTTTTGTTAGGTTGATTCCCAAGTTTCTTTTTTTTTTTTTGAGGATATTGTGAATGGGGTGTTTGTCCTCATTTCCATTTCAAAGGATTTGTCACTGATATACAGGAATGCCTTTGATCTATAGGTGTTGATTTTATATCCTACCACTTTGCTGAATTCATTTACTAATTCTAGAAGTTTCCTGGTAGAACCTTTTTGGTCTTCCAGGTATAGGATCATGTCATCTGCAAATAGTGCTAATTTAAGTTCTTCTTTTCCTATCTTTATGCCTTTAATTTCTTTCATCTGTCTAATTGCTCTGGCAAGTGTTTCGAGAACTATGTTGAATAGAAGTGGTGAGAGAGGGCATCCCTGTCTTGTTCCAGATCTTAGAGGGAATGCCTTCAATTTTTCTCCATTTAGAATAATGCTTGCCTGAGGCTTAGCATAAATAGCTTTTACAATGTTGAGGTAAGTTCCTGTTATCCCTCGTTTTTCTAGTGTTTTGAACATAAAGGGATGCTGTAATTTGTCCAATGCTTTTTCTGTGTCTATCGAGATGATCATATGGTTCTTATCTTTAAGTCTATTGATGTGGTGAATTACATTTATTGATTTCCATATATTGAACCAGCCTTGCATCCCAGGATGAATCCTACTTGATCATGGTGCACAATCTTTTTGATATGTTTTTGTATCCAATTTGCCATAATTTTATTGAGGATTTTTGCATCTATGTTTATTAGAGATATTGGTCTGTAGTTTTCTTTCTTTGAAGTGTCTTTGTCTGGTTTCCGGATCAGGGTGATGTTGGCCTCCTAGAATGAATTTGGAAGTACTCCCTCTTTTTCTATTTCCTGAAATAGCTTGAAAAGCATTGGTATTAGTTCTCTTTAAAGGTTTCGTAAAACTCTGCTCTATACCCATCCAGTCCTGGGCTTTTCTTGGTTGGTAGTCTCTTGATGGCTTCTTCTATTTCCTCAATTGATATTGGTCTGTTTAAGTTGTGTATATCCTCCTGACTCAATATGGGCAGATTATAAGACTTCAGAAATTTTCGATGCCTTCACTATCTTCTATTTTATTGGAGTATAAGGTTTCAAAATAATTTCTAATTGTCTTATGTATTTCTGTAGTGTCTGTTGTGATGTTGCCTTTTTCATCCTGTATGCTAGTAATTTGAGTTCTCTCTCTTCTTCTCTTCCTTAGCATGGCTAAGGGTCTGTTGATCTTATTTATTTTTTCAAAGAACCAACTTTTAGTTTTATCAATTTTTTCAATTGTTTCTTTTGTTTCAATTTCATTAATTTCAGCTCTGATTTTAATTATTTCTTGCTTTTTACTACCTTTGCTGTTGTTTTGCTCTTCTTTTTGATAATTGTTCTTAACAATTATCTTATTATTCTTACCAATTTCTTATTATTCTTTTTTTTTTTTTTAAAGAGAGAGTGAGAGAGGAGAGAGAGAGAGAGAGAGAGAGAGAGAGAGAGAGAGAGAGAGAGAATTTTTTTTTAATATTTATTTTTTAGTTCTTGGCGGACACAACATCTTTGTTGGTATGCGGTGCTGAGAATCGAACCCGGGTCGCACGCATGCCAGGCGAGCGCGCTACCGCTTGAGCCACATCCCCAGCCCCGATTTCTTATTATTCTTACCAGATCAAATGATACCTCAGAAGGGTCCTCAAATTATTCAAGACTGGGAAATATTGGAGTATTAAGTTTTCATTATCACTCTGGATGTTTTTAGAAGTTAAAAATGACCAGCATATTGGGCTGGGATACAGCTCAGTTGGAAGAGTGTTTGCCTCACATGTACAAGGCCCTGGATTCAATACCTAAAACCACAAAATAAATAAATAGAATACAATAGAAAAGTGCCTGGACTATTGATTTAAACTTGGATATTAAAATGTTTAGTGTCACTTGCATATTATTTCCTCATAAGAGAAAAATAACTAGTATATGAGTGCATGTATGTATAAGTACAATGTTCATATGTATTAGTGTTAGCTCAGTCTTCCATTCTACTTGATATAAAATGTCTTCCAATAACTTGACCTTCTCATCTATCTTCCCCCCACAATCCTATCCAAGTGATCTTTTTCCTTTAATGTGTCCTAGTTCTTATTTAAATGATTTTATTCTGATTATTTCTTTCCTCTTATGAATTGTTATTTTACTTGTTTAAAATAAACATCACCACCTTTATCTCCCCAAAATAAAAAAAAATCAGAACAAAAACTGAAAATATTTCTAAGTATAATAGAGATATACTTTACAAAAATTTCTCTTCCTCCTTTGTTATAACTCAACATCTGTGACATCTTTTGAATGGCATCTGATTTGGATGATAATCACAAATATGTCAGAAAATAGAATTTGCCTCTTGACTTTATCAAGCACCCGTCCTAAAGTTCACTCCACTTTAATTGACCTCCCTCAAGCAAGGAACTACTGACTCAGAACTGTATGCATAGTTAAGTTTATTGATTTAACAAGATTGGTTGTCTGGTTTGTTGCACCTGACAGCAGATTAGAAGCTTTCCTGATAGCTTAACACATTGAGCTATAATAAAGAAGTAGGAGATAAGAGGTGGATCACCAATCAGAGATTACACTGTGTGCTGCAAACATTATTAGATATCTTAAAAGTGCTTGAAAATATCACTCTGACGATATCACTCTGTAGATGCTGATAACAAATTAATGTTAATAATCATAATTAAGAGTTATAAATATAGGGTATTTGTATCATAAGTATCTTGCTTAGGTCTTTTCAGCATTTTATTTAGAAGTGCATAAAATGTATTCACAAAAACAGAATTATAAAATTATGTAGAGTTCTTGGGTTGGTTATAATGTAACTGAATGCAGTAATTTCTTCTTTATCATTTCTGGCATCTATTTTTTACTTGAACACTTCATAAGTCAGTTTATTTCATTGTTAGGCAGGTTCAAATTAACAAAATTTTTCTTTATACTAAACCTAAACTTACCTCTCTCTAGTATAAAATAGTTAATTCTAGATCATTATACTGAAACAATTCTGAAAATGCATGATATCTCTTTTAAATATCATTTTTAACTTTTAAAATGCATTACCATTTTATTTATTTATTTTTTAGTTTTAGGTGGAAACAATATCTTTATTTTGTTTTTATGTGGTGCTGAAAATTGAACCCAGTACCTCATGCATGCTAGGTGAGCACTTTACCACTGAGCCACAACCCTAGTCCCAAAACACATTATCTTAAAGAAACACATTCTTTAATAGAATTTATTATCTCCCATAATAATTATCCCATATATCTTTAATTGTTCATATTACATAATGACCAGATTCATTTAATTGTACTAGTTACTTCTTTATATATGTTAGGATCCTCATGTTAGGATCCCCTTTATAAATATAGTAGATCTGGCCTCAAATATTAGTGACTATACCTTCATCTGATTAATTCAGATATATATATATACACACACACACACACGTTGTTCAGATTCACTTGATTCTATTCACTTAATTTTATCAAATATCATTGATTTTATATTGGAATATAATTCTTTTATACATTTATATCATATATTTTATATATTCATATGTATCATAGCATATATTTTTATGATAGAAGCTATATTTTACTGATTTTTGAAGCACTTGACATATGGTAGGCCCTTAAAAATACTATTGGATGAATGTTTGCATAAATGAAATGTCTAAGAATAGGTTAGCTTATTTCAGTAGTGTATCTCTTTATTACTTTTTTATCTTGCACACAATATTTTAAAAGCAGTTTTCAAATGATTTTAACTTAAATATGTTCTTGCTGAATCAAAATTCAGAAATTTATGTTGCACAAAAATACAAGTCTACATTTATTCTTAAAACTTGTGAGCTTGCAAAATTATTGAGATTATATTAAATCTTAACTCAGTCACCAATTTTATAAAAACTCTTGTCAGCTGGTATTTTTAGTTAGGTAAAGAAGTTTATCACCAATTCCATATTAACTTTTAAGTTTAAAATTTGGGAATAATGGTTTTGTAACTTTTGTGTTGTTTCCAAAAAAAGATTGAAGGATCCTAAACACTAAGAATGAATTTTCCACTGTATATGCCCTATTCACTCCAAAAGCAGAGGCCACACAAGTTGAAGTATTTAATTTTATGATTTGTATCTTAAATGTTTATTTTCAGGAAAAGAATGTTCATTTGATATATGACATAAATAATACATAATTAACACCATAAATAGATTAGAATATTTTAAATACAATGTGAATGCAAGAATAATTTATTCACTAAAAGGTATAGATAGCTTGGAAAAATTAAAATTATACTTGCTTAATTAATCTATAAAGTTTCTATTCAACTTTATTCCTCAGAATCTGAAAAAGTATAGTAATTGTGAGCAATTACTGCCACTTGTTTTTTGTTAAAACGCTGTAGATTTGAAAGATGTTTGGAACTAATTTTGAAAATATGTGGGAGAATGAATAGATTGCTATTTACTAGTAAGTAAAATTCTGTATTCTAGTTTAATAAACTTTTCATACTGTGTAAAAGAAAGATAGCTCTGTGCTCAACTCTGTCCTACTATGGAAAGGTGTAAATTAATCATGCTCCCTTTAATGCCTTCCTTCTTATCCCAATCTATATACTTAGTTCTGGTGTAATGCTATCAATGCAGTTTTTTGAGACTATTAACTAAAGTCTTAATATCAAACACTTAATGAAACCTACTTTGAGAGACTGTTGTAAATGTTAGTTCGGTCTTCAAACATAGAGAAAATAGACCACGAATTGTCTTTTAAAATACCCTCAAGAAAAAATTTCCCTGAAATCAGAGGACATGAAAGGTTTCCTGGGAAACCATAAAGGCTCCATACTGATTTGACCAGGTTGTCTGTTATCCAATGACCTCTCCCTAATTAGGGGAGGACCCAAGAACAAAGAAGGAAGAAGGGGAACATCTGGACCAGATGAGAGAGAAGCGAAGAGACAAAGCCATTGAAAACAGAATTGGAAACCCTTAAAACAGACCGTATCTATTTTCAGACTAATCTTCATTCTTTGTAGAAGTCCTTTTGGTGTCTAACCTAGAGACAAAAATATTTCCACCTTCTTGCATCATCTCTTTTCTTCCATGCGCTGTTAAGACAATAGCAGTCATAAAAGCTTTGGTTCTCTAATATATCCACAACCTCCCTTCAGTTTTTTTCTCATGTTGTGATTTTACAGAGTATCATTATCTGACAAAGACATGACCACCCATCCACACAATCATAAATTATCTACCATCTGCTAGAGTTTTAAGATCCTGGACACCTATATCTGTCTTCAACATTTGACTTGTCAAAATAAGCCTTTTAGAAATAGCTGCATTTAATTGAAGGAAAATTATAAAATTCAAAATTTATTTTGTATAATAGTGACTATGTGATATGCTTAATGAAAAAAAATAGATGGAAAACTTATTTCATTTTGGTTAAATACAAATTGTAATTATTTGGTTTTATTATGAAATTTAATTTGTGTATTAATTCATTTTAGAATTCTGAATTCCATTATTGAGACCTTCCTTAACATTTCATAAAATATTATTTAAAAAATCTTCCTTTACCTACAAATCTTAGGCCATGATATAAAAAAATGACATCTGATATACTAGTGCTATTGTTCTTATTATTTCCTCTATGGATACTATTTCCTTTATATCATATATATATATATATATATATATATATATATATGTGTGTGTGTGTGTGTGTGTGTGTGTGTGTGTGTGTGTGTATATATTGATCTCCTACAACATGACGAGCATTATGTGTAACTATATAGAAAATAGAAAGATGCAAACAGTTCTTCTTTTCATGGATCTTAAAATAAAACAAAAAGAATTTAATGTGTTCCAAAATAAAAAAATTTAGATCATACATTGTAGAAAACATCAAAAATTTCTATGCAATTTTATATTGAAATGGAAAACGCTTATAAAGAAAGCGTTTTCCATTGAATCACATTGCAAAGTCTAATTATAATTTAAATTAAGAGACTGTAGGAACAAATACATTTATCAATTATAATTCAGTTTTCCCATTGCCAAAGATATGAGAAATGGATAAATACGAAAATATAAAAAGAAAATTTGGCTTGAGATTATATGTATTTTAATATTTCTCAAAATACAGGTGGACATTACAGTTAAGTCTGTAGGAAATGAGCAAATACAATGAAGAACATTTTCTCAGATAAATACCCATTACACAAGGACATTTTCCCCATTCTCAAAACACATAAGGATTTAATTTCAGGTTTCAGGTTGATCATAGTGGGAGTTATGAAAAAAAAAAAAAGAAAGACAAACAAACAAAACTCCCTTTACCTAGAAAACTTAAGCTATGCTATTTTTAAAAATGACATTTGATAAGTCAATTCCTAACCAAAGGCTGAACATACTCTCCGATATGCAGATGCTGACTCACAATAGGGTGGGGATGGGGAGAAAGGGGGAGCATATGAATCTGAAATAACTATCTTATGTTCATATATAAGTGCGTACACAACCTGTGTAACTCCACATTATGTCCAACCACAAGAATGGGAAGTTATCTTCCATGTATGTGTGATATGTCAAAATACATTCTTTTTTTATTGATTTTTAAAAAAATAACAATGAAATGCATTACAATTCTTATTACACATATACAGCACAACTTTTCATATCTGGTTATATATAAAGACAGGGTTATGTCTGGTTATGTATGAAGACAGGGATATATATAAATATTTAAAAATTCTCTCTCTCTCTCTCTCTCTAAAAAAAATTTAAAAAGAACAAATAAAAAATATATGACATTTGAGATATAGTATTGTCAATAAAACATTTTATATATGTATTCTAAAGTAGAGATGGAAATTTTAGCACACTAATTAGATAGTGTAAGAAATAAAATATAAAGAAATTTTATTAAACAATATCTAATGGCATCAGAAAGGAAACTTGACCAAAGCATTTTAAAGTTTTCCCATGAATTAGAAATTTAAGATATATCCTGTAGATACACATAATGTACAATACTAATAAAAAACAAACAAACAAACAAACAAAACATGAATGTTCTCTTAAGGGGTCGAGCAGACAGGAAAGATGAAAAGGGCATCCCTGAGGGAGATGGACCTAATAGATTCTCTCTCAGCACCAGCATGTATATGCCAGGAACCCACCTGATCTATGTGTGTGTTTGTGTGTGTGTGTGTGTGTGTGTGTGTGTGTGTGTATGTGTGTGTGTGTGTGTGAGAGAGAGAGAGAGAGAGAGAGAGAGAGAGAGAGAGAGAGAGAGATTACATCCACTGAGCTGTCTGGTGGTAGAGAGGCCTACTGAAGCAACAACCCAAAATGAAAGAGTTAAGCCTTTAACCTCTAATGGCAGTGGAATAAGCAAGAGGCAGAAACCAAGGAAATGTGTTCCATTTTGCTCCAGGGCGAGCACATTAGTGAAGGACCAGGTGGAAGAGCACAGATATCAGGTTTTCTCACTCTTGGTAAGGCCTACACAAAAGACTCTGGAAGGTATATGGACCCTGAAATCAAAAGGAGGGGGAGGGGAGGAGCTAGAAGTAGAAAATGAGTGGTACTAAATGAAAATAGGGGAAACTTGAAGATCTTCCCTCCTCCTCCATAAGCAGGCCCCAAAATAGGGTCCTCAAGTAGTAGGAAAAAGACTTCCAAGACCTAGAAAAGAAGGAACACAGTGTTAGGAATATGAATGTGTGTGAGAGTGGCTAACCAGAGAGCCTGAGGCTCTGACTGCAACTCCTCTGAGCACTGCCCATGCACCAAGGTCACCATGAAGGGCACCTTCCTCCATGAGGCCCACCACGCAAAGCCTTTTGAATAACCAATGTCAGGCCTGAAAAAATCATAGGTAGATTTTGAAAGAGCATCTGGATTCCTCACTATGTCCTGCAATGAGGGAGAGAACATTCTTCCATGAAGTTATCTATGTTAGGGCCTCTCCATGGACACTTTAACTCAAATATATGCCGTCTGCCATTTTAGTGAAAGTCAGGTTGCCCCAAATCTCAAGTTTCTTGTTTTAAATACACACACACACACACACACACACACACACACACACACACAACATCCCCAGTGCACATAATGAAAACTTACACACACTCCATCTCATGTTCTTTCCTCCTGTCTGCTTTCCCTATCTCTATTCTCAAAGTACAGGGATTCAATAGGAATAAAAAATTAATAAAATTACTTTTGATGGAAGCATATGCCCTGTTCATAAGATTCATTTCAATCCTGATTGTCTTCTAGATAAATGCTCTATTAAAACAAGAAGTGAAAAGGTCCTAATTAGTTGAGAAGATTCCCATTCTAAAGCCAATATTGTGACCACCAACTTTTTATGTTAGCACATCAAAGAAAAGAGTTTATCTTCCTGAATGAAAATTTGGTGGTATGTGTTTGGATGAGTCGAGAGAGACATTGAATCACATGTCCATTAAGCGGCTACATCAGTGCTACAGGGCTATGTAAAGAGAACATGAAATAGGTTGCCCTCAGTCATTAGACATGAAAAAAAAAATAGTTAAAATACATGCAATGGAAATTGACATCAACTGGAAATGAAGGCATAAAGGGGAAAAGATTCTCACATGGCTCACTGAGTTAACAGAAGAAATGACACCATGATAACAAAAACAGAAACAAAAGGAGGTGTTTATCTAATGAAAGACACATTTTACAATGTTATATGTTACATTTGTGGTACTGGCAAAATGTCAGTTGATATCTGAATGTTGTTAAAAATTTGGAATTGTCAGTTGATAGTAACTGCAAGAATATTATAATTAAAGCTGTTGTTAAAGATAAAAAAAATCTCTAGAGATCTGTTGCAACATTGTGCTCATAGATGACAATGCCATACACTTGAATTTGTTAAGAGAGTCAAGTTTATGTTATGTGGGCTTCATTAAGTTAAATCCACAATAAACATAAAAAGGATATTTTTAAAAGATGCAGAAAAGTAAAAATAACGACATAAAAGACATCCATTTATTACTAGAAGATGAATCAAATGTTGTTTTACATTTTTACTTCTCATGATTTTTAAGGGTGGTACATATGAATACTTCTCCCTATTTCTCCTGCATCCAACTCCGCAAACTGTCAAGCAGTTGATATGTAACAATCCTGCCCATGTATTTTATACCTTTAGTACAAATGTAAGTATGGAAAATAATAATTGATACCTTTACTATTTAATATGTGCAAATATACAATATTTTCTTTATTATTTTGAAAAGTTATGTTTTACTCGAAATAAGTATGGTGTTAGTTTCCCAAAATGTGTAGATTTTGCATGAGTTTTTAAGTTGGATTGCTGTGTAAACTTCTTGAACTTGATATACTTCAACTGTTTATCCTACCAGACATAGATGGATATTTAGGTTATTTTCCTTTTTGTTGTCATTTATTGTTAAAAATGTCCACAACTGTCCACAAGTATCTACATAAAAGTTAAATTATCTTTTAAAAATATCCTTTTTTTGTATTTTATCAATGTCGTTCACATATAAATGTTAACACTTTAAAATATATGACCAAAATTTACTGCTCTGTTATCAACATGTGAGAGTACACAACTCCCTTCCGTTAACAAAACTCCAAGAGTAGAGGGCACTTAGACAAAAGAAAGAAACAAACTGTACCAATTGGTAGTAGCCAGATTCATTCAGGAGTATAAGAATATAGAAATTAAGTGTCTCCTGAAAATTTCAGTGTTGGAAACATGATCGAATGTAGCAATATTCAGAGGTGAAACAATTAGATTATGGGAGCTCTAACCTCATCAGTGGATTAATCCCTTTAATAATTTGAAAGGACTACTGAATGGTAACTGTAGACAACTAGAGCATGGCTAGAAGAGTTAGTTCCTGGAGACTCTTGATTTAGTTGCTGACATATAAACTTGAGTACAAGAACATCACAGTTACCTTTATGCTCCTATGTCCTGGAAAGGTAACTGTGACCCAACTGATAATTTCTGACAACAAAATAATTCCATCTGCTCTTTTCTATTCAGGGATCCATAAAAATCAGACAGCACAGTACTATAGCAGCATCTCTCATCTTTATTCCCTGCCTCAAGAAAACAGCCACCTCCAAGTTTTCAAGTACCTTTCTGGTCTTTCACTAAAGCACAAATATTTCTTTCCAGGGAAGTTCTGCACCTCAGACTCATTAACTGGAGGCTCACTTTTGAGTCTAAGCTTCAATTAACTAACCAGACAAGCTCTCAGAGTCATTTTCTCAGGCTTACACATGAAAACTCAAGTCCCAGCTGATTACAGACCTCATCTTGTATTTAATCTTCCCAGCCTTTACAATCCTTCCCATGCTAGAATCCTGTTGAAATAAGCTGTCTGGCTTCTCTGCCTCCTCTTAAAACTGACATTAGAGTTTTCACTCTGGGTGTTGGTGGGATTAACATTCATTAGGGGTCCTGAGGTAAAGAGGTTGATGGAATAGTGTTTCTAGTAGAATGAGCAAACACTGTTCCTGATGAAGCCCTGGAAAATCTTATGTTGTGTACAGCCATGTATGGTCAGCAAGACTCTGACCCACCCTGGCAGGTGGCACCACTAGTAGACCCTGTAGCCACATCCCAAACTAAAGGAGCCATCAAGCTTCACACATGTCCCCAAGAGTGATATCTGAGGAAACTCAGCTGACTCTTAAGAGTAGATAGGAATGAGGTCAGTTTTAATCAACTCAATATTAAACACCTGGCAGGAGAATATAGACTAAGCAAAGTCCTACATGGACATTTAAAAGGAAAAGCAATCATTTTTTTAAAAAATATAACTTAAGATATATACTTATCAGCCCTACCAAAACTAAGTAAAGGTGGAGGCTATAAAGAATGGTTCCTGTGGGAGAGTGCCTAATAATAATTATCACAAAGAACTTTAGAGAGTCACAGGTGTGTCCTGAGTCAATTTGATCTCATAGACTTACAAACCTCTCTAATCTCCTACATAGATAAACTTGACCTGTTTATCACTGGAATGATAAATTACTGTCTTCATGTTTTTCAGAGACTGGTTGGAATACTGATTGCTTTTGTGCTAAGTGTTTACAAAAATTAATGCTTTGCTGTCTTATTTATTGTTGACTTCGTATATCTCCTCAGTCGCAGGGAGAACAGGATTACCTTTCTTCCCCATCCTAGGAAGAATTATTTGTCTATCCTTGAGAACACACCCACCACAGGAAGAAAATAATTAAGACTTTGAAGATGGCACCAGAAGATCTCAGAAATGACTATCTCCCAAATTAACAAGTGAATCACAACTTCAAACAGAACACTTGGAATGTCACCTTTGAATCACCTCTTTAAAAGACCCTGTTCCCATTGATGGGCAGAATCACAGCATTTGGGAAAGGAGTCCCCTGTGCTTCTCCTCTCCTACGAAAGCAATAAATCTTTGTTTTCCTTTTTCTTTTTTTTTTTGGGGGGGGGGCGGTGGTACCAGGAATTGAACTCAGGAGCACTCGACCACTAAGCCACATCCCCAGCCCTTTTTTTGTATTTTATTTAGAGGCAGGGTCTCACTGAATTAATTAGGGCCTCACTTTTGCTGAGGCTGGCTTTGAACTTGTGATCCTCCTACCTCAGCCTTGGGAGCTGCTATGATTACAGGTGCACACCACCATGTCTGGCCCTTATTTTTCCTTTTTCTAAAGAAAAAAAAAATTCTCACAATGTTACGTTGCTATGGAATCCATTTTAAATATAAGCTTAACTTTCTTATGCTAGAAGTAGTGCTTAATCACTCTTTACACAGTTCCCAGGTCTACACTACACTCAAATGACTGCAGCCCCTGACAAGGATAAGAACTTGGAGGCATCCCTGAATTCCCAATACTTCCTTGAAATCGACCCTTAGGCATTTGCTTGCAAATTTAAAAAGACCCATATTCTATAGTCTTACATATAATGCTAGCAGCCAAACTCTTTTTTTCCCCTAAATCTTTATTTTTTGTCTTGAATGACTCTGGATGATGACTGCCCTCAATATGATACCCTTTTTGCCCAGGATCTATAAGTCAAATCCTTGTACTTATTTCTTGCTGTGGTGGTATATGGAATTTGTACCTTTCATCTGAAGAGCTAGGGGCTGCTCCAAGACTTAGAAGAAACACAGGTCAGATTCTTAGTACCCTGGTTAGACCTTAGGCCATCTGCCAGGTAAGAGAAGTGTCTTGTGAAAGACACACTGTGTACACTCCCACAGCCAGCAACCTTTGGTTGGCTGTTAGGGAAGCATCATTAGCCGCCCTGGTATTGAAAACCCCAATTAGGGCCTGGGGCTATACTTCAGTGGCGCAGAGCTTGCCTAAAATGGCTGAGGCACTGGGTTCAATCCTCAGCACCACATAAAAATAAATAAATAAAATAAAGGCATTCTGTCCATCTCCAACTACAAAAATAAATAAATAAAATAAAACAAAACAAAAAAACAATATAGCTGAGGGTGCTTAAAACACTGGAGTGAGCTAATTTCTTCAAAAAGGAAGTAGAGATTGGTTCTAGATCATTGGATTTTTCAAGCTAATGTGTAGATTATGTTTAGAGTATTTCTGTACAAATGTATCAATTGTAAGTCTCAGGATCCTAGTCCTTAAAATCAATATTTTTAACCTTATCATATGAACTTTGATCAGGTTGCATTTTTAAATGGAATTACATCTGTGTTATACTCAATGTCAGATTTGGAACTTCTTCAGTCATTTATATTTACCTATTTCAAGAAGAGAATAAGTTTATTTTTGTTTGTTTCTATTTTCTAATATTGGCATGGAAGTTTTCTAGTTTTCTACCATTGTCTTAAATTGGGAGTTTAAAGATTAAAATTAGTTTTAAATTTGTTTAAGATTTCTAACTGTCAGAAAGGGTTAGGAATACCCTATAGTCTTAATAACAGTTTTGGTGTTACTTTAAATAATTCTACCTTAACCAGGTATAGTTTTGTTGTGAGGTGTGAAACCATTGGTGATAATGTGAGTAACTGATTTTACTTGTCAATGGTTACTAGTGAGCTATTTTTTCCAACCAAGGAACGCACAGTGGGTTCATAAAATATGTGAACAACCCAATGTCAATGTTTTTCCTTGGAAGATTTTTTTGGGGGGGGCGGGTTCTTCTGATTCTAACCATTTTACTAGTCAATGGTCCAGCAAGAAACAAATTTAAGTAAGCTGAATGAGGTTCCTTTAATGAAGAGACTACCTAGACAGGTTACAGAAATCAGCAAGAAATTTTGAGGCTCCCAGTGACCAGTGGAAAGCTCTTACCATCCTAGGCCTGCAGGGGCAATGGGTAGACATAATGTTGTTTAAGCAACAGCATTGGTATTAATAACTGGAATCATGGTGGAGAAGCAATGTGACAGGAACAATTTTTGTAGGAGGTGGAGCTCCTCCAGATGTTATGCCACCTAGCATTGAAAATGTGAAGAAGAATTAGCCCACAGTATTTCTTTTTGCTGGTGCCTTTTACTCATCAAATTTAATGATGTTAATCAACAAAAATCCCAGAAGTTGCAACTCATAAGTTCTGCTTCCTGGATTACAGAATAGGACACAGAACACAGAAAAAGGATCCAGTTAGGGAAGTAGTATGAATGGAATTAATGAATTAATGACATAATGCACAATGGTATTTCACCATATTTGAAAACTTTCTTTCTTTTTTTTTTTTTTGTACTGGGGTTTGAACTTAGGGGCACATAACCATTGAACCACATCCAAGTCCTTTTTAAAAATATTTTATTTGGAGACAAGGTCTAGTTAAGTTTCTTAGGGACTCATTAAGTTTCAGAGGCTGGCTTTGAACTCCAGATCCTCCTGCCTCAGTCCCAAGCCACTGGGATTATAGGTGTGCACCACAGAGCCCAGCTGAACAATTTCTTGAAATAATAATGCAGTCACTTTTGCATCCCAGTCAGCCTATTTACTTCTTGTTATGCCTTCCATCTTGGGTGGTATTAGTGTGCATGTTCCCGGTTGTTGAGTGAAGTAAATAGGACTCTGTCAGCATGTCATAGTTATGACCTAATGTCTTAATCATAATTCTTGGAGATATTCTCAGAGTGATTTGATGCTCTGCACTAATTTGGGAAGATTTCTTTCTATTCATTTCTTGCTATTTGACTGTCACTCTAGAATTTTTGACATTGCACTTCTAAGTTAGTCCATTTTCACACTTCTTTGAATATCATTTTCATTTTCCTGAAATATATTTCCACATTTTTAAAAATCAAGAATTCATAAGATGCAACATTCTTAAGAATATGTGTATAAAAGAGTCTTGATTTTGCTGGAAAATTAGAATTATCTGTTCAGATATAATGCTAGAATTAAAGCTATTTTGTTTCACACTTGGAGGGACCACTCCAGTTTCTCATGGACATCTGTGTTACTAATCAAAGGTCAGATGTCAATCAGATTCTCAATGTTATGCAGGTAAAAGTTATTGTTTTCTCTTTATAAGAATTTGTGATTCTATCTTTATCATTGGTGCCAAAAATATCATCTGTCTGTATCTATGTCTGCTTCTTTTCTCATATATATTTCTTTGCTTTTGTTTTCCAACAACTTTAAAACTCCTATCTTATGGAATCAATGATTTTCTTGCATTATTTTTTGATTAATTGGATGAAAATAATAAAATAGCTTTAAGGGTGAACAACCAGTGATATTACAGAAGTTTTTTTTTCTCTTTAGAGTTCTAAAATTTTATTGATATTGTAACCTCTGAATTTAGATTCTGTTTTTAACTTTTTGTTATGTTTTCCTTTCTTCTTTTTTCAATTAGAGCATTATAATTATGCATAGTAGTTGAAATCATTTTGACAAAATAAGAAAATTGTGGAATTTGTTTTCAGTCCCTGTTCCCCACCACTTCCTCAACTCTCCTCATTTCCCTATTCTCCTTTCTCTATTGAACTTCCTTTAACCTGTTTATATATTTTTGATTGGTACTTTCTACATATACAGAAAGGCATAATTTCCTATGGTACATTCATATGTGCATAGAATGTGATTTTGTTAAATTAATTCTATATTTACCCCATTTTTCCATCACGTCTTCTCTCACCCTGGATCTCAGATCCCTTCCCCACTCCCCAACCCACATACCTATTTTGGTTTCTGACTTACACATATGAGAGAAAATATTCAATCCTTGATGCTTTGAGTCTGGCTTATTTCACTTAGCATGACGTTCTCCATTTCTATCCATTGACCAGCAAATGTCATATTTTCATTCTTCTTTATGGTTGAGTAAAACTCAGTTGTACATGTACACCACTTTCCTTGATCTGTGTATCTATTAGTGAGCATTTGGGCTCATTTCATAATTTTGCTATTGTGAATTGTGCTTCTGTGAATATTAAAGTAACTGTATGCTGATTTTAATTCTTTTGGATAAATACCAAGGAGTGGGATAGCTGTCTCATATATGGTTCCAATCCTAGTTTTTTGAGGAATCTCCACACTGCTTTCCAGAGTGATTGAACTAATTTTCAATACCAAAAAAAAAAAAAGAACGAGTATATTTTTTTCCTGACATCCTTACCAACACTTGTTATTAGTTGTGTTCTTGAGAAATGGCATTCTGACTAGTGTAAAAGATCTTTTCTGTTTCTATTGAGTTGATTAAATGATCCTTGTCCTTATTGCTATTGAAGTGATGAGTTATATTTATTGATTTGCAAAAGTTCAACCAAACTTGCATACCTGGGAAGAAATCCACTCGGTCAGGGTCTATTGTCTTCTTAATGTGTTTTTGAATGTATTTTGATAAAAGCTTATTAAGTATTTTCACACTTATGTTCATCAAAGGTATTGGTCTATAGTTTTCTTTCCTTGATATGTGTTTGTCTTCTTTTGGTATTAGGTTTTAATCCTGGCTTCATAGAGTATATTTGGCAGTGTTTCCTCCCTTTCAATTTCATGGAATAAATTGAGAAAGACTGATGGTAGTTTTTCTTTAAAGTTTGATAAAACTCAGCTGAGAATCCATCTGGTCTTGGGCTTTCCTTGCACAGGAAGACTTTTTATAGCTGCTTCAATCTCATTACTTGATGTTGATCTGTTTAGGTTTTTTATATTTTCCTTGTTCAATATGGTTAGGTCATATGTGTCTAACAATCTGTCAGTGTCTTCTAAATTTTACAGTTTATTGAAGTTTAAATTTTCAAAATAGTTTCTAATGTTTTTCTGGATTTCAGAAGTGTCTGTATTGGTATCTCCTTTTCATCTCTAATTTTGTTGCTTTGGGTTTTCTCTTTCTTTTGTTATTTTGGCTAAGGGTTTATCAATCTTATTTAAGTTTTTAAAGAATCAACTTTTGTTGCATTTGATCCTGTGTATTTTTTTAATTCTCAAAAATTATTTCTAGTTTCCTTCCATTATGATCTAATAGAATGCATGGGATTATATTGTTATTTTGTATCTTATAAAACTTATTTTGTGACCTAGAATATGGTCTTTTTAAAAAATGTTCCATGAGCTGCTGAAAGGAAGGTAATATCAGCTGTTTGGACATGAAATATTCAGTGGATGTTTATTAGGTCCATTAGATTTGTAGTATTATTTAGGTAGAAATATTTTATTGATTTTATGTGTGGTAACCTGTCTACTGGTAATTAGAGTATGTTAAAATCACTCAATATTATTTTACTGCGGTTTATCTGAAATTTAATGCCAAGAAGTATTTTCTTTTTTTTAATAACTAGGTATACTGAAGGAAAGCTTCACTGTATAAGCCAATGCTGACCGGCAATTGTTTTATTTTAGAGCTTGGAATATCTCTTTCCAGGCCCTCTTTGCTTTGAGGATCTCAGTTGCCATGTCATAAGTGAGTCTTATTGGCTTGCATCTTAATATGACCTAATGTTTTCTCACTCAGTTTTTAGTATTCTCTCTTTATTTTCTATGTTAGGCATTTTGATTATGATGTGTCTTGGAGAGATTCTGTTCTGAGTTTGTTTATGTGGAGTCCTATGTGCCTCCTGAATGTGAATGTCTATCTCATTTCTGATATGTGGAAAGTTTTCTGTAATTGCCTAATTGAAAATGTGCCTAATGCTATTACCCTATATCTCAACACTGTATTCTATTTAAATAACTAGGGTTTGTTCTTTTGATGCTGTAGCACAGTTCTTATATATTCTGATAATAGTCTTTTATTTCTTTTTCCTTTATTGTATACTGAATATTCAAGTTTATACACTTAGTCTTCAAGTCCTGAAGTTGTATCTTCTAGACCTAGAGTTCTATTTTCTATGAAATATAAAATGTTGGTGATGTTTTCAAGTATTTTTTTAATTTTATTTATTTATTATGTGGTAGTTAGTATTGAATCCAGTGCTTCACAAGGAAAGCCCAAGACCAGATGGATTCTCAGCTATGCTCAACAAGTACAGACTCAGCAAGCACTCTACTGATGAGCCACAACCCCAGCTTTCAAGTGAGTTTTTAACTTGATTCACTTTGTCTTTCATTTCCAGGAGTTTGGATTGGTTGCTTTTTGATTTCTATTTCCTTATTGAAATGGTCTTTCATCTTCTGTATTTGCTTCCTTAATTTGTTCCCTACATCTTCTTTTACTTCACTGAACATTTTAACAATCAGTTTTTATAATAATTCTTGGGAATTTTATCTATTTCCAAAACTCTAGGATACTTTTTTGGGAGATTGTGAATTTAGGGGGGAAGTTTGTTTGCCTGTTTTGTCATGTTTCAGGAGTCTTGGATTTGCACATCAATTTTAATGGATTTCCTTTTCTCTTTACACACTTTTTTTTGTGTTTAATTATCATTTTCATTTTGGGACTTCCATCTACATTTGTATGAGTTGATGTCCCAGAGTGGGACCTGAGGTTCCCCTTTGGCTTGTCCTTTTGGGGGCCTAGTTTTTACTTTGGACTTTTTTTCTCTTCATTTTTTTCTTTTCTTTTCTTTTCTCCTCCTCCTCCTCCTCCTCCTCCTCCTCCTCCTCCTCTTCCTCCTTCTCCTCCTCTTCCTCCTCCTCCTCCTCCTCCTCCATTCATCCTCCTCCTCCATTCCTCCTCCTCCATTCCTCCTTCTCCTCCTCCTCCATTCCTCCTCCTCCTCCTCCATTCCTCCTCTTCCTCAATTCTTCCTCCTCCTCCTCCATTCCCCCTCCTCCTTCTTCATTCCCCCTCCTCCTCCTTCATTCCTCCTCCTCCTCTTCTTCCTCCTTCTTTTTTTCATTCCAGGGATTGAGCCCACTGAGAAATGTCCCTACATCTCCAGACCTTTGATATTTTTATTTTTGGACAGAGTCTTGATAAGTTGCTTGGAGTCTCACTAAGTTTTTGAGATTGGACTCAAACATGTGATCCTCCCATCTCAACCTCCCGAGTCACTGGGATTACAAACTTTCCAGTTTATTTCCCCAATTCTCTATGTCAAATATAGTTGAGGCTCTGGTGGAGATAGATCACGTATGGGGTAAGATTCGTTGTTAGTGAGCTGAGTTGTGAGCATCATTTAACAGCACGATCTTACTCTGTGAACTTGAAGTGCCCTCAAACACTTTCTAATCCCTTTTAGAGGTAGGGATGGACTCAAGGACAGCACAGACTTAACAAAAATGTACAACCTTAAGGTAAATGTACGGTGTCTATTTTGACATCTTTAACACTAATTGTCACCTATATAGAAATGGTGGGGTCAAAATTTAACATCAGGGTTATTCAGTTTTTTGTTTGTTTGTTTGTGTTAATGTTTTTGAGTTTTTTTTTATATATATATATCCTAGAGAGGAAGGCTCTATTTATGTGTGTGTGGTAAAAATGTGTTCCCAAAATATAGGCTCTCCATTCACATCACTGATTGTTTCTTTTGCTGAAAAGAAGACTTTTAGTGAGAATCCATCCCATTTATCTATTCTTGATTTTAATTCTTGTGCTATAAAAGTCTTATTAAGGAAGTCATGGCCTAATCTGACATAATGGAGATTTAGGCCTACTTTTTCAATAAATGGGCCAAGGAACTGGACAGACATGTCTTAGAAGATGATACATAATCAATCAACAAATATATGAAAAAATGTTCAACATCTCTAGCAATTAGAGAAATGCAAATCAAAACTACTCTTAAGATTTCATCTCACTCCATTCAGAATGGCAGCTATTAAGAATACAAACAGCAATAAGTGTTGGCAAAGGCATCAAGAAAAAGACACACTCATATATTGTTGGTAGGACTTCAAATTGTTGCAGCCAATATGGAAACCAGCATGGAGAATCCTTGGAAAACTGGGAATGGAACCACCATTTGACCCAGCTATCCAACTCCTCAGTCTGTACCCAAAGGACTTAAAAACAGCATACTATAGGAACACAGCCATATCAATGTATATACCAGCAAAATTCACAATAGCTAAATTGTGGAACCATCCTAGATGCCCTTCAGTAGATTAATAGATAAAGAAAATGTGGTATATATACACAATGTAATACTATTCAGCATTAAAAAGGAATAAAACCGCTATACCTCCAGATTCACTCTTCCTGCTTAGAATTGCTTTTGCTATTCTGGGTCTTTTGTTTTTCCATATGAATTTCATGATTGCTTTATCTATTTCAACAAGAAATGCTGTTGGGATTTTGATTGGCATCGCATTAAACCTGTAGAGAACTTTGGGTAATATCGCCATTTTGATGATGTTAGTTCTGCCTATCCATGAACAGGGTACATTTTTCCATCTTCTGAGATCTTCTTCTATCTCTCTCTTTAGGGTTCTGTAGTTTTCATTGTATAGATCTTAATAAATGACAAAATCATAGAATTTGCAGGGAAATGGATGGCATTAGAGCAGATTATGCTAAGTGAAGCTAGCCAAGCCCTAAAAAGCAAATGCCAAATGTCTTCTTTGATATAAAGAGAGCAAGTAAGAGCAGAACAGGAAGGAAGAGCATGAAGAAAAGACTAATAGTAAACAAAGACGAATGGGGGGAGAGAAAGGGAGAGAGAAGGGAAAGCATATGGAAATGGTAGGAGACCTTCAATGATACACAAAATTATAAGAGCTTATGAGGGGCAAGGGGGAGGGGGGAAAAGGGGAGAGAATTGAACAACAGCAGAGGAGGTAGAGAGGGAAGATGGGAGGGGAGGGGAGGGGAAGGGGGATAGTAGGGGATAGGAAAGGTAGCAGAATACAACAGTCACTAATATGCCATTATGTAATAATGTGAGTATGTAACAGTTGTGATTCTGCAATCTGTATTTGGGGTAAAAATGGGAGTTCAAAACCCAATTGAGTCTAATGTATGAAAGATGATATATCATGAGCTCTGTAATGTTTTGAACAATCAATAAAAAAAAAAGGAATAAAATCATGGTATTTGCCCGTAAATGAATGGAGTTGGAGAGTATAATGCTAAGTAAAGTTAGTCAATCCCCAAAACCCAAATGTTGAATTTTTTCTTTGATTTAAGGATGCTGATTCATAATGTGGTTGGGGAAAGCATGGGATGATTAGATGAACTCTAGATGGGGCAACAGGGAGGGAGTGGAAGGGAGGGCACTTGGGACTAGGAAAGATGGTGGAAGGAGATGGACATCATTACCCAAAGTACATGTATAAAGATATGAATGGTGTGACCCTACTTTGTGTACAACCAGAGATATGAAAAATTGTGCTGTATATTTGTAATATGAATTATAATGCATTCTGCTGTCATATATAATTAATATAATATTAATTAATATCAGCAAAACAGTAAAAATATGAACTAGATCAGTCATTAAGTAGTACATGTCTACTACATTATCTATTCTATTAGTGATCAAAACACAGTTGGGGAAAGAATTACTTAAAATGTATAATTCCACTAGATAATTTGAAATATTCAGCAAAGTGAGTAGAGGAGTAGCAGGAAATAGGTATCATATGTTGGCTGTAAAGAAAGAAGTATAAAAATTAGGGGCTGGGGATGTGGCTCAAGCGGTAGCACGCTCACCTGGCATGTGTGCGGCCCACGGTTCAATTCTCAGCACCACATACAAACAAAAAGATGTTGTGTCCGCCGAAAACTAAAAATAAACATTAAAATTCTTTCTCTCTCTCTCTATCTCTTTAAAAAAAAGAAGTATAAAAATTAATTAAAAGTAATTATAAAATGGAAGGAGGTAGAGGGAACAGGAAAATTTGGTATTAGCATGATAAGAAAGTGAGAAAGGGGAAATAAAAAGAACAAAAACTAAGGTATGAACAAACAAGGAAATGTAAGTTCAAACTCATGTATAATTATAACTAACCTAAGCTAAACCAAGACTAAATAAAAAATGGGTGAAGAAGAAAGCAATTAAAATGACAGTAAAATTACATGAGTATATATGTATATATATATATGTGTGTGTGTGTGTGTGTATACATATATATGTGTATATATATATGTATATACATATATATACATATATACATATATATATATATATATATATATATATATATATATCCAAATTTATTTGTGCACTGAAAACACACACACACACACACACACACACACACACACACACGCACACATACAATATCTCACAGAATGGAAAAAAAGTAGATAATAATAAAATATAATGAAATGGTACTTGAATAAGTTAAATTTTAAAAAGAACTTGGGAAATACAGAGGGAAAAAGAAGATAAAAGAAAAAGAGTCCAAAGTCTTAATGAGAAATAAAGGATTTGTTTCTGTTGAGATGGTCAAAACTATTGGCAGGTATGGATTTTTGTTCTTTAAGTTTAATTTTTTGACCCTGTATCTCTTGTATCAAGGGCTGGATTGTTAATTTCAATGTCTTTTTGGTTGTCACATAGCTACCCGGTATGGCTGGAAGGACAAGCTGGTTTTAGTACTCTCAGTTCCCCTTCTCTCAGTTTAGGGTGGGATAGACTATGGGTGCTGACAAATTGTGTATTCCTGTAGTAGGGGTGGAGAAGAGTTCTAAACTGGTAGTTCCAGTAGTTGGTGTTTTTTCAGCTGAGTCAGTGCATATTGGAGATTTGATCCATGTCCCCTGTTGCTGGGAAGAGGCAAGTCTCTGCTGGATATCTGGATCTCTGGGGTCTTGGGTAAAATTCAGCCTTTAGGGTGTAGGCACTAAGCCTCCACAATTTTACATTAATTTCCTTGAATGTTAATTATCCAATATTTGCCCTGGAGTGTAGATGCACCTGTGTGGCTCCCATAGGTGTCTTTCCAGTAGCTTTTATGGTGCGCCTGCTGCAGAGGGAGCTTTCTCTCAGTATTCAGAACCTGTTTGCTCCAAGCACAATTTTCTTTTCACCTATTTCAGTCACTCTGATTCACGCACACTCTGGGGATCATAATATGTGACTTCTGGGTTCACTGGCAATTTTCTTTATGAGTTCTCAGTCTCCTGTCTCTATTCGCTACCACACAGCTTCTTTCACCAATGTTTCCAGTTTCTGCCAAACTATCTGCCAGTGACCAAGGAATTTTGGTTGATTTTCAGTCACCCACTTATCCAACCAATTCCAGGTCCATTGAGATCAGCTTACTTATCTATTCCTAGGTATCCCCAAATATTTTTTTAATCCACTGCAGTTTCCTCTTTCTGCTTGCATTGCACACACCCCTTAGCAGCCACAGCCACCACAGCTGTCAGACAGGCTAACAGGTCTCGAACATATTTTTCTTATATTATGTTCAAAGTTTCTGATTTCAGTGTCTCTATTGTTTCTTTTGCTGTCCAGTATTAAGTTTCTGTGAGTTCTTTTAGTTGTCCGCCTCACTGAGGAACAGTCTACCTGCTTTTTAAGTCAGGTGCTAAGGAACTGCTAGGAAGTGTATCATTTCTCTAATTCGTCATCTTCTCTGTCTCCACAGTTTTTTGATCTACTCACCTATCAAAAGACATCTTGAAGTGTAGGTGCACATCTGTATTCCCAGCAACTCAGGGACCTGAAACAGGAGAATTGCAATTTTGTGGACAGTCTCAATAATTCAGTCAGACCTTCAGCAATTTAGTGAGACACTGTCTCAAAATAAAAAAAAATAAAAAGGGCTGGGGATGTGGCTCAGTGGTGGAGTATCCTTCAATTCAATCCTCAATACCCAAAACAAAACAAACAAACAAAAAATGAAGAAAAAAGTGAGACATCTATACATCTTGAAGACATCTTGGTTATTTGCATGCAAGTTTTTGAGGTCACATAAATTTCCAACTCAGGAACATGATTATGGTACTGTTTTGCAAGAGTATGTATAGAATATTTAAAAATGCCAAAACCTTATAAAAGGGCTATACCATGTTTTGTCTCCACCAGCAGTGAATGAGAGTTCCTGTTTTTCCATATCTTCACCAGCACTTGGCATTGCTATTGATTTGGGTTTTATCATATATAACATGTGTGGTTAATTCATTGCTTTAATTTAGAATTTGTTAGTAGCATAACATGTTGAACTTCTTTTCATATGCTTATCTGTGGTCTGTATATCTACTTCAGTAAATTGTTCAGATCTTTTAATATTTTAAAACTTTTTTTCTTACTGTCAAGTTTGAAGAGTTCCTTATATATTTTGGATAAAAGTCCTTTATAACGTCTGCAAATTTTTTTTCTGTTTATGGTTTGTCTTTTCATTTCCTTAACAGGGTCTTTTGCCAAAAAAGAATGTTTAATTTTGATGAAGTCAAAAATTATCATTCTTTTTTTTTTCACTGATCATGCTTTCAGTGTACTGAAACAATCATCACCAAACACAAGGTCACCTAGATTTTCTTATATGTCAACTCATAGGAGTTTTATAATTTTGCATTTTATATTTAGATCTAAGGTCCATTTTAAGTTAATTTTATGTAAAGTCTGTGATTAGGCTGGTAGTTTTTGTTTGTTTGTTTTACTTGTGGATGTTCTTTGATTCTAACATCGTTGGAGATTATTATCCTTTTTCAATTAAATCTCCTTTACTCCCTTCAAATTAAGTTTTTATCATATATAAATATTCTAATTTCAGATAATTAACATAAAAAGCACTCTTCAAATTTATTGAATGTCCATTCAGCTATTTTTGTGTGATGCACTAACATAGTAAGTATGGATATTTCTAAATATCCATATAGTATTATGTATTATGACATTTGGCCATGAGAAAAATGTAAGGATACATCTCTAATACAAACTTATACAAAAATAAATTCTAGACATGCCAATTCTCCATGAATTTTTAATAATCAATAAAACTCCAAAAATGTACTTTCACTATGGAAAATATATTTATGAAGTATAAATGATATATATGATTATAATATTTTGTTTTGTATTTATGGCATACTTTTATATTGTTTAGCTTCTACTGTGTAGAAGGTGCTCTGTTAAAAAGGTAAGTGAGAGGCAATAAAATGTAAAGAAAGAAAATAGAAACTATTTCTTCATAAAATTTTATAAGTTGGTGAGGAGGACAGATTTTGACTGAAAATCAAACATATATGTAAGACCTATAAATTTACAAAATCATCAACAGAGTAACAATTTTCTTTATTTTTCTCTAAATTTATTTTTCCATTGTTTCCAATGCAGAAAAATAAACTGTTCACATCTGGGTAAATTTAATTATAAAGATGTTATTTTTCTGAAATATATTAAAAGTGTTTGATACCACTTTTTCTTTTCCTTAGGGGAAAGTCTTACATAAGATTCACTCTTGTCCTCTGAGTTTCAATTACTGCTTATGCTATTTGTCGGATCAGTTTGGGCTCTACTGAGCTCAAGCCAGGTCTGCAGGTGATACCCAGCTCTATGTCTCTCTCTCATCCTCAGCTAAGATTCTTGAAATTCCATCAGCTTACTTACAAGTTCCAAGAAACACTGGAATAAACTAAATGGGGCAACAGAAAAAAAAAAAGAAAAGGAAAAAGACCATTTATCTTTGCTTGCCTAACCCTTATTTTTATAGTTGTTGTAAAGAAGACCCTAGAAAGTAAAAGAGAGAAAGCGTATGTGCGTGTTAACAGAGGGACCTATTCTTTACCAGCAGTCACAAAGTCTTCCCTTGGAGATTTTTGATTGAAGGCTATCTGAAGAATGATTGTCAATAGGCCAAGGAGAAGGAAAGGAGATATACTAACTTCTCAGGGGAGAAGAAAGTGTGGCACGTGCAAAAAAAAAAAAGTGAAAAAAACTCTGAAATTATTGGAATTGATAATAATGGCATTTGATCAAGTTGAAACTGGAAATGTCTGTTTCCTTTAGAGAGCTCTAAGAGGAGATAGATACTTTTAGATCAAAGTAATCGTTGGGCCTCCTTGTCTCTTTATCAAGGCTTATTCTATTGTATGTGACTAATCTGTTCTGAATTCTAACTCTATGATATTGATAACAAAACTTTTGTAGTGATCTCTTGTGGATAGTTGATGGTAGGACTTTCTCAAAGCATGATATTTAGTCTCTGAGTTGGCTAATGTCTTTCTGAAAACATTACTTAGTGGCATCCCTTTTGAGGATCTCCATCATGTACCCTTTCACCAGTAAAGGCAACCTTTACAGGGGAATTGGATGTTTTATTACCATAATGACATCAAGTTGACCCCCAAACACCCATAACTAATGATCCAAGCAACTCAGCAACATTAGGCAGAGTTCATTAGACAGATGGTTAAAAAAAAAAAAAAAAAGAATCATTCATTTGGACATCCTATCACTTAACACTTAACAGTCAACAACATTTAGATTCATCATTGACAGTTTGTGCATTTTCCCAAGACTAGTAAAATATTTTGACATTGAAGACTGCATCTTTTCCCTAAAAGAGATAACTATAATGGCTTTCAGTCAAAAGTCAACTGTTAGAAAATATCTTTCTGTTGTTTTAAGCTTCTACAGGACAGTTTTTAGGAAGTTGATGTTTGTTATGATGTATTGGTACTCATAACTAAAAAGTTAAGAGGATAGCTAAAAATAAAGCTTTATTCCAAGAAGAAATCTATTACACTAGAAGACTCTAACTTTCAAAAAAAAAAAAGAAAATATAAGTAATTCTTTGAAAGTCTTAATTACCTTAATTTGAATTTAACATTTTCCTAGTGTCTTCATTTCTGCTAAATTCTCTGGAAAGCCAAAATATATCAGAATTAACAGTTTTACTCACACATTTTATGTGTTTTCATTGTGTGAATAGAGTCCTCACGTTCCTGATTGGAAGAATTGTCTTTGCTAGTGGAGAATTTGGAATGGCCCTTTTGTTTGTGATGACATTGTTTTTCCTGATAACATTAGTCCTAATCACCTTATTACTCAATACTAGCCTATGATTCTTCTTAGGGACATCAGATAGTCTAACTTTTTCAATTTTCCTTCTATATGAAAATCTTTATATTTTTACAGCCAAAAACATTAGTTCATGCATTTGTAACATCACTCTTCTAGTACTGAAGCCTGCATGTCATTATATCATCTTGTGTCCTTGTCCCTAATAAAGTTTTCCCTGTGGGAGCCACATGGAATTCAAAGCTGCCTATAGCCTTTCCAGGAGGCAAATAATAAGCCCCAGAAATAATCTGGTTCCAAAGGGAAATCATGTTAGCTATATTTCTTGTTCATCTCTTCTTTATGGGATTAAATTTCATATTAGGTCAGTCAAAAATGCTTCTATTTGTACTTAATTCTGATTCTTCTTTTACTAGTGAATGGGAGAGCGGTAGGTACAGAAGAGAGTATAGAGATAATTTCATCCAAGTTCATTGATTTTGTCTTAGAAACATGTTAAGGACTGGACTTTCAAAGACAGAGAGCACATCAGATTAACTCACAAACCTATTATGATATTATCATATGTATAAGCAATCAAAAAATACATATAAATAAGATTTATAGACAAATAAAATCTCAATTGTGAATTATATTTGTCTCTCTTTCCTATGGTCCAGTTTGATACCTAAATTTATTTCTTTTGTTTTTTTTTATCAATTAAATATGCTGTATTAATTCTCTACATGGTAGAATGCATTTAGCCATTTTATACTTTCCCTGTTATCATGTTGTTTTTCTTTTTCTCCTTTAAACTGCTTTTCTTTATTTTCAATACCAAAAAAGAATTTCCAATGCTTTGCTCTCAATGCACTGTCCACTCTTGACCACCTTGTGTTCTGTTCCCGAGGTTGACCTTTCTCTTTCCTCTCAGCTGTTTTGGATCCCGTATCATGAACATTGGCATTACCAGTTTCTTTGTTTGGGATGAACTCTCTTTGTGGTGTATTCTGATTCCTCATGTCTTTCTGAAGCACATTCTCTTCACCTCTGTGCTGTAGAAGAACTTATTTATCCAGCCCACACAACAATCTATTTTTTTTTTTTTTTGGATAGGAAACAGCTAGCTTCTGTGAAGTTCCACAAGGAAGATAATTCTCATCAAGAAAACCCTTTATTTATATGCTTTCTCTGTAAGACATGGCTTCCATCTTGGGGCATCTTAACTATTATCTCGAGTTACCTCAGCTATTGCTGCCACCAACTTTAGATGCAGTAGCATATATTGAGGGACACCAGCAGGGTCTGGAAGTCCAACATCAAGGTGAGGTACAGGCAATCTGCATGGGTACTTCAAGAATATAGGGAAGAAACTAATATCTCGGATCCAAACTGCAAGAAAGGAAGACACATAGACAGCATGAAAAAACAAGGGAGAAAAGAGCCCCTAACAAACCAAGATACTATAATAACAGAACCCATGGACAGCGAAGTTGATGAAATGTCAGAGAATGAGTTCAGAAGGTTCATAATTAAAATGATCTGTGAATTAAAGAAAGACTTAAGTGAGCAAATACAGGCAAAAAATTGATCACTCCAACATAGAGATAAGAGAACAAATACAGGTAGCAAAAGATTACTTAAAGAGAGAGGTAGAGGACTCTGAAAAAAAAAGTCAGAAATCCTTGAAATGAAGGATACAATAAGTCAAATAAAAAACTCAATAGAAAGCATGACCAACAGACTAGATCACTTGGAAGAAAGAATGTCAGATAATGAAGACAAAGTATACAATCTGGAAAATACAGTTGATCACACAGTGAAGATAGTAAGAAACCATGAACAGAACATACAAGAATTATGGGACAGCATCAAAAGAGAATAAAAGAAATTAAGCCAAAACTTATAAACATGGACTAGTGGAGCTAGAATTATTTATTTTCTGCTATACTTCAGAGAATAAATAATTCAGTAGCTTTCTTTTGGTTTTATTTCAATAAGTTTTTGCCTCATAGGTGGATCTGCATGCAAGGTAGTGCTGGATATATTGGTAATCAATTAACTAATTAAAAAAACAAAGTTCAGGGAAAGAACTTGACTTACCACCAAAGAAACAAAAGCCTTTACTGATAAAAAATCTCTCTTCAATAGAAATGGTTGATCGCTTGTCTTCCTTTCTCTTTTCTCTCTCTCTTTATCCTAAAGTGTGGAAATCATAAATACTGTTCACAGTGCTTCCAATGCTTTCTCTCCTAGAAACATGCAGGTCAGAGAGACTCATCTCCATACACTTTGAAGTTAGCAGTGGTTCTGAGACCTACTGTGGTCACACCTAATTTCTGGATATAACCAACAAGATCCAATGGAATGATTGGCCATGTAGTCTTTCTGTTACAAATGGGAACAGAACCATGTGAAAAAATATATTTTCCATGATGCAAAGTTGTGCCTTCTTATATGTAAAAAACATGAACTCAGTTTTGATAATTAACAATATATATTATCAATAACTCAATGACATTTTAGATTTTCCTATACTCTTACTAAAAACAGGAATTAGTTTCATTTAATTATTCACCAATTTTATGAACAGTTTTTGGCTGTTAAATTTATTTGCATTGTTTTAATAACTGAGTCAATATATGCATTGTTACATCTTTATTTCTCTTTCACTGAGACACTGCTGCATGTAGCACAACTATAGATATGTGTACTTTATTTTGGCAAGTATCAAAGTGTATATAATAATTTTCCTGCTATGAGCCAATAAGAGGAAAACTTTTATATTTTGAGAAAGAAAATAGTGAACTTCTCTGGAAGTTAACATACTGAATCATATAAGTTTGTATGTTAATATAATATAGATGGTCAACTTCTCCCTTTCGGCTATAAAATTAAGATGCAATATAAATTGTATCATTACTAAAATATCTTTTAAACGTCTTCCAGAGACTTTTTCTGAAGACCAAAGTGCTTTAAATTTTTATGATAGTAAAATAGTGTCATATCTTTATTTGACCAAAAATAGCATTGAATTTATCAAGAGACTTTGAACTCTTCATGATAAATTTTATTTAAATTTTTATAAATGGACATTAGTAATATTGACTATTTTCTCTGTAGAGAATGCAATGGCAACTCCTACAGTGCCATTTAGTAAACTACAAAGCAACTTATTTTCGCTACACTAGTAATAATAACAAATTTCTGACAAAAATTTTTACAATTCTTGGTGGTAATCATCTGAATTTAATTTGTGGATGTAATTTAAAACAAGATGTGTGAATTTGAAAGAAAATTAAATGAAAATTGAGATACATTTGAGGAATTCCAAATGTATTTGCAAAACTATTTTGAAAAAGATATATTAAAGCAAGATATGTAAATGAAAAACTTGTGAAGCTAGGGTTGCTGGCATGCCCCTATTGTCTCAACTACACAAAAACATCTCTAGAGCCAGGAGTTAGACACCAGCCTGCCACTATAGGCCCTGTAGAGAGACCACATCTTAAAACAAAACAAATACCTCAAACACTTGATTTGAACCATAGATAGAAGAAAAAGCAAAAAAGATGCTTATGTAATATAAAGTACATCCAGCCCTCCTGTCTGTGTTTTGATTAAAAGATTAAAGACCAGAATTGAAATTAATTTTAATTTTAATTTAATTAATTTAATTAATCTCATGAATGAAATAATTGTTGGCTTATTTGTCATAATCCATGCATTAAGCGAAAGATGAAAAGAAAACCAAACATGTTTTTGTTCTTTCCCAGTCACTTCCTTTATACAGAACAGCAACTTTGCCACCTCTGTCACAACTTCACCTCCCCGAAATTAATAACCTTGGACTTTAACACATCTCTTCAGCATTTTTATTCCCATTTCTCTTATTCTTTATCAAAATGCTCACATAACTTGAACTCTTAAAGTATGCAACAAAGTTAACGTAGAGGAAGATAGCAGTTGGGCCAGTCAGAATCCTCTTTGCAAAGGGATGACAGAAACCAGTAAAAGTAACAATTCAGAATATGATTCTTTAATCAGTAGAGAAAGTGAAATTGATATTTCATAACCACAGTGATCTCTCAATATTGTTATAAAGAACAGTGGACTATTTCAAATTCTACCTTGAGAGTGCAAAGTACTCTTCATACCGAGCATAGTGAATCAGAATTGGGAATAGGAAAGCAAATAGCTTCTCTAGAGGGAGAACAAAATGCAAAGCAAACTAGAAACGAGAACTCCAGGACATTTAGTTTCATCATTTGCTTTCATTACCTTTTTAACATTTACATTTGAAAATATCTATGTGAATGTTATATAAGAATGAAGACAGTTACATAAAAAATAATTAATGATTGGGGAAAATATCATTATGGCATATTAGCCTGGGTGGAATACACTTTGCTGAAATAAGTAGCAACTCTTAATAAACTCACAAAACTTTACTACTCACTCACATAGAATCTACCACAGTGGGGCAACTCCTGGGCATTTAATCTTCAGGTGCTAACTCAGAGATCCAAGATGTTTCCATTTTGGCTGCCTGACCTCCACAAACCACCTGAATAAGGAAGGCATTTCCTTTCTTCTTCAAAGAAATGAAATACCTTGTTTATCTCTTCACATTCCATTGGCCTGAGATAATCACTTGGACTACTCTAAATTTAAGAGATCAGAATGTAGATGTGCAAAAGATGGAGAATATGAAATAGTAAGTATCCAGCACAATTTCTAACAAAATGGGGACATGTTATTTAATTGTAATCTGGGTTTGCACATTTATAAAAGTTTGAATTTTTTCAAATATATATATAAAATCTCACACATACATACAATATTGGAATTACCTACCAGGATATTGTCACTACTTTCTGAATAGAGGATTTTTTTTGTTCTCTTTCATCTCTCTTGAGTTATTTTTGCAGAGTATGTGTGCATGCGCGCACGCTCGCGCGTGTGTGTGTGTGTGTGTGTGTGTGTGTGTGTGTGTATATATATATATATAGAGAGAGAGAGAGAGAGAGAGAGAGAGAAAGCACACAGAATTTTCTTTCCATTCAATTTATTAAGTGGATATGATCAAAACCCTGCATATCTGTCTTTGTTATACTATGGTAAACTGCCACATGATGGTCAATTTTTGTAATTAATGGCTTCCCCAATTTATTAATTTGTCAGCTAATGTTTATGCATAAGATATTTTTTTTTTTTGCTAGAAACTGTTTCAATATTGAGGATTTAACATGGGGGGGAGTACCTATTAGGAGTTACTGTGGAACTTACATTCTGGTGGGAGAAAGACCCAAGATAGATTAAAAAAAGAGTAAAATATGTAGTATGCTAAAAGTGCTAATGGAAGAAGTAAATGCTGTAACACATATAAGTTCAGGTGTGGTACAAGGAAGGAATTCAATTTTAAATGATCTGATGAGGGAGGGTCTCTCCAATAAATTGATTTCTAAATAAACAATTTTAAGACTATGAAGATGTCAGCAATACAGATACTTTTGGGGAACCCATTCCAGACAGAGAGACCAATGAGACAAAAACATCCTGAAAGAGAACACAGGTGAATGTTCCAGGAATAGGAATGAGGCCAGTGAGTTCATAAAGGAAAATGGCAGGGGACAGTCATGGGATTGGAGGTCAGATAGGGTCAGGCCTGCAGTAGTATATTCTCTGAGATTTTCTAACTGATTGCGATGAATTTGGCTTTTCGAGGTGGAAAGTTGTGGGAGTGTTTAAAGCAGAGAAAGATGTAATATATATTCTACAGAGTCGCTCTGCTGTTTGGAAATATATGCTAAAGAGCCTCAAGAGAA
The DNA here is from genome assembly GCF_964194105.1 of Spermophilus citellus. Taxonomy (NCBI): domain Eukaryota; kingdom Metazoa; phylum Chordata; class Mammalia; order Rodentia; family Sciuridae; genus Spermophilus; species Spermophilus citellus. The sequence goes on along the minus strand of NC_138182.1, from coordinate 52,259,103 downwards.
AAGTCAGGGGGAGGGTCACTTAGGAGCAACAATCAACATAAGAGACATTCACTCCAGCCAGAGTGGTAGCAATGAAGGTGGTAAGAAAAGGTCAATTATCGATCCATTTTGAAGGCAAAGTTAAAAAGATTTGCTGACAGATCTAATACAAAATATGAGAAAAGGACCTCTTTGCCTATAAGAATGGAATTCCTTTTCACTAGAAAAGGAAGACTTTGAGGATAGGTTTGTAGCATAAAATCAAGAAGTATTCTGTATAGGCTGTTTGGAATCCTCAAAAAATAACCAAATTATTTTTAAAAAAGAGCAAACAAACAAAAACACAATATTCTGCTCTTGAGTATGCAGTTTTAGGAGAAAGTGTTCTGAAACTAAAATAATAGGATGAATTAATATGTATATTGTACTTACTATATATTAGGAACTGTTCTGTCTACTACATGTTTAAGTTATTTAATTTATACAAAATTCCCATGAGATAGGAGCTAGTTTCATCAACATTTTATAATGTGGAACTGAGATCCACAAAAGTAAAATATTTGTTCCGTGGATATGGAGCCTGTAACTGGCAGACCAAATGTCTGATGTCTATTATCCCTGTTCACTGTCTCTGTTGCTGACTAATAATTACACAGATAGTATTTAATGTCATAATATTGGATGAGATCATCAAGGGAGACAAGTTAGAATAAAGAGATACAAGGACTGAACCCTACGGTATACTAGACTTAGGCGTTAAGGGAATTGAGAGGAAAAAAAAATCAGCCCCAGGGGTGAACAAAGAACATCTCAAAAGAGAGAAAATGAGTAAGTTATGCTGTCTTGGAAGCAAAGATAGTATTTCAAGAAGGGTGTGATCAATTATGTCAAGAGATGCTGATAGGCCAAATAAGAATGGCCCTGAATTGATTTTTGTATTTAGCATCATGGAAGATATTGGGAACCTTGACAAGATCAGATCTACTGAAGGAACAAGAGTGAACTTCAGGGATAAAAACTAAAGATAGATAATACAGCCAATTTTTTGAAGAATTATTTTATTAAGCAGAAAAATAGAGAGGTCAAAGAGTAATATTAAGAAAGATATTTTTATCTACTTGATTCTGAAATTAGAAACATAAGTGGTTGTTTCTGGACCCTCATAAAGTACAGTATGAAAGCAGAGATGAAAATAGATGTTGAAAGTGAATGAAATTATCATATTGTCATTCCATCTTGTCTTTTATCTCTATAAATAAGGAAAACTGGTTAGCTGAGATTAGGCCAAAGTGTGAAGATACAGAAAGAGGAATGAGTGTGAGAGAGTATTCCAGAGAACAGCTGCTGTGAAACTTGGGCTGCATATAGGGTCAGCTTCACTCATAATAGAGGGAATACAAATTACTACTACTCAAAGATGCCACTTTCCACCACATAGATAGGTCCACACTCAAAACTTCTACAATGTACTCCCTGGGGGGACATCCTTACATTGCCAATGTGAATAAAAAATGTTAGAATTCCAGAAGAGAAGAATTTAACAGTTTCTAAAAAAATATATTTAGCTTTTGCACACTTGTATGGAACATTGTTAAAATATGAATAGGCTGAGGCATAAGGTGACTTATTGAGATACGATTTGTATTTATAAAAGTTTGGCAACAATCGAAATGCCTATGAGAACAAGACTAGCCGAAAAACTCATGGTTCAGCCACTCACAAGAATGTTCTGTAATCTTCAAATGTAAAGGAAGAATGTGTATGTGCTGACATTTATGTTCTCTAGGGTGGAATGTAAATTGAAAAGGATAATGTGCAGAACAATAAAGATTGCATGTTATTTTTTTTTTCTGTGAGAAAGAAGAGGAAGAAAGTTTATATGCATGCTCAAAAAGATTTAGGGTACAGAAATATTGAAAAACTTCTCGAAGAAATGAGATTGAATTTTTCAGAACTAAAAAATGATTGAGAGGGAAATGCTAATTATCCCAAGTTGACCAATGTATGCTGCATGCGAGTGTTCAAATATCACAGTGAGCCACATGAATATGTATAATATGTTTGGTTAATCAATAACTAAAACTAAATAACATTAGATCACATGCATAATATTATACCAATAAATTCACCAATTAAAAATATTAAGAACCCTCATAGTAATATTATATAATATTGACGGTGATAACTTATACAAGATTATATTATTCAAAAAACAGTATTTTATCAAAAGAAATAGAAAGAGACACATTAAAAAACAGAAAATGAAAACAGTTTGCTGCCAAGCTCTGGCTTTTTAAAAACTTGTGTGTAAGAAAAATATATTAATGGAGCTTTAATTTCATTTGGTATCATGAGCATCTTCTAAGTATCTTCTCATAAGCACAGGAGTTTCTTAAGTCATCTTAATCTAAGGTGATTATTTGTTCTTTTTTCCCATTTTTGTATTGTATGATGGTCTTGATTTGGGGGAGTTCTTTTTTGCATTAGCAATATTAGTCTGCTGTCTAATATAAAGGATAATAATGTTTTCACCACTTGATTAAATTTGTAACTTTGCTTACATGTTTACCTGCCATGCCATTCTGTCCTGTTGAAGGTGATGAAGCTGATATAACGTCAGTATTTTGAATTCTACGTAGGAGGCATTTTTCAAAGGCCAGGTTTAAAGCAATTGATGTGGGTCCTCTCTTTGTTTATGCTATCACTCTCTCCTTTCTCCTTCCTTCAGACTGCCAAAGCAAGAAGTGTACCATTTCAAATTACAAAGGTAAGAAAGACTTTATTCAGGGTGGTGCAGAGAGAACAAAATGATTGGAGAGTATTTCAGAGCTGAAGTAGGGGCACGGAGGTGAGGAAATCACAGGCTATCTGAGTTTGCTAATTAGTCTCCCCCAAAGGAAGAGACAGACTTTCTCATGTCTTCATGACAGGAGGCAGTTTTCTAGCATGGAGCAAGAGGATCACAGAGATTAGGCTCCTACTCTCCTGTGGAACTTAGGATATAGCAACAAAATTGACAAAATTGTCTTTAATGATTACATTTCAAAGAGAGGGCTGCCAAGTCTTTGAGAAAGAGTTCTGGGTGGTAAAGCTGGCGAAGGTTTTCTAAAAGATTTTTATCAGAAGGAAGCACAGAAAAATTTTGAAGAGTTTCCTAAAATTTTCTAAAATAAATGCTCTAAGACAAGGGAGAGTGGGGGCCTGACTCTTGAAGAAGTTTAGTCAAGCAGAAGAAAATATTAAGGTGTTCTGGGCCTCTTCCTACCTCCTTCTTTCCTTCCTTTCTTTTTCTTTCTTTTAATATTTGGTACACAATTCTCTTGAAATTTATCTTGATGTATACAGAAGTGACTTTTAACTACTGCATTTGGGCTAATTTGGGATTGAACAACAGATATTTGGAAGATCTATATTAATGGAAACTTTTTTTTTTTTACAATCTTCCTGCTATAAGCAGCTGCAAGCATGCAAAACTAATTTTTTCGCTACAACAATGCTAACCTTAAAAAATGTATTCCATAAGAATAATAATAAAAAAAAAACTAAATTTATTTATTTTCACTTTAATGTTTCCTTTGGTGAAAATGAAATGTTTAGGTGTTTAGGTAGTTGTCTAATTATGAAAATTATCTGGACGGTTTAAGAATTATTTTCTCCATTCATTCTTTATATGTATGCAAACAGATTGTTCATTTTGGAGTTTCCTTAATATTTATTGAAAAACTTGGCAATATACCAGTTGTGCTTGACCAACATTACCTTCTCCTTCTGAGATTAAGTGCTTTAAATTAGTTGTAAATATATTAGAATAAAATCCTCTGGATCACACAGAGAAAAAAGATTTGCATTGCATTACAGAAGGCTGTTGCTAATGTGGCACATCTAACTGGATAAATTGATTTTATGAGCTTAGTTTTCAAGCTTTTTCACTTGCTCTTCTTTCTGCACTAGCATTTCTGGCCTTGTCTACCACTCCAATTGTTAGCAGATGTAGCAAAACATCTCCACTCTATCTACCACTGTATATTTTTATCATAAAGGTCAGTAAAAACTACATAAATAATTGAAATGCAGAATTTATTTTTAAGTTTCTGAGAAATAAAATTGCTGAGAAGTCATGTTACTATAAATCTCTACAAAATATTTTTGAATATTTTAAGTATTACTTTAAAAAATGAAGAATATGATAGCTTTTCTGGTTCACACTGAGATGTTTAACTAAATGAAAGGGGCAGGCCCTTTTCTTCCCACATAGCATATTTGAAGAAAGGATTCAGGAAACAATGATTAAACATAGAATAAATATGACCCTCTGAATGTTTTCTACCTTTAAAACGTAATCATTTGTAGAAACAAAATGATTGTCATACTATTCTATAGAATAAAATTAATCATCGAAATAGAAATAACAAGAGGAGGTAAAATTAATTATACTAAATAGCTATGCTATTGGTTTGTTTTATCTTGCCTAAAATAAAAGCAAACTAAGGTTCACATATTGTAAAAAGTTTGGTGAGTGTGTGTGTGTGTGTGTGTGTGTGTGTTTGTGTGTGTGTGTGTGTGCACATGCTTTTATGCTTTAGAAAGCAACAAAGAAAAACATAGCAGGGTGTTTATAGAATATATTTTTTTAATATTTGGAAATTACACATACTTAAAAGATTCACAAACCAACATAAGGGAATGCCTAATCCAGTGACAGATATTTTGAGCATCAAGACTAATAATGAATATAATTTATTAAACACATGACTATATTAAATAGTCATGTTAACTAAAAAATTATGAAAGAAAAAAATATAAAACAAGCTTATAAAACATTGAAAACAATCTTTATAATTTTTCTAGCTTATTTCAATAGCCCCAGTTAATGAAAGAAAGTTCTCTACTAAAGGATTCTAACTAATAAAATATGGGATTAAAAAATAGAACTAGAAAGTCATTATTATCAACTATAATGAAATCATTGAATCAAGTGAAGAACAATGGCCTATGAAACCATTAAATAAAAGGTTAAAAGAATATCTCACAATGGAGCCATCAAAATGCTATTACAGTCCTTCTGTCCCTAAAAAAAAGGACAATTGAGTATTTTGTTCCTCTGAATGGTGTGTAATATGAAGCATATAGAACATGCGAAGGAATTTATCCTAAACAAATAAAGCTGAATCTCACCAAATCTTTAAAGGGAACTTTAATTTATATGAAGCTAGATGACTCCTGGATGAAACAAAACAAATGTGTATAGGATGTGAAATATTTTATAGGATGACTGGCCTGATTTCTGCAGCAAATTCAGGACATCAAAAACAAACCAATATGTGCATCATCTTAGGATCCTCATTTGAGCAAACTGATTTCAAAGAAACATTTTTAAAAACTATGTATAACATTTGAGTTTTTGCTGTTTATACAATTTCATTCTCAGTTGGGACCTTGGTCCCTGGTGCCAGAGCAAGAAGACAAGATCTTATTTCCAATGAATTGTGTTTGTCTGTTCTAACCTGTTTGAAAGTTAGATGAAGAACTGAAACAAAACACTTGTCTTTGTTTTTCCTAACTTGGAACTCACACTGGGCAGAAAATCAGCAGAGGGCTTTCCTCAAAAGCATTTAAAGTCAAATGAACAACCTGCTGCCACCTGGGGCTACAGTACAGTCCAAGCATAAAATAGAACATCAAAAGCCTTGGACAAAAAATCTAGGGAAAGTTTGTTTGGAAAATTAGGGCATTCAGAAATAACCTGTTCATATGGAAGAATATAGAAAGCTATCTGCATGCTTAGGGCATGATGCATGCAAATAAAAGTCCTGAGAAGACACTCTGCTTTCAAGTGTGGCTGATCTCTATTATCAGCAAAAGCAGGTAGTGCAGGTTTTGCCATAGTTTTGAACATCATTGCAAAGTGTTGAAGACAGCTCCAACACAAATATTGTAAGTAAAGACTGGGAGAAAGATCAAATGTCTATGATTTTGTTTTTCTTATCATTTTCTTTGTTTTCTGTTCTCTCTCCCTCTCTCCCTCTTTCAGGTTATATTTTATTTTATTTCACTCAAGGTGTTCTGTTAAAAACACTACTTGAGCCAGGTGCGGTGGCACATACCTGTAATTGCAGTGGCTCAGGATGCTAAGGCAGGAGGATTTTGAGTTCAAAGTTAGCCTTCACAGAAGTGAGGTACTAAGCAACTCAGTGAGACTCTGTCTCTAAATAAAAACACAAAATAGGGCTGGGGATGTTTTTTCAGTGGTCAAATGCCCCTAAGTTTAATCCCTAGTACAAAAAATAAATAAATAAATAATGAAAAAAGTTTTAAAAACACTACTTGAATACAAACTAAAACAACAGAGACATCAAAGCCCACACACATGACCAAAAGTACGATCTTTAATTCAATAAATGTTTAGTGACTTTGTAAAAGTATATACATATATAAGAAAGAAAAAAATATAAAACAAGTTATAAAATATAAAACAAGTATATATGTATATACTTTTAAAGTCATTAAATAAGTAAACGTCTAAATAAGTAAACATGCTAAATAAGTAAACATCTACAATTTGTAGAAACAAACAGAGAACCCTGAGAAGGGGAAGAATCTGATTTCTACAATATCAGATTATAATATTCAAACTGTCCAGCTAATACACAAACAAAAACAAGCAAGCAAATAAAAACCAAAGCATATGAAGAATCAAATGTTGCCCATTCACAAAAGGAATGAACTAAAACTGGTTCTGAGAAAGCATAGAACTTGTACTTAGTAGACAAAGATATGAAATCAACCATGTAGGTTTATTGTACTAAAGGAAAAAGAGCTAAAGGAAACTATGAACAAAGAGTTAAAAAAGACCAGAAAAACAATGTATGAGCAAATTGAGAATATCAATAAGGAGATATTGTAAAACAAACAAAGAAGAAAAAGAAAAAAAGGAACCAAACAAAAATTTTAGTGATAACCATTTTAATAACTGAAATGAAAAATACACTAGAGGGTTTGAGTGGCAGAACCAAGCCCTCTGAAAAAATAATTAGACAACAACACCATTAAGATTACTGAGTCTGAGGATCATAAAGAAAAAAGAATGAGCAAAAGTAAAGAGACGTTAAGAGACCTATGGGGCTCTACCAAGTATAAGCACATAAGCACATAATTGTGCTTAACATAAGCACAAGAATCAAGAGAGGAGACTCATCAAATGCATTAAAGTTATTTAAGATTAAAGTAATTTTTTTTTTCAACAGATAACATGAAAGCCAAGAAGACTGTGAGATAATGTTTTACAATATTATGGGGGAAAAGTCAACCAAGAATTCTACATCTGATAAAAATAGTCTTTGTAATGAAGAAGTACTTAAGACATTCTTAGATAAACAAAACTGAGAAGCTTCATTACTGTGTACTCTCTGTAGATATCAAAGGGAAAACCAACTCAGATTCTGTTTGTCTACTATTCACACAGAGAATACATCACTGTTGTGTCCTGAGAAGATGTAGGGATTTCTCCTCATCATCATGCAAGCAATTCTGTATCACCACACAACAGATTTTATGGAATGACACAAGAGAGGAATTTTTCTCGAAACTCCCAAACAAGAGTTCAAAGTTAACAACTTAAAATTCTTGAAAATCTATGGAAAAACATCAAGTTGCTCTAGATATGAGTTATTTCTTCTCTTAGACAGATTAATTCAATTTTTCCCTTCAAACTTCATGTATCTACATCTTAATCTAGTAATAACCAATTCCAACATACTGCTAGTCTAAAACTGATGCTAATATTTATCTCAAACATGTTCCTCATTCTTCCAGTTATTCAGAACAAAAATCTTCCAGTTATCTCTTATTTTTCTCTTTACCAGACCTATCACAGAAATTTGTTTGTTCAACCATTAAATACAGTTAGTGGCAATGTAATAGTCACTACCAGAAAATACATATTAGGCTATAGCAAGATAACAACAGGCTCATCTTTCTTGTAGTGGCTATTCTTCCAAGAGGAGTCTTCCTGAATGTTTTTATTTTCTGTGGAACATTTGGGAGGGTGAAGTTGTACAAGGAGATGACAGTAATTTTGTTGAAATGAAGATGAAACATTCCTCATGTCCTTTATAACCAAAATGCTTGATTAGAAAATGAGAAAACATCTGAATCAATTAACACTACTGTGACTTTTGGACATAGACTTCAAAAATATTACTGTATGAATAACTACATATGTATTGCTTCTATACATTAAAGTAGGATAAAGAGATGTTGCAACTTCCTCTATGATCTTTGATATAATTGGATTTAAATGACAATAAATTCTCTGTCCCTCCTTTTATCAAGATGTAGAGTCTGCATTTTTTCCCACTGAATCTAGGTTGGACTTCTAAATTCCCCTGAAAAACAGACTACAGCAAAAGTAAATAAACATCAGTTCTTAGCCAGAGCTATAAGAGGCAGGAACTTCTGCATTAGCTCTTGGATTCCAGTTGTCATAATATAAGAAAGTTCAGGCTTCACTTCTGGATGAATAGTGACCATGTGGATGTTCCAGCTGAAGTCAATCTGTGAGTTGCCTTTAGACATGTGAGTGACCCCCAACCTGTACTAGTTGCAATAAATGTACCAATTGGTTTAGGCTTGATCAAAGTGCAGAATGGAGAGTCTTAAGAAATAATGGACTATTGTTGTTTTAAGCAAATACATTGTTTTGTTTTAATGTAGCAAGAGATGATGAAATATCTCATAATACCTTAAACCTACCAACAAATGAAAAAACATCTATGAATGATAATATTGTGACATTAGGTTTATTTCGATATTGGTTGAACATGAGGAAATATTAAAATTTAAAATCTGAGGGACATATTATTTATATTATGGATATGTAGGAGAGTATCCTTGTCCTTAGGGAATATTTACTTGAAGATTAAGGATTAAAGAGTCTTACTGTCTGTGCTTCATTTCTAAATAGTTCAACCAATAAAATACATATATTATTATATTTCAGAGAAAAGAATAAATAAAATGTGGCAAAATATTTAAAATGTGCATTATAAATAAAGATTGTGAGAATGTTCATTGTAATATTTTCTTGACTATTTCTAAGTTTTTAATTTTTGGAATAAAAAAAGGAAAATATGAAGGAAAAAATGAATAAACTAATATATTGTAATGTTAGAAAATATCTCCTTTTCATTGAGACTCTTTTGCACTTTAAATTTCTTCCACCAATCCCACCAAGTATTCATATTCTCTTTGCTGATTTATTTCTTCTCAGGAAACTTATTTTCATCTGACAAGCTATATGTTTTATATATTGTTATTATGAATGTATTTATGTCATTCACTTTATATACATATATTTTGTATATCTATCACTCCTGCCAGGTGATAAGCTCTATGAGAGCAACAGTTTTGTTCCCCTGTCGACCTATGGAGCTTAGTGTCTGGCATCTAAGAGGTGCTAGTGTTTGTTGAATAACATAGCTAGATCTTAGAGGGTACTTAATAGTCACAGTACCATTCTATTGTCAGCATAACTTATTCTTATGTAGTCTAGGATTATGGAACAATCATATTTATTTTTGAAAGTCTATTACATCTCAGAAATCATCTAAGGCACTTTATGACTTCTAATTGTTGACATCATTCAAATGTAAGCATCATTCTCATTTTACAGAAGACATTGAGACTCAGAGATTTTAAAGTATCTAAATGTCACAAACATAATAGACAGACTTCTAAGGACCAAACAGGCAATTTTCTCAGTTCTCTTTTAGAAAATATTTGGATGGGAATTTTCATCATCTCTGGGATATTGAGTTTTGGGTGAATTCATATCAATAAAACAATTAGAAATAAAGAATACAAGGTAACCAAAAATAAACAATACAGTTCATTGAAAGTATTCTGTCTTAATGTCTTCAACAGAAAAAAAAAATAATCTCAGACAAAATCAAATCATTATATTTAAAAAACTTAATTATTGGAGGGAAGTTAATCCTTCAGAACATAATAGTCTGAAAAATTGTTCAAGATTAATCTAGCTAATTGAAAATTAACTTTTTATTTTAATCAACAAATATTAATTTATAATTCAAAAATCTCTTCTCATATAATTTGTATTTAGTTTCTAAAACAATTTACTTAGTTTACATATATAAAATACATAATTACTCACATAATGTATTACCCCATGCTGATTGATACCCAAGATACATCTAAACATGTATAATGCTTTATTTCTAGTGAAAATAATTCAAGTGCTTTATAGTAGTGATAGACATTATTCATTTATCACTATTACAATAAGAAGAGATTAAAATAGTGTCAGGATGAAAGGATAGAGTTACATAAATTATTCCTGGAAATTAGCTTCCTAGGTGCTATGCAATTATTTGGACAAATAAATGCTGTGCTAGTAATCTGTATGTGATTTTGAAGGGAAATTTAGAGTTAGCGTGTTTGTACAAAGGAGTAAAAATTATCATAGAGCAGACATGGACTAAATGAAGGAACAAAATCAACATCGAAAAGTCATTGCATTTTTACAAGCTAACAACAACTTGAAAAATAAATTAAGAAAACAACTGCATTTGCAATAGAATCACAAAAATATTTAGAAATAATTTTTCAAACGGAAGTGAAAGATCTATAAACAGAAAATTACAACAAATGATGAAAAAGTTTAAGACAAATAAATGGAAAGATACTTGATATTCATGAGTTGGAAAAATTAATATTCTTTAAATGTCCATACAAGTCAAAGCAATCTATAGCTTTAATGAAATCATGTTTGACAAGAGCAAGAAGTTCAGTGTGGTATACTTTATAGGATACTGCAACAGAAAAAGGACACAAAAAAACCAAGATAATTTGAAGAAAATATGTAGTTTAATTAATCACGTAACAATATCAATTTGTAAATTGTGACAAATGTGATATATTAATGCAAAATATAAATAATACGGAATTTAGGAGTAGGGTACATAACAAATTTCTATACTATTTTTAAAATTATAAATCTAAATGTATTCTAAAATAATTTTTGTTAAAAATATTTTTTAAAATTTAGAATACTTTATCACCTACTTAGGTACAATTATCTAGTTGTCACAAGTTTGGTGTGTTTTTACTTAATAAGAATTGCAAAAGTATGTGAGAAAAATGCATAGAAATTAAAAATATATAATAGTTTTAATTTGAAAAATATGTATAAATTTAAAAAGTGACTATACAAAGATTCTGATACTTAAGAGAAACGATTTTTCTGTTGCCACACTAGGAAGAAAATAGCATTCTCCAGATGTGGTTATGAAACTTAATTAGGATTGACTACTTTAAAAAAAAACTGGAGGAAGCACATTTTCACAAATTCTTAAAAATGAAGACACTGTTTGCTAGTTCACAAACCTTTTAATACCACATCTAGAATGGAGAATTTCCTTTACAATTGCAACATTTAAATTGAGTCTTAAAATTAATTATGAAATATTATCTAAATGCAATTATGCTAATCTGAAATACACACTTTTCCCTTTATTGTGAAAAGGGGTAAATGAAATTCAGAAATGTAAACAATTACCACAATAATTACTTTATGTTTTGGAATTTAAATAATTTCTGACAAAGCCAGACTCCAACCTGTGATATTCTCTTCTTCGGTGTTTGACTTTGTTGAATGGCAGAGCTTTGATCTCCAGTGTGTCACCTTCTCTCCTGTTATTACCAAGCAAACATCACTCTGTTTTATTGCAAATGCTATCTGAACTTTGATACCTAAAAAATCATGTTTTATTTCAAAAGAAAATGCTAGTAATCATTACACATTTGAGTATACAGTATCCCAATACAATACATACAGAAAAAAATAGAGATGAAAGAAAGAAAGAAAAGCAAATAATGAAAAGGGGGAGAAGGAGAAGCAGAAGGAAGGAAGGAAGAGTTGGAAGAAAGGGAAAGAAAAGGTAAAGAGAGAAGAAGGCATGGAGAAAGAAGGAGATAGAGAAAGGAAGGTAAGAAAATAAAGTCTTGTGCATGTATATATTTTATACACATAAATACAGACTGGGTGCACCTATCTATAAAATTATGTACAAAAATGAGTAAGGAAGTTACTCTTTGTGTTTGTGAACTTCATCTGTATTTTATTATTGATAAAAGTAAATGTTTAAGAGAAAATGATTTTGGCAGTTTAGATTCCTACTAAGAAAATGGGGTGAAAGAATTCACTTATAGTAAACAAGTGGAGAGTGAAGGTTAATTACTAATTATGGCTTATAATCATTTACAAATTTAAGCTAGTTTGCAGAGTTCAAGTCTTATAAAAATATTCACTATGCAGAAAAAAATGCTCCTTTTAGAAATAAATAAACAAATGCTCTTAAACAAGAGTCACTCAATATTATATCCAGAGTCCAATTATTTAAAATAATTTAAGATAAATCTGTACTTATTTTCTGCTAGAGGTTTTAGGTAGTTAATCAAATGCTTAGGTATCTTTCATCTATTTTGCAAAGTATTAGGCCTCGAGTAGGTAATCATGGAGATAGTTTTTCCTAGTGTATAAATGATTCATTTGAAGAAGGTTAAGTGCTTTGGGGAAACTTTATTAACTTTTTGAGGAGCCAAGGGGATCATTTAACAAATGGTTACTGCCTCTTCCCATCAAAAATGGCCTATTACACACAAGTCATGTGTCATATGTCAGGTAAATTTCGTTCTTAATTTGTTGATTGAGCTAGAAAGATTAAAAACCTTTCTAAATGAGGATAAAACGAAGCAGTAAAAAACTGGTACCAAAAATTGTGTCGACAGCCACCCTGTAGTGCTTGTAAGTCATTAGCTCACAATTCCTTTCGCATTAGCAGACTTCACTTCAGCATGCTACCATAATTCACAGCATTTATCAATCCACAAAAAGAGTCAAAGCAGTAAGAAATGTGCTCTTCATTGTCGATCAGAGGAGCCAATTACAACTTCTAGTAAATCCCTGTCTAAGTCAGTGAAGTGCAAGGCAAGCAAAAAAGTCACTTCTCCAGGGTCTGCCTTTTCAGCAAGATTTGACAACTTACAAAGAATGAACTGAAATGGATGATCACGATCATTATGTGTCTATCACAGGAGTGCTAAATGGCTGTGAACTACACACACACAACAAGACGAGGGAGACACTTTAAAGATATTGGATGAAAATGATTTCAGGGGTGTTGTAAACTCATAAGCAAATACTCCAGATGATCCTGTCTTCTCACTTAACAAAAGTCCAGTTTAAGAATTGTTTTATCATTTTTCACTTCCATTGTGTATTTATTTGTCTTTTAATAAGTATATTTTGAACAGAAATATATTTTTATTTTAAAAGACATATAGTTAAAGTAGTTCAGAAAGTTGAAATGCACAATTTCTGATACAAACAATACTCTTTATTTAAAATCTAATAATTGCATTTGTCATTTAAATTATGCAACAAAATGGGTCATTGAAACTAAAAGATAACATTAGTTCAGTATAACATTATAAGGAAGGAAATTATTTTAGGTATCAGTATATTATTGTTGCAAAAGGATTACACAATACATTTGGTTTGGGGCAATTAATTTTGTCTATTTTAGATTATATTGTCAATACATACCATCAGGAGCATAATTTTTATCTAGTAAATTACATGACCATGATTGTGATAGCTTTTTTTTCTAGTACATAGAAATTAACCAAGTGACAACTCAATTCAAAAGAAATAATAGAAATCTTGACTTCTGAGTTGCAATTCAATTTCACTTCTATTTTTCAATGAACTTTGTTGCTTTTTGTGGTTGACAACCTCTATAATAAAGTCATATTTTCCTTTTTAGAGCAAAAATAATGGAAGGATTTATAAAAGAATAATCATATGTAAAGCTCTTCATAGTAAATTATGAAGTTAGAGCAAGTCTAAATATGTAAATATGTAACCCATGCATGTATGCAGAAAAAAATCATTAGACCAACTTTTCACTGTCTCATACCAAAGAAGAATCTCAGGAGTTATTAATATATTAGTAGCCATTATAATTGAAATACCTGTCTATAACAGATATATATTCATTATATATAAATGCTTATCTTATAGTTAAGTATTAAACAATTAAATAAAAATAATGTATAATATGTATTTATGTGCTCTGTTAGCTCAGAAGTCTTAAAGGGAATGACAATCCAGTAGCCAAGAGCACAACAAGATATTGACTTCCAATACATTCTCCATCAAAAGAAGCCTGCGATTCTTGGAGAAATAATTGATTCTAGATTGGAAAGAGAAAGCTACAGGATCCTGGAGCAATTTGTAGGGCCAGAAACCAAGAAAATGCCAAAATAAATAAATAAATAAACAAACAAGTAAATAAATAAATAAATAAAACAAACAAAAAATAAACAACAATAAAGAAAGAGGACCACATTTATTTGGGGGCATACCAAAAAAATATCAGGACCCAAACATTTATAACTTTGACTTTGGAATCAAGTAAATTTTTGCCTTGTTAAACTTATTTAAAAATAAAATAATCTATTTATAAGAGTAACATTTAAAAACAAACTTACCAGTTGATGTCATATTCACAGAGAATAATTAATTCCATGATTTTTAAACACAGAATTTAAATAATGTATTTCTAGAGATAGAGACATTCTAAGGGCAGAAAAAGAAACAAAGAAATTTTAAATGATGCTTTTATTATATGAAAAGGAAACAATTCTGTTAAAATCATTAAAAGCCAATATTTTCAACATAAGAAAAAATTAAATATAAAAAAGATACTAAGTTAAAATCATGATTTTTAACTTGATTTAGAACCATCACTCTGAACTCATACTTTATTATTTCCCTTTCTCAAAAAATACATTCTCTAGTACTTTTCACTGATGGACAGAAGTAACAAAACTTTCACAGCAATGAACACCTCTAGTTTACAGATTGTGGTTTCCAATTATTATTTGCCATTATATAAACTCAGTTCTTTTAGAGAAATGTTTAATCCTAGATCTGTGTCAGGGAAGATGTAAAATAAAATTAAGATATTTTGCCATACCTAAAAGTAGGACTCTGGAGTTATTTTTAAAGGACCCATGAACCAGGCTAAAGGACCCAAAGATGAAATCATTTGAGCATGAAAAAGATTATTAAGGGCAATGATTGAAGTGCATCAAATATACAAAGCATCAGTAAGTTTATAATGGTATCTCTCTTTATTGATTAAGGAATCAACTTTTTATTTTCATTTTTTTACATTCATTTATTTATTGAGAAAAGGGGAAAAGAGGGTTTATTGCTTTGGAGCAAAGGAGAAAGACAGGGGACTTCTGTCCTAAAGGCTGTGATTCTGTCCATCAACCAGAATAGGGTCTTTTAAAGAGGTGATACAAAGGCTACATTCCATGTGTTCTCAACTTTTTTACTTTTAAAACAGATAGATTAAGAGGAAGAATCTGTATTCATGTACTTTTTTTATAGACTCTATTCAATATATCCAAGTAGTTGGTTTGAGAAATTTCTTTTTCCAGGCCATCAATAAAATATCACAGCTATTACATGCAGAAAACCTAACAGAATTGGAAAGTTACGACCTCATCATATGGAAATAATAAGACCATGTGCTTTCATGGCTGTTATAGCCATTGGTTGAATGTTTTAAGTGGAACTTTAAAATAAGTGAATGGGGAAGTGTTGACTTGAACACAGATATTGCAGGAAATAAATCATGCTGACAACATCTGAAATCACTGATTAACTTTAGTATCAAAAAATAGGTAAGCATACGGACGTTCACTTATAATGCAATAATAAATACACAGTGCTATGAAGGAAAATACATTTTGTCAAAATCAATGCAAAAGTTGAACCTTTAGAGTCATGTTTGAACCTTTAGAGTTAACTCTCAATTTATAGGACATTTTGGTAGACAGCAACTTGAGGATACAATTATCAAATTTCAAAATATGAAAGATTTCACCAAACATGTGGAAATGACCCAGTTTTTTTAACAAGTAAATGTCAAGAGTTAAACTAGAAGGAGGAAAAAATTATACATCATGAAAATTTCATGACACATATATCAAATTAAGTGTATCTTCTTTTGAACCTACTTCAGCAAAAGAAAAATAGATATTTTTGAAGGAGACTGTGTAAAGTCAACATGAGCTGCTTATTAAAAAGACAAAAAAATGCTATTGGTCATGTTGTGTATGATTATATTTTTCTTTATTTATGTCTTTATTTGTTAAATATACTAATAAAGGTAAATTTTTGGTAAAATGAAAAATTTATCTAAGTACAAATTTAGAAAGATCCCCAAAATCTCAATAACAACAGCAAAAATGTGGTAGAATGAAAGATAGAATAAAAATGTCAAAATGATCAAACTGGCAAATGGTCATATTGGTTAATTTTATTACTCATTCTAGTGTTGAGAGTTGTGACACTAATACAAAATAAAAGCTCAACAAACATTACCTATAATTCTTAAAGAAACAAGTATTCATGGCCTAGGAGAGAACTGTCCCATGGTCCAATTAGTTCCCTCAGAATGATCCTCAAAGGTCTTATCTATAATTGCTAGAAACCAGGGGGGGGATATATGAATGCAGACATAATCAATTCTATATAGTATTGGATGATAGCTTTAAGAAACCTTATTAAAAAATCTTGGTAAGAGACAATAATAGAAAACAAGAGAGTGAAGATGGCAGATTAGAGGAAGGATGTGCTTTGCAGAAGCTCCACAGCACCAGACTTACAAAGCAGGAAGACTGCTCCTTAGGGAGGTGGGTAATTAAGGGACCTGACTAAAACTTTATACTGGACTTTAAAAGAAACCATAGAGTGAAGTAAGGAATCTTGTAATGCAAGAGGTAATACATTAGAGATGTGCTAGCTTGACCACCAGTAGGATCAAGCAGAAGCTGCTGAACAGTGAGGCAGAACAGAGGCATGCAAAGAAGACTCTGGGCTGTGTATTTTTTAATAAATTAATAAACAAATAAAAATTGGCTTGGGGAAAGCCTGTGGAGCTGGTTTTTAACAGACAGCATTAGTGGGGAAAGTGGTTCAGTAAAAATCAGCCCAAAATAACATTTGGCAGATTCTGGAATCACTGGTGGGAAAGTGTTTGGTGGGTATAGAAAACACTCCTCCTGGTCACCACACAGTGCAGGAATCATCTGTAAGTGCTGTGCAGCATCTAGCAGAGATAGGAGATAGGGAACTCAAAGGATATTGCCAATAGTCACCTATCATAATTCCCAGAGTGTACCCGAAATCAGAGTAACTGAAAAAGGACCAAGAAAATTGTATTTGGACCATACAGGCTCCACATACCAAGGGGAGTAAGTTCCCAATGTTACAGTCACCCCCTAAAAGTTATTGGGAAGACACCAACAGAGGCTTCACAGGAGTATCTGTGTTCCAGGGCTTATGAAGGGTAAGGTGAAATCTGTGGAGGTTTAGTCTCTATACCCTAAAAGTGGGTTTTACCAAAGGCTATATAGAGATCCAGATGTCCTGCAGAGACTGGCGCCTCTTCAACAATAGGAGTTGTGGATCAAATCTATAACCCACAGAGTTCCAAAGGGAACTTCCAATTTAGAACTGTGCTCCACTCTGCCACCTGTTAACACTCCACATCTAACCCACCCTAATGTGAGAGACAGGAAGTTGAGAGCTACTACAATCAGTTTTGACTCCTAGCCAAGATGGTAGCTAAGTGAGGAACACAAAGACATTGGACTTAAAAATCCCCAGCCCTTTATATGAAATGAAAACTCATCTTTGCCAACAATTTTGACCACTTCACCAGAAACAAGCCCTTTATTTCTCATTATGATTTTGCTAGCCTTTACAAAAGTGGTGTCCCCCAAAAGTTCTGGTGTGAAACAATGCAAGAGAGTTTGAAGGTGAAATGATTGAGTTATGAGAGCTTTAACACAATCAGTGCATTCTTGCCCTCATAAGGATTAATAGAGTGGTAACTGGAGACAGGTACGGGTGGCTGTAGGAGATGGGTCCCCTGAGGGTGTATATATTTTGTGGCATATATTTTGTCCCTGAAGAGTGCAGCTCTCTGCTTCCTGGTGTGATGTTCTGAGCCACTTTCCTTGGCCACACTCTCCCCTCATGATGTCCTGCCTTACATCCCTCTACTTATAAACCCAGGAATGGAGATGGCTATCTATGGACTGAAATCTCTGAAACCACGTGTCTCCAAATAAACATTTCCTCCTCTAAAATTGTTCTTGTTAGGTCTTTTGGTCATAGCAGCAAAAAAAGCTGCTAAAACATTTTTTTTCCTTTTTTCTTCTCTCTTTTTACTAGATAATCCTTTTTTTTAACTATTTAAAATTTTTTAAAATATCATTATATTTTATTCTTTTTAATTTTTTCCTGTTCTGTAGGATTTTGTGTACGAGTGGTATGTGTGTGTGTGTGTGGGGGGGGGGGGATATGCTCACTGTGCCAATAGATTTGAAAAATGTATATGTATATATAAAAAATATATACATATAGTATAATTTTGTTTTCATTTTAGTTGCTTTTTTCTTTACTCGTTTATTATTTAGCAATGGTTTGACTTAGGTTGGGTATAATTATACATGAATTTGAACTGTTTTGATCCTGCATTTGCTTATTCGTTCTTACCTCAGTTTTGACCTTCTTATTACCTCTTTCTCACTCTCTTCCTCCACTAATAACAAATTTTCCTGTTTCCTCTTTGTCCTTTTCTTTTAAAAATTACTTTAATTACTTTAATTTTATTTATTTCTCCTTTACAGCCTACTTCTGCTGCCCATCTCCTGCCTCTCCTCTTTTTACTTCTTAAAATATTTCAAACTTTCTCTTGCCTCCAACCCTATTTTTTGTCTTTGCTTAAGGAATTATGATCCTTTTAATTTTATAGTTTCAGTAATTTCTGCCCCAATCATGTTGTGATTACCAATAGAGCGAATGATGTAATGGACACCTGCTATTTGACGACTCATCTAGTTCAGTTTTTATTTTTATTTTTGCTCATGTTACATTTGACCCCACCATTACTATATAGGTGTTGATTAGTATTACACATGTCAAAATAGACACTGGACATTTATCTTAAGGTTGTATATCTGTTGCTAACGTTAGTGCTAAGTTCGCTTTCTCCCTTCCTCTAAAAATAAATGGAAAGTATTGGGACATTTCAAGTTCATGCTCACAAACTCAACCAAGCAAAGGAATCTCACCACACCTAAGCCTCAACAATATTTCACTATGTAGAACTGGGGAGACAAAAATTCCAAACCAAGAACTAGGCCCCAAGGAAGAACAATCAGGGAACAATCTCACTCCTTGACATCTATTCATACTCTTGTACTTTGTGCTTAATTTTTCTATAAAGATAAAAACAAAGTCAATGAAGTTAAATAATTCACTTTGAAGAATGTTATTTAGAGATGAACCTCTTAAGGAGATAAGCACAACAGATTCTATCTATATCCATTTATGCTACCTACTTTTGATGTGTGCCCTTGGGTGAATCATTTCATTATTTTTTTCCCTATTTTCTATGTATAAGATGGTAAAAACAGAACATTTCAAAAAGATGCCTTGAACTATGTCAACAATTGTGCCTGGCACACAGTAAGTACATTATTTTCTGTATGATCATCACTCCTGACAGCAAATGTAACTGCAGTAGAGCAAGAGAATGGCATGACTATTGGAAGGAAATGTGCTACAGATGTGGAATTCTGTGGCCAGAAAAAACATCCTGGTTTCACAGGTACAGGTCACATGGAGCAGTTGTTGGATTGAGCAGTCATAATGGCAAGCATTAGTCTGTGATTGGTTACTTTCTTACATAGACATGTCTATTTATTTTGTCCATGTTTCATTTGCACATTTTATTGATTTCTCCTAATCAATATTGTGAAGACCATGGAGACATTGCAACTAGTGGTATTTATTTACAACTCCTCCCCCCAGGCACTGTTCTAAAAGCTTTATATCTTAATTTTTATATAAACCCTCAAATAGGTACAGCAATTCTTTTCATTTGGCAGATGAGGGAACTGGGGTTAATTTACGTGACTAGCTACCGGTCACACAGCGAACAAGTAGAAAAACTGAAATTAGAACATAAGCACCCTGATTCTAAAGTACAAATCCTTTATCAAAATGGTAGATTATTGTCTACTTCATAGAAAACATATTTTATATTTGTTTATGGTTGTTTCTTGTTCTAAAACAGAGTTTGAATCTGACTTCACAATTTGTGTTGTGTTATTAAGTGAATTTTATTAGTCTCTATAGTGATAATAGTATTAACAATATCACAGGATTCACCAGGATTAAATGAGAAAATAATATAGATTACTTTTAAAAATATTTTTTTGAAAGTCAATATATCATGGTTTTTGTCTTGTTAAAATATTAGTTACTACTCAATTACTTTGCAGTTTTAGTACTTAATTTTTACTATGCCAATAGCAACATTTTAAAATTCTTATAAATTCATTATATATGTGTGTATATACACACATATATACACAGATATATATGTATGTATATCTGTAGACTATGAGTTAAAATTAAAATTTTTTTCTAAGTCACTGAAATCATACTTTACAGTTAATACAGATCTGGGGTCACAAACTCTAAATTTTGAGTAGAGCATTCTGACAATCCATCATGGAAGAGTAAATGGGAGGTAACAATGAATTTGGCCTGGTGCCTTGCCCATAGTAGGCACTCAGTAAATATTTGATGAATGAATGAATAGCACTCATTGCAATATTTCCCTGCTAGAGAACAAACACAGGAAATGGCAATACTAACCTTAATGTCATGGTTAACCACAAATATAGGAGGAAACTCAGCCCAAGTGAACTTATAGACATCTAAAGAAGTTCCTAGGGAATAGAAACAGAAAAATTAGTGGGTTAAGACTGAGCTTATATTTTATAGGTTAGTAAAATTTACTTATTTCATTTGATTATTTTCGGTGCTGAGGATTGAATCCAGGGTCTCATAATAGAATTTCTTCAGGCACACACAGAAAACCCATTCATTAAGCCTTGTATAGATAAATATGTTAACACCATTTTTAGGATTAGAATAGAAAATAGTAATTATTAAAAATACTATTTTCTTTTTATGATCTATTTAATATATTACATGAACATAATGTAGATATAGGTAAACTTGTATATAGTTGGCAATGTTTTACTTAAGCATTTGTATAATAATGCTATCTAACAAACCACTGCAAAATGCAGTAGTTTAAACAGCACACCTTTGTTTTCAACTCACCTGATTATAGACCAGTTACAGTTAAGTCAATCTTGGCTAGGCTAGGTTCTATCTCAAGGTGCAAGTCAACCAGGAATGGCTGCATGTTGTGATGTGGTTAGGCCTGCTCCTTTCTCTAATCCACCTTAGACTACTAGCTACTCAAGGCATTTTTTTTTCTCATGAAGAATGAAAAGGATCATTCAGAGTCTGCTTCTATTATATCCAATAGCATTTAATTGTTAAAAGAAGTCATATGGCCTACCTTAACTACAATGCAGCATTAAGAGGTACACCATACAAGATTCCTCCAGTGCGGTCCTATGAACTGTAAGTGAATACAAGTGATCATTTTGAAGAAAGACACTTTGTCAGACTCTCTGAGAAAATGATGATCAACTCTGTGCAAGCAATTAAGCAAAGCAGTTAATCATCATTGGAATACAAGAGAATAGAGGATACATTTGAGGCCTAGAAGTAAACTGAATGTATTACACAAGGAAGGAAATTTGGGCACAATCTTGAATGGGAGGAGAAATACATGAGAACTGAAACAAAGAGTCAAGTGAAAAAACTTTGGATTAATAATTACTTGGACTCTAATGTCAGAGTAGGAACATCTAAATCTTGGGATTTTTTTTTAACTGAAATATGCATCCTTCTGTGAAAATTATACTTTTCTGGACAGAATTTGTAACCTCAAAAAATATTTCTGCTGCCTTTTGTATATATATACATGTATAATTAATACAAATGTAATTTTATATATATATAAAAACTTATTGCATATGGTTAGCAAATTCTGATATGACTCTTTTTAAAATATTTTTTACTTGTATGTGGACACAATAACCTTTATTTTACTTATTTAAATGTGGTGTTAAGGATTGAACATAAGGCCTCTCACGTATTAGGTGAGCGCTCTACCGCTGAGTCACAACCCCAGCCCCCTGATATGACTTTTAATGATCCACAATCATGTGTAATTCTCTCCAATTTAGTGTAATGGAAACTGTAATTTGGTTCTAACCAACAGAACATGACAAAGATAAAGGATTTTGATGTTATGATTAAATTATAAGATCACTTGAATTTAAGATAAGGGGTGACCTCTTTAAAGTGGATGTAAAGGTCAGACTCTGTAATCAAAATATCAGTCTCTCTGTGTCTCTGTCTTTCTCCCTCCGCCTTCTTTCTGTGTCTTTTGCTCTCTCTTCTTTCTCTGGCTTTGAGAGAACAATCTATAGCTACATGGAAATGAATTTTGCTGACAGTGTGAGAAAGCTTGGAGACAGATCCTTCCTTAGCTGAGCCTCAGATGAAAATATAGTCTTTCTGAAACCTCAAATTCAGCATTGCCAAGAGTCTAAGCAGAGAACCTAGCTAAGCCAAGCTCCTGATTCATGGAAACTGCGAATAAAAAAGTATATGTCTTGCCTTAAAACTCTAGGTTTTTGATAGTTTCTTGCATAGAAAAGGAAAACATATTCATTTCACTAAAATAAAGCAGGATGGATAATATTACTCTTCAATAAACATTTAGGAGCAGACTTCACAGAAGAAACTATTCCATGTGTATTCACACTCAGAAAGGGAAATTTAAATGAATGATTTTAGTGCAGGGACTGGATGGTATTGATATTTACAAATATGTTGTATATATGATTACTTTACAAAAATTATTATTAGTTGACAATCAAAACAATATAAGCCAAACATTGTCATCTGCTTTCATGCAAATTGATTTTATTATTTTGATTAGCATATTTAATAAAAAGATTCTTCTGCATTTTATTTCAAAAGCTATGTGAATGTAATGTAATAGAAGAAAAATATTTTAATATATATCAGAAATATTGAGAAGAAAAAGTTGAAGTGTTAAAGATTGGTGTTCCCACCCAATATTGTTTAAATATTTCTTCACTGGTTAAATTTCCTGTGAAGTAGACTCCAAAGGGAGGAAACAAAATGTGTGCAGGAACATTATTCTAGAGTGTTTTGGGGACCAAAACCTGCAAAAGGGAAGAAGTTAGAATCAGTGGGGCAAAGCAAGAAGTCAGTCTCCAATACATCCCAACCACCACTTAAGCCAGTCCTCAGAGAAGCTGTAAAGCTGGGGTTGCTCTTAAGAGATGTCCTGACCTGGGGGTCAGGGTCCTAGTCTTCATTCCCTTACATAGGACTTTTGTTAGATTTATTAGATGCTGACTATGCAGGGAAGAAGAGCAAAGATGCTCTTGAGCTGAGCACAGTTTGTGGGAAAGTCTATCAGCTGAGGCCTAACATCTGGCAACAGCTCTAACAGCTAAGAAGTCCTCTAGTCTCAAAGGTGGCTGGAGGGAGCATTACCATATGCTTGATCCTGATACTCAGCTTTTAATTGCTGTGACAAATGCCTCAGAAAAACAATTTAGGGATAGCACCATTTATTTTGTCTCATTGTTTCAGAGGTGTCAGTCTATGGTCTCCTTTCACCATAGTGAAAAGGTGTGGCAAAGGAAAGCTGCTCAGCCCATGGCAGTCAGGAAGCAGAGAAGGAGGAAGGGGCCAGGGGCAAATGTTTGTCCCAGGGACACACCCCCACAGACCTATTTCATCTAGCCTGTGCCCCATCTGCCTATAGTTCCCACCACATCCATTCAAATTATTGAGCCATTTAATGGATTAATCCACTGATGAGATTAGAGCTCTAATGATTCAGCATTTCTTAAAAGCCCCACCTCTGAACATTGCTGCACTGGGAACCAAGCCTTCAACACACGAGGCTTTGTGGAACATTCCAGATCCAAACTATAACACTAATATATAATTTAATATTATATTGAAATTTAGGCTAAATACATTAATCTGGGAATTCGAAGTACAAAGAAAATCAGTCACCATTATTTTACTTTCTTTTTTTTTTTATTGGTTGTTCAAAACATTACAAAGCTCATGACATATCATCTTCCATACATTTGATTCAAGTGGGTTATGAACTCCCCTTTTTTACCCCAAATACAAGTTGCAGAATCACATCAGTTACACATCCACATTTTTACATAATACCATATTAGTGACTCTTGTATTCTGCTACCTTTCCTTTCCCCTACTATCCCCCCTCCCCTTCCCTCTCATCTTCCCTCTCTACCCCATCTGCTGTTGTTTAATTCTCTCCCTAGTTTTTTTCCCCTTTCCCCTCACAAACTCTTATATGTAATTTTGTGTAACAATGAGGGTCTCCTTCCATTTCCATACATCTTCCCTTCTCTCTCCCTTTCTCCCACCCAACTCGTCTCTGTTTAATGTTAATCTTTTCCTCATGCTCTTCTTCCCTGTTCTGATCTTAGTTGCTCTCTTTATATCAAAGAAGACATTTGGCATTTGTTTTTTAAGGATTGGCTAGCTTCACTAAGCATTATCTGCTCTAATGCCATCCATTTCCCTGCAAAATCCATGGTTTTGTCATTTTTTAGTGCTGTGTAATACTTCATTGTGTATAAATGCCACAGTTTTTTAATCCATTCATCTATTGAAGGGCATCTAGGTTGATTCGAAAGTCTAGCTATTGTGAATTGTGCTGCTATGATCATTGATGTGGCAGTATCCCTATAGTATGCTCTTTTAAGGTCCTCAGGGAATAGACCAAGAAGGGCGATAGCTGGGTCAAATGGTGGTTCCATTCCCAGCTTTCCAAGGAATCTCTATACTGCTTTTTAAATTGGTTGAACCAATTTGCAGTCCCACCAGCAATGAACAAGTGTACCTTTTTCCCCACATCCTCGCCAGCACTTATTGTTGTTTGACTTCATAATGGCTGCCAATCTTACTGGAGTGAGATGGTACCTTAGGGTGGTTTTGATTTGCATTTCTCTGACTGCTAGAGATGATGAGCATTTTTTCATATACTTATTGATTGATTGTATGTCCTCCTCTGAGAAGTGTCTGTTCAGGTCCTTGGCCCATTTGTTGATAGGGTTGTTTGTTATCTTATTGTTTAATATTTTGAGTTCTTTGTATATTCTGGATATTAGGGCTCTATCTGAAGTGTGAGGAGTAAAAATTTGTTCCCAGGATGTAGGTTCCCTGTTTACCTCTCTTATTGTTTCTCTTGCTGAGAAAAAACTTTTTAGTTTAAGTAAGTCCCATTTGTTTATTCTTGTATATAACTCTTGGGCTATGGGCGTCCTATTATGGAATTTGGAGCCCGACCCCATAATATGTAGATCGGAGCCAACTTTTTCTTCTATCAGGTGCAGAGTCTCTGATTTGATATCTAGCTCCTTGATCCATTTTGAATTAACTTTTGTTAATTAACTATGATTTTACTTCTCTTTTTTCTTTTTTTTTTCTTATCTGTAAAATATGGATAATCAGAGTTGTACTCTTACTAACCTCAGATATATTCATTCCCTGGATAAGGAGAGACAAAGTGAGAGATAGAACATAAACAAATCAGAATACCTTTAACCATCTTTTTTAGGAAGATATATATCCAAATTATACTGAAATTAACAGTAATATGTTCATATTTAGTTTACATATTTTAAAAATCAGATCTCTTTCTTAGAAACCTCTTTGCAATTGATAGCTGCAGCCTTCATGACATTGTAACAATGGTATTTCAGTTAAACCCCAGACAGCATAGTGACTGTGAGTACTTTTATTGATCTTTGGACCCTGAATAAAAAACAATTCTGTGGCAGTTGTAGAGCTTCTTCATGGTGGTGGCCAGTGATGAAAAGCCTCCTCTTTCACCTTAAGCATCCCAATTCTGCCCTGGGAGTTTAACTGCTTACATTAAAACTCAGACAAGTACCAAGTAACTGTGAATTGACACCAAAAACACTCCTCCAAATTTTATAAAGGAAAAATAAGAAAGTAAAACTGGGGGAAAATGCTACAAGAAACCTTCAAGATTAAAGAATAAGAAAAAGCTTAATGAAATCATTTAAAAATGTCATTAAGAGAAGAATAAAAGACACAACTCTCTTGTAACTGAAGACCAGACTGCCAGAGGAGAGCCCCATGGTGTCCGGATAAAGTGCTATCATCCTTTACTTTAATGAACTCTGTACTGACAAGACTTTTATGACAAATTTTGTGCTCTAGCAGCAACTTCAAATCTGTATGAGATTTGGAGCGCCATTTAAAGTTATATCTGGCCCTGTCATTCTTGTGTGACGAGTTCCCTCAGTCCTCATCTGGGTCACTAAATGGAGATCCCATGATAGAGGAAACCGACATCCCATCCATCTTGCTTTGCATGAGTGCGCTCTGTCAGAGAAACTACATAACAATGTTAGTTTTATAGACTCTCAAGAAATGCAGCCATGAATTGGCTTCAACAGCCCAAATAGGAACATCTTGCAAGCATCAATTTAGAATAGTCAGAACCCTTAACCAAAACCAAACCAAAACAAAACAAAAAAAGGAAAAAAAAAAAAGAAAGAAAGAAACTAAAGAAAAAGGAAAAAGAAAAGCTACCAATTCCTCCAACTTATGCATGCATTTCTTCAAAGCTCCTGTATAACTGTTTGTTTGGAAAGGGAAGATTAATTATTCTCCCTTGTTTGAAATGAGGGAAAAGCATATCATATTAAAAAAAATTATTCAAGAATAGTCAGTAAAGGCAGCACATTATATAGTTAATTACATTTTATTAGCATTTAACTTCTTACTTTCTTAAAGAAATAAAATCAAACTATGCCATCAGTTTAAAGGGGAAATTATCTTAAGTTGTGGCAGTTTTTTTGTGCAATTATGTTATTTTTCTAATTCTGTGCTATCTTTGTTTTTACTGGTAACATGCATTTAAAAGAAAAAGAAAGGAAAACAAAACCTTTAACCTTTTTGTTTCAGGTCTAACCTGAAACATGGCATGATTAATAAAAAAAAAGTGAATTTGTAGGATGCTTCAAAATATTCTGCTGTTTTTAATAAAAGTCATGATGTGCAAAGTAATTCCTAAATGCTATATAAGTCAAAATAAAGGTGGCATTGTCACCTGGACAACAAAAGTGAGTCATGCACATAATTAAAAAAAAAAGCATCACAAAATATCTTATGTGTTGCTTCATCTTTATGGTGCATAAGGGAAGTTGTAAGAAACTGCCTAGACCCTTATGAAGCCTAGAAGCAATAAACAGAGTATAACCCAGGTCCATTCAACTGTAAATGCTTTATTAAAGATTAGCTTAGAATGGACTGTAAAGTTACTGGCTTCAAATAGCAACAAAAAGAACAATAATTGAAAAAGATAGAATGACAAGATGTACTTTACTATTACCCCCCCAAAAAAAAATAATAATAATAAAGGGTAACCACTGTCTACCGAAGGATGGCACTGTAACAAGTAACACTTTGAAATGCCATTTAGGAGTCACATCTGCTCCCTGAAGATATCCTCCAACATACATTTTGTTATAATTCTTCCTGACCTCTTGTCCATTGAAATGCTGGGATCTGTAGAGGAAATTTCATAGAAAGTATCCCCTTGAAACGAAAGAACATCTTACACTTGCCCTTCACTGATATAAACTATATTGAAAACAATTTATGTTGCTCAGCAACATTTAATATACCAAAATAAAACTCCACCCTTCACCTGGCTCTTGAAAGCAACAAAATTGAATTTCTTAACATGGCTTCTGATATCTATTTAGTTTAGATCAAATGTAGGTTAAAGTGTAATCTTTATGTAATTTGATCACAGATTCCAACAAATAGTATAGCTATGAGCTGGAGATGAAATAGGAAATTCCAAATTGTTCTAAGCATGTTTGAATCTAGACTGTGAAGCAGAATCAAGGTGGCTCCCAATGCCAGCCTTGCATTTTCCAAAAGATGTGGCATCTCTGTCTGAACTCCCTCTGAACTCCACTTTACAAAATAATGGTGAAATAACAGAATCATGTAAACAAAGCAAAACAAAAGACTAGGTGGCTGCTATCGTTAGCATCATTAAAAATTAAGTATTGCTGATTTAAAGCAAATATTTAATGCTGACAATACCATTCTTTGCAACAGTTTTCCTCTAAGAAATGGAGTTGTTTTAAAAAACTGTGGTTAAAGTGTTAGTATATTTTTTCATAAACATATATTATTTCCTTTTCTTATTGTTAAATTTTTCCTTGTTCTCACAGCACATTTTATTTGAGAGATTTTGGATCCCCTTTAAGAATTACAACATATAAACTCTGACTTTTCTCTTTATAATATCTATTAAAAGTTATATGTGTGTTAAAATGTCAAAATATTTAAATACATAATATTTGTATCAAACCTGTAAATAGATTCTGAGATATCAAAAATAAATGATTCAGCTTTAATGCTGAAATAAGTTTTCCATATAACCCTAAAAGAAACAATATTTAAAACACATGAGAAAGCCTATATCTTAAGAGATTAGTATTGAGGTGCTCTTTCTTATCTTGTGATTTGTAAGCTCTATTATTTGTCCTATTTTTAAATTGGAATAAAATTAACTCTGACAAATTAAACAGGTGCTCCACCTTAATTTTTATGTGTTCTGGTCCATTTTCAAATATGAATAGTTTATACTTACCACGTATACCAACTATCCACACCAGCACCTTTCAAATGTTAAGGGCCCTAGAGGGATTTGCATTTTGACAACTAACAGAAAAGGCTATAGTTAATGAAATGAAAATGCAGTCATGTGATTTGAGGAGTTTATATGATCACTATTAAATTGTGGTGCTTTAGCAGCCTTCCAACAACTATATATACAGTCATGTAATTGACCTTGTGTTTTTTGGTCTAAAGCATTAAGAAGAAAAATTCCCAAATAATCATGGGTTTTAGAAGTAATGGTACAGAATTAATAGTTATTGGAGTGATAATGAACTAGTGTAAACAAATTTTATTTCTTAGAGCATCATTAATTTTTCGGCTGACTAAATGTCCCTGCTTCTCAATGTATTCTGCAGTGCTCCTTTTCAGGTCATAAATTATGATCCACTCTCTTTGGCCTTTGTCTTTTGTACATTCTGTTTCCTCTTTTTGGAATTTCATTTTCTGCCCTTCTGGTTAAAGCCTACTATACTTTGTTGCTCAGTTGGGATGTTCCTTCTACTGGGAAGCTATTCACATTAGTACACCTGACCCTGATCAAAGTAGGTGTTGCCTCCTGTGCTCCCAACACAACACACCTTTGTTCAGTCCATCAATTATTTCATGGTGTAATTTGAGGACCTAAATGCCATTTACCTTATTCATTGCTCTTTTACCCTCAGCACACAATATTGTATTCGCCAGTAGATTCTTCATTGTCTGAATAAGAGCCAATATGCACCAATACTTCTGTATTCTGTCACCACATCTTGGTGATATCTGCCCTTATCATTTGGGTAAATTCACTACTGCACAGTAAATTTTCTTTACATTGTAGAAAGAGACCTCACTACAATTGTCCATATTGCCCATGACTGTGTAGGCATAGTATATGCTTCAAAGGTAAAGACTAAGCTAATCCCTTTGACATCAAATCTGAAACCACATTCACCAACAGGCTTTTTCTCTTAAAACAGTCAGATCTTTTTCTCATTTTTCTATGAACATCTGAGGTAACTCTCCAGAAAAAGCATGCTGTTACAGAATTAGTTGTACAACACCATCCTATTGTTTATTTTTCTGGGGGCAGGTAATACTAAGGAAGCATCGTTAGACAGGTGGAGCAGTCTCACCATGATGCAGACCTCACACCACTCTGAAACACAAAGACACTCCATTACAAAAGTCACATGCTAGGCAGAAATAGCTGGATCCATGTTTAGGCATGGCTGGAGGCTGCTCTTCAGAGTGTGAACGTGGTGACTGAGCTAACACCCGGGACTGGCATCTAGCCATATTTCTCATGGCTGTGCATCGTGCTTCATGTCTTGACATGAAGTAGGTTCTGAATGGTACATTTACACATCTGCACACCTTTGACACCAGTGTACCCTCTGGAATATTAGTTTCATGGAGAAAGGTTTCTTTTTTTAAATTTTATTCATTGCTTTATCACTATTGTTTTTTTTTTAAGAGCACCTCATATGAATCAAAGCTAAGTAAATATTTGTTGCATAAACCAATGTTCAATTCTGGTTTTTGAGTCCATTTCTCCTTTTTGTTCCAAATATTGACAGAGATTAGGGATAGAACTTACTGCATACCCTTAAACTACAATATGTACATAGTCTATATCATAGTATTCTGATAAAGATCATATTCAATAAGTATATGAATTGATGTTGAAAATTTCAAAACACTGCATAAGTATCCAAAATCAATACTATTGACTTTGCCATTTTTTCCTTTTCCTTCTGTATTAGTTGTTGTTTTAATTGGCATTAGCCAGTTTAAAGACTCTTGATTCTGCATTTAAGTTTTATTCTCTCATTCACTGTAACATTTTTTATTCATTTAATTTTTTTCCAAAAGAAAATCTGGCAATGCTACAGAGATAGATATAATTTAAATTCAAAATTGTTTTCTAGAAGAACATACAAACAATTTGCTGAATGAAAACCTGAAGCCAACGGATACAGTGCAATGTGAAAATTGTAAATTTGTCATTAAGAGTTAAAATGAATTCAGTATCTCACACTCAAAAAATGTTATATCTACTGGTCTTTTTTATAATAAACAACAACTCCACTAGATTTAGTCTTGATAGCTTTATCATTTCTCAATTGGGGGTCATCCTAGTTAGTCTGAGCTACCTTGACCATGACCACTCTCACCTATTTCCATTGTCTACACTTTTCAGAAACCAGAGACACCTTTGCAGTTAACTCCCATACTTTATCTCTTTCCTAAATACCTAGAAACTCTAATAAACTATTACACAAAAGATGCTAATTGCAGCCAACTTTTTTGGAGTGATTCCTCTGTGCCTTATCCTGTGTTAATTATGTTTATATACCATCACATCTAATTCTCACAACAATACTGTGAGGTAGTTATATAACAACTATTCCCTTGGTTTTCCAAACACAAGGGAGAAAGGAAATAAATAGCAAGTTTCCTATACCACATAGCTCTAAACTGGGAGGTCATGAATAAAGTACAATGACCTTAGGGTTCATTTTCTTAATTGGATTACTAGAATGCCTAGTTAGTTATTACTGCTATGTTTTCAAATCCAGCACTAGTTATTTCTCCTGCTTTAAATTTTTTTTAGCTACATATTTTTTAATGAAATAAGTAACACTGTAGTCTGGCATTCAAATTTGCCTACTTACTTTTTCAGTTTCGTCTTCATCTCTCTCATTTACATTTTTTTCTTAACTGCTAAATAATCAACTAATAATCTCACCCTAACCCCTGTATCTGATTATATTTCCAATTTTATGAGCTCTGTTTTATTTTACCCATTATATTCTATCTATACTTCAAAGAAAATGTAAGGAAAAAATCAAGAAAATACAGAATTATCTCAATTCTTAAGCCAACATGCTTCTGTGGTGTGGGCACTTGCATTACAATTCCTTGTATATCCTCTCATATAATAATGGATATCTAAGTTTGGTCGTACAATGTAAACTGTGGCCTTTCTTCCAGCATGGTGACTTTTGCATAGTATATCTAATAAATAATTGCTAAATTGACATAAACTAAAACCAAAAGGGTACATTTTTCCATTTCCATGAATGTGCAAAGCATGTATTAAGAATGAGATCATAGGGGGTTACTCTGTTTACTATATTCCTTACTTATTTGGGTATGGAAATTTCATTTAATTTTTTTCTACATGCAAGTATTGCTTTTGAAATGAAATGTTTATGCTTTCATTCAAATTCTAAAAACCTTCCTTTACAATAAAACAGAAGGGAATTTAGGGATGGCACATTCTGTATTGGCATGCTGGTCTTTAAATTTTTAGTACCATCTTTAGCTATTACTTACCTTTACAGAAGGAAAAATACTGGCAGCAAATAAAAATCACATCTGCTGTTGCAACTATTGTCATAGGTCCTTTTTTTTTTTAAATCCAAAATGGCAGCATAAAACTGCATAGAACAGAATCCCAAAATGTGGGATCCTATCCAGGTGCCCCATTG
The DNA here is from genome assembly GCF_964194105.1 of Spermophilus citellus. Taxonomy (NCBI): domain Eukaryota; kingdom Metazoa; phylum Chordata; class Mammalia; order Rodentia; family Sciuridae; genus Spermophilus; species Spermophilus citellus. The sequence continues at coordinate 52,226,790 of NC_138182.1, read as the reverse complement.
TCCTTTCTGTCATATTATAAATGTAACAAAAAGACAGCACAGGCATTTGGCTACAGATCTGACTGCCAAAAGTAATAAATAAAATGTTTAAAGGTATGTCTCTTTCAAATGTAATGTCTTAATATTCCACAAAAAGAGACATATTAATTCCAACATAACATGAGTCCATGTGCAATGGCAGTTAGTTTCCTGTTAGATGTGATCCATTGAACTCTGTCATTAGATATGAGGTTCTAGAAAATATGTGGAAAGACATAATGTAAGAGAAGAACTGTCTTTGCCTTCAAATTTGGTCAAGTTTAGTTCCCATCTAATTTAATCTTTCCATTGAAAGCTAAGAGCAATAATGTGTTATGGTGGAAAAAAATAGCATTTCCAACCTAATAGCACTGGATTAGGATATTGGTTTTATAGTTGGGAGATGTTTTCAGGTTAATCTCTTTAATCTTTAGTTTTGTAAATTTGAAAAAATGAAACTTTTAGAAAATATTAACAATCATATATATATATATATATATATATATATATATATATATATATGAACTATCATAGAAAGTCATTATGTCTGAAAAAATAGGTGTTTGACAAGTAATAACTAATTCTATTATTATTTTATTCCTGCTATATATAAAATACAAGCAAATATAATAGCAAAAAATATAGACACTGAAGTATACACCATACAAATGAAATAGATCATAGGCACTCACTAGAAGTTTCCTTCAAGATAAAAACTGCAGAGGCATTTTCTATCTTCTGTTTCTGAGAAACTCAGTCCAAGTAGGATATGAATAAACACTTTGTAAGAAGTCTATTCTTTTTTCTCAACTCTTTCTAATTTGCAGTTCTTTGAGATAATTGCTCATCAATATCTACTATATAACCACAGAGGAGAATGTACATAATAACAGACTAGAATGGCAACCATTCTTCCAGTCCTAATTTTAGGCTAGGACAAAGATAACTGCCTACCTATGCTTTTATTGTTAACAAATCACTATGTAAAATTCATTCATTCATCTTTCTTCAACTGACATATACAAAGTTAAATATATGTGCCAGATGCTATACAATATCGATTTGGAATTTGTTCTTAAAAAGCCAGTCAGTATGTAAAAAAGGAGAGGGGAAAAAAAAAAAACAGTGACTTTCTCAGAAAACTTCAGGCTTTTATAAAAGAGTAAAGAAAACATAAAAAATATTTTTCTCTGAATGTGTTCACAAAACTAAACGTATCATCTATCTTTCACTTGAGATAGAGGGCTCAACTGAAATTCATGAGCTAAATCAAAGCTTCCGACTTATATTTCAATCATCTCTGTCAAAAAATATAATGTGGAAGCATAGAGGAGGTTGTTAAAAGAGAATGGAAATATAATATAAATGAACAGATAGTAAGAGCAATTTAGTTGCTCTATATGAATTCATATCACTGAGCCCAGAAGTATACAGCAAGGAGTTGGCAGAACTTGCAGAAGTACTATAAAAGCAGTGTTGCCAATATTTGAGGAACTGGAGATAATGAAATGCTCACTGGAAAATTAAAGATCAATGAGTGTTCCTTCTTGCAAGCAACTAAAATTTCTGGAAATGATGTTTCAATAGATGGATTAAAAATCTCTACTAATAAACATTGACCCTTAGCAATCAATATATGTTTATACAAAAGAAAAACCAATTCACCCTTCAGCTTCTAAAATCCTAAGTTCATCAGTGTGTCAAACAAAATGTATCTGAATTTTATCAAGTCTTATGCCAAAATCTTTGAAAATAATTAGATAGTTCAAGGATTGATTGTGTAACTAGGTGTTTCTAAACAGAGTAAGAGTGGGAACATTGCTAAATGGGATTAATAAATTTTTGTCTTCAGTTCTATTTGTTCAAAAGTTTGAATGACATAAATTTGAAAGCTCTAAGAAATTCTGTATCAGAATATAAAAATAATTAAACAGCATATAAAATCTAACATGCTAGTAGTTGGATATCTCTAAATGCATAAAACAAACTATATTATTACCAAGTCGTAAGACTGACTTGAAAATAGCAAGTGTGTGTATGTGGCAAGGACATACCTAAAAATTGAAACAATATTATATATCATCAAGTCAAATCTTCCAATTATCTAAGAAATTTTTTCAGAACAGTAATTTCATGACTTAGTACAGTGGTTGGGGTTTTTCTTCTACATATAAATTTCAATATAAAGTTCTATAGGGACATGAAAATGATCATAGGTTTATAAAATGCATTGTATGTATGACAATTATAAGACTACTTATATAAATAACATATGTAAATTTATATTGTACTTAGAAGGTCATTTATAAAATTGTCCGCATTCAGAATAGCAACTATTTCCAACCTTATAGTGACTTTCTATATTCTAAAAATTTTCTCATAAATTGTTAAGTATTATATATGTTAATCATAAATTAAAATGCAATGGAAATTTAATTTCCACTTTTCGCCAAATTCAAATCTTTTTAAAAATATAGGATTTCATACTAAAAAATGATGAAGGGGTGATGGGTCATGGTTGTGTTGCAGACAAAGCCTTTATAAATGAATATCTGGCATTTAAACCAACCAATTTTTGAAGAAAGACATTTAGAAAATTAACTATGGGGTGCTAAACAGTTCCAAAATGAACAATTTCAATATCAAAGAATTAAAAGTGAAACCTTAATAATGCTGGAATATATTTCTGTCTCAACAATAATCTTCTTCACACTCACATTGTCAAGGTCCAACATGAATTAAAAAATATCATCTTATACTATTCTAAAACTTGGTTTAAAGTATTCCATACACACGTGACATGCATTAAAACTTCACTAATTTTAAATGAATTCAAAATTTATACAATTTAAAATTGGTTAACTATCAGGTAAAATTTCCACTTTGATAATTTTAGTTGTAAAAAAAATCTTAATAAAATAATTTTCTCACTTTACAATGAAATGTTCAATTTTGTAATAAAGGCATTGCAATTGTCTTTTTCTAACACTAGTTATGCTTTGATAACAATAATTACTTACTGGGAAACCTCCTTCTGTATTTTATCACATTAGAATTTTATAAATTCCCTCCTCATACATTCATCTAATGAAAATATTTGTAGGGTTCTTTTGATAGATTAACCTTTATTATATCAGTCAGGGAAGATTATTGTATATAACAGATAAAAATCTCACTCCTCAAGCATTTCTTATACTGAGTCAATGTCTTAACTAATTTTCTTTATATCTTCTATCCACTTTTCCTTTTATACTAATATTTAACAATTGCCTCTTAAACAGCTATTCAAATATTTTAAACTGTTTTGATGTTTCCCTTTAATTCATTTTCTTCCAGTTTGAAATAACCAGGTCCTTTAATTGTGTTTTGTTTGACATAGTTTTGAAACCCATTTCCAACCATCAACTTTATCTGAGATGCCAGGATTTCTGAATTACTCCCTGTTTATTCTTTCCATGCCTCCTTTGTGCCCTCCTATAATTTTTCAGTGATGAGTTAAAATGTAGCTTACCAAAAACAAAATTTTGATTTGTATAAAATATGTAGATTTAGAAAAGAAAATACATATTATATGCCTTGTCCAGGATAGTATATATATGTGTATGTGTGTATAGAAAAAATGTGTACATTAAAGAGACACGTAAGAGTGTGTGCCTAATTAAGCTTTCTCTCACCTAACTCACCCACAGTAGTTCAGCCAAAAATGTTTCTTTTAGGGCTGGGGATGTGGCTCAAGTGGTAGCGCGCTCGCCTGGCATGCGTGCGGCCTGGGTTCGATCCTCAGCACCACATACAAAGATGTTGTGTCTGCCAAATACTAAAAAGTAAATATTAAAATTCTCTCTCTTTCTTCCTCTCTCTCACTCTCTCTTTAAAAAAAATTATTAAAAAATGTTTCTTTTAAATATTTTCTACCTTGTATTTCTTTCCTTATTTTTATTTTTGGCACTGAAGGCCAACATATTCAACCATGTTGATTTTCATTTTCTTAATTTCAGTCTGTTGTTTTAGCCCTTTAAGATGTTGCCTACAATTAATTCTGTCCAAATATTATTTGTTGCTAGACGTGGTGGTGTATGCCCATGATCCCAGCAGTTTCAGGAGGATGAGGCAGGAGGATCACAAGATCAAAGCCACCCTCAGCAACGTTAAGGTACTAAGCAACTCAGTGAAACCCTGTCTCTAAATAAAATACAAAATAGGTCTGGGGATGTGGCTCAATGGTTGAGTGTCCCTGAGTTCAATCCCTGGTACCAAAAAAAAAATTATTTGTAACATTATCCAATTTTGAGTCACCTATAAATTTAGTAAGCAGACCATATAATTCATATAATTGAAAAATAAATATAATAAACTGTAGCCAAGCATAGATTCTTGTGGCAATCAGATGATGGCCATTGTCTAATTATTTACATGAGGATATTAAATCAGATGTTAATTTCTTTTTCTCTGATATCATCCAATATATGTTCCAAAATTTATGGTCTAGCAGTCATAAATGCATTCATAATGCTTTTATGAAACAAAAATACACCATAGTTGTAATGAGCCCAGTTAACTTCCCCCAGTAAAATTGTGTGGTTCCTTCCTTAGTGCTTTTGTTGAACTTATTATGTACCTACAGTACAATATCTATTCGAATTGCATTAGAGTCATTTGTTTGCGCAGCAGGTCAGGAAATGGTACTCAATATTTATTAGTTGAATGAATAAATGAGTGGTAGGTAAGTATGTATTAACTTTTTAGTCAAGGACCCTAACGGAAAATGACACAAGATTGTTGTCCTGAACATGCTGAAAGACTTTTAGCCACACCTAATGTCTTCATAACTAGATTCAGTATATTACGATTATTACATGGCTATAAGTTGTACAGATGACAGGAATTGCTACTTACATTTAGAGCTGGGAAAACTGGAGTAACTAAAAATTATGATTGCTTCAGGGTCCATGACAAAGTGATTTAAAATAGGACTCACACATTGTTCTTTACAGAAATGTTCCACTCAAATCAGGGACACATCTGTCAAACGAGAAGAGCTGCTAGAGGGTATATCATGTTTTGCCAATGCAAATTAATGTAGCAATGTGGAATTGATGTTTTCTTTTTTTATGTGGTTTCTTCATTTGTTATTTTTTAATAATTATGGATGGAACTATTTCTATTAGTAAATATCATGTATTAGTTATGTAGTAAGTGTTGTGCTATGTGTGTATGATACTGTGTAGACTCTATGGGAAGCACTAAATATAAGATATTTAATTTGCTATTCATAATGCATATATGTATAGATAATTTCTCACCACTTTTGTGAGTTCACCCTCTATTTAAGAACATACATTCATGGGAGAATTAAATAACTAAATTGATGTATGATTAGCCAGTAGTTTTATAATGTAACAAAGATAGTATTTGTTTTTAAATTAACCTAATAATTGAACACATATTTAATGAATGTCTACTATGTGTTAGTAATGGAATTCCCCACTGGATGAAACAGGATTCTATGCTCTGTCAAGTTACAACTTAATAGTAGAAACACTATTGAGAGACTTGGTTGCTTTTTGGTCCATAGAAGATTCACGAGTATATTGAACCTTCAATGCTGAATCTTGAAAATTGAATAGTCACAGAATAGAGGGAAGCTCAATTCCGGGCTAGAGAATAATCGACTTTGTGCAAGAAAAGTAATGACAAAAAATAGATACTGCTCCTTAAGAAATGTTGTGTTTTTCTTCTTCATCTTTTGTTCAGTTCTTTAGATATATCAAATAGGAAAACATAATGATACAGATTTTAATTAAAAAAGACCACAGCTTACACTAGAAAAAAATGAAGACAAAATCATATCCTGATTAAATGAGTCTTAGCGTCCTTTGAAAACAGTAAAATATTTATTGCTCTATTACACCAAGAATTTATTTTAAGTTCAAAACCTGAAGATCTCATTTATACCCTCCGAATCTAAATGTCAAACCTGGTGTGAAGACTAAAATAAAACACGACTTAAAGAGAGAAAACGGTCACACCACAAGCTTCCAACTTACCTAGAAAAGGCCACTGCAGTGCATTTTCAATGCTGCCTGTCATTCAATTTGCAAATTACAGGTCTTCCATTGAACATTGATGATCCATCACTGCCATGACAACAAAAGCGCTACCTTAGCGACACTCGCTGCTGGTGAGAGGCTGACATGCTGCTTATAAATGCTGTAGTTGGGAGGTTAGTGTAAATTCCTTACAAAGCAACATAATGAATCACGCCTTGGAAATGCAATTGAAGTCTGTCAATTTATTTGTGTGAAAATGCTTTTCAAACTTTTGTGTAGTTAAATTTATCTCCTTAATTACAAGTTCAAAGGAAATGCTTAAATGTACATATATGAACCTTAAATTTTTGCTTAATTATTTCCTTTAATTGATGGTGAACCACTTCTCATTTTTAATCATAATTCAGAAAAAAATAAATGTCAAACACAGACACATCAGAGTAAACATAATTTGAATAACTTTTTAATAAATGGCAGTACCAGTATATGAAAACCAGCCATTATTTTATATATTTTAGATAAAAGTTAGAATATCATGTGTCATCATTTAAATTTATTTGTTTTCAATTATATTTACTTATTTATTTATTATGTTTCAGTTCTTATGAGAATAGGGGCAACTTTTCAACTATATGTTTGAGAATAGAAAACTAATTACTATGTAACTTTTTTTAGAAAATATAATAATAAAACAAGGCCAAAATACATTGATTTGATTTTCCTTTTTATTTTCATTAAAAAAAAAAAACGTAAAGTAGAACATAAAACATGTAAATACCCATAATTTATTAAATTTTCTATAAAGTTCAAATTTTCAACATTTGGAACATCTTAGAATTTCCATTGAGCACATGCTTATTAGATGAATAATTGGGAAGGTTGATCCTCTTGTGACTCAGTTTAAGAACAATAGCAGCTTTAAGGTACCATTCTGATAGAGAAACTCTATATTTTTATGCTACTTATTAGAACTATAATTTTACAATATTTTTATATCATTATATATTTAGTATGTCTTATCTTTCAAATGAATTTAAAGAATAATTTTTTATCTTTCACTGTTCATTGTATCCATTATACTTTGGATATACAGCCCTGTCCCAAAACTCATGTTTGAGGCAGTGTAAAAATGTTCAGAGGTGGAAGGGTTAGATTATGAGGGCTGTAACCTATTCAGTGGATTAATCCACTTGTATGGATTAACTGGATATAAACTATAGCCATGTAGGGTGTGACTGGGGGAATTAAGTTAATGGGGGTCTGACTTTGAATTTTTATACTTTATTCCTGGTGAGCAGAGCTTCTCTGTGCTTCCTGGTTGCCATGTTCTGAGCTACTTTCCTCTACCAGGCCTTTCCTCTATGATGTTCTGCCTCACCTCAGGCCCAAAGCCATGGAGATGGATGAGCATGGATTGAACCTCTAAAACCATCAGCCCAGATAAGCTTCTCCTCCTCTACCTTGTTCTTGTCAGGTCTTTTCATTACAGTAATGAAAAGTAAACTAAAACAGTGTTCTTCTAGGTTCTTAGGAAGCTAATAAGCACATCATATATATTGCCTGTGTTTTACCTGAATTAAATAAAACTGATTAAAATAGCTTTTACTAGTTTATGATTTATGGGAAATATAATCTCTGAAAATAATGTGTTAGATCAGAATCACTTAATTCTTTGAGTCCAAGCCTCCATTTAGTTTGTCTATCATAATTTCCTCACCAAATCATGAGCATTTTATATATTTGGTACCTGCATTTATGTCAATACATAAACTCTTAAGGTTGTCCAATATACACTAAAGATCATATTATAGATATTTTTAATAATATTTATGAAAGCACCCAGTTACACAATTTTTTTTCAAAAAAGTATTCCCATAATTAAGCTACACACAACTTTAGGTGTATGTGTTTTTAGCACTTTACTTTACTTAGTATAAAATTTTTTAGATTTGAGGTGACTTTTTAAAATTCAACTGTGAATCCCTATCCATTTATTAACATGGATCCGAATCCATGGATAATTTTAAATTGCTACTGTTGGAAAATATTTACATTTGGCAATCACTAATCTGTTTTCCATCTTTGCAATTTTTTTTTGAAGGCCCTGTAAATGAACAACTATTCTTTCCACGTCTTTGAGACTGTTTTTCCCTCTACCCAGTATAATGCCTTTGGTATTTATCTAAATTGTTGTGTATTCATAGGTCATCTTGAGTAGTATTTCATGGTATGAATATACCATAGTTGGTTTAATAATTTACCCACAAAAGGACGTTTTAATTTTCAGTTTGGGTTTTTACAAATAAAACAGTTATGACTATTAGTGGATAATTTTTTTTGTAGGGGGCAGCTCTGACAATGGTTGCCAATGCATAGTAAGTAGGATTCATCTTTTTTAGAAATTGGCAAACTGTTTTCCAGAGGAAGTAAATCATTTACATTTGAATGCCCACCAATAACATATGGACTTTCTCTCTACCCTCTCAAGTGAGTATAATTTTTACTTTTATTTTCTGTAATATGTGCATGTGTGTCTATGATGGGGAAAAAAACCTCTCTTCTTGAAATCTAGATAGGGCAGAGGGGTGAAAGGGGAAGGGAGGGAGCATGGGGTTATTAATGATGGTTGAATGTGATGATCATTATTATCCAAAGTATATGTATAAAGACACGAATTGGTGTGAGTATACTATGTATACAACCAGAGATATGAAAAATTGTGCTCTCTGTATATAAAAAGAATTGTAATGCATTCCACTGTTATATATAAATAATAATAATAATAATAAATGAATGCTTAAATGTAGTCTCCACTTAAGTAAATAGTCATGACATAGGATTAAGAGATACTTTTAATTATTATTATAATCATAAGCAAAATTATAAATAATGGAATATTTTGTTTTGTTTTACAGAACAGGGGATAGAATGTGGGGAACTCTATTACTGAGTTATAGCCCCAGCCCTTTTTGCTTTTTATTTTGAGACAGTTATCTAGGCTGGACTTGAAATTGCAATCCTCTTAACTCAGCTCCCAAGTAGCTGGGATTATAGGAATATACCACCATGCCCAGCAAATAACAGAATATTTTAAATTTTAAAATCACCATGAATTTACTTATGATATAGCATAAGGACTTTACATTCAATCAAGAAAAATTAAAGCTAATAATAAAACCAAACAAAACAGATAAGTAGAATGACTTTGTTTATTATTCAAAATAGTTTAAAAGACTTCTTAGACAATTGACTAACAACATTAAAGCGTAGAACAATTATATAAAGTCTTACCATCAAACTTGTCATATTTCAAATGGCCATTGGCTTCTGGCATAGCAGTGCTACTTGTGACAGTGTTTTCAGCATCACCTTCTCCATCACTTGCTAATTCTTGCTTAAGTTTGGTGTCTAACTAGTCATTGAGCAGCTCCTGAGCTACCAATAAAAAAAACATCTTTTAAATAAAAAAAGAAATTATCATGCAAAGGGAATATACATAGATACATATTGTGTATATTCAATGTTGAAGTCTTTTTTACTTAATGTTTAATTTCATGTCTTCATACTTCCATATGTTCTGGGTTTTAATACCACCCTCTTTAGGCAACTTTACATTCTTCAATTTTATCTTTAAATATCATTTATTTAGCAAATTTATATATAATACTAACTCATTTAAATCTTAAAGAGAATCTAGAAAGTATGAGCTATCATCACTCTAGTACAGAAATTGAGGTATAGAGAGGTTAATAATTTGTTTATGGTTGATAATTATTTGGTGGCAGATATAGAATTCACTCAGGATATCTGGTCTTAGATCTATAAACATTGCCAATAGCTTATTACAAATATCTAATCATCTCAGCATAATCATAAGAAAAAAAATAATACAATTCCAATTGAGGGACATTTCACAAAGTGACTGACTATAACCCACAAAATTTAGAGTCATTAAGAATGATGACATAGGGCTGAGGTTGTGGCTCATTGACAGAGTGCTTGCCTAGCATGTGTGAGGCACTGGGTTCAATTCTCAGCACCATGTATCAATAAACAAAATAAAGGTCCATTGAAAATCAAAAAGAAAAGAAAAGAAAAAGAAACCCAGCTTTTTAAAAAATGATGATATGTAGGAAGATTTCACAAATGAAAGATGTTGAGGAGGCATGAGAAGAAAATGTATTACAGTATTCTAGGTGGTGTCATTTAATAGAAATGAGTCACAAGGAGGAAATTCAAGAAATTTCAAGAAAGTGTGGATTTAGTTACGAATAATGTCTCAATTCTGTTTCTTTAGTTGTGAGAAATGTACTAGGCTAATATATTAACAATATGGCAATAAGTTATAAGATATTTGAAACTGTAGTTTCTTTGCGATTGTTCTGTGCATCTAAAACTATTCTAAATTAAGGTTATTGATAAAATGCAAATTACAACATAAGATTTATATTATCATCTTTTTGTTAAAATATAACAAAGATTTATATATACTATTTCTAGTATTCATATAGGCATGTATTTTATTATTCTGGAAAATACATAGAAAAAAAGTCTTCGCTAATAACATAACTACCCCATTGACTAGTTCAGAAAATGAAATGGAGAGGTGTTGGAAAGAAAATGGTAATTTTTCTTTCATACTTGGGGTTTACTGAATGCTTTAGAGAAGGGTTCTAACTCAGAACTTTCTTGATTATGATTATCACAGGACACAGGGATAAATCATTCATTACCTGTCAAATGCAATTGCCAAACAATATTCAACATGTGTCCCTCACAGTGAATGACACCAGTCATCTAAGGTGTTTTGAGCTCCAGTCTTAATATCTTAATACATTCCTTTAGTAATTAGAACTTAGGCTGAGCTCCACCAGTTTCCATTCTTGGGAGGAAGGAGAAGGCAGGAATGCAAGAAAACAAAAGAGAGAGAAATTGATGGTTTTACCATGTCCCTTCCTTGGAGTTTTTGTGACAAATGTTTCATACTTATATGCATAAAATAATGTACATAGAATTTCTAATGAGTACATGATGCTTTCATATTAATGCAAAGCCAAAAAAAATTATAAATCAAAGCATTTGGAAGTCAGGGGTCATTTGTATAACGTTTGAAATTTGAAATCAAACAATATAAAAATACACCATCCAGTTAAATAGACATGATTGAAGAGAAAGCTGCATTTCAAATTTGTGGCCTATTTGAAAAATATAAAATAATAGGCCTTGGAATTTAAATTAAAGCTCCTTTTGGCTTTATTTTTTATTTAAAAAAATAACAAAGTTCACCACAATGTACATATGAAAATTAAAAATCAAGAATACAACACAAAATGATATCTAAACTGAACAGGATTTTTACCAAGTGATTTGTTAGATAATTTTTTTCTCATTTCTAACAGTACTTGGAGCTCATCTTTCACAAAATATTGAAGGGATCCTGGCCCACTATCCTTTAATAAAATGTCAAAATCTATTAGTCACACATAAGAAGGAAACATGATTACACTGTTGTGTGTCACGAATTTGAGTCCTTATTTGAGAATTTCCAAAAGATTACGATGATAACATATTGACAGTCTCATTAGTTATAATGATATCATATGATTTTACAGATATTAAATATAAAGTAAAATGAATAAGTAGCTTTTAAGAATAGTGCAATGCCTGAAAAATGCAGTCTGAAATCAGAGTGGCTTACAGAATCTACACCTTCAGTCTATCACTATTTTTCTTCATTTTTAGATAATATTTAAGAAGTCTTTTCATAAAAGAAATTCTCTGAAGTTCACCTTTTGTCAGTCAATATAGTGTTTGAGAATTCTGTCACAGTTCCCGTTTTATATAAATTAACCAAAAAACAAAAACAAAACCCAGAATCTCCAAAATTTACCTACTAGAACTTTTTAAGATTTTCATCAGGCATAGTACTATTTGATAGTATAATCTCACGTCAATATTTATTAAAATGACTAATTTGAAAGTGGAATATTTAAAGATTAAAATAATTTGATTAGCATATGCCTGGCATGGGTTCCATCTCTAAAATTTAAACAAAAGGAGAAAAAGAAGGAAAAATTAATTTTTGTGTTACTAGCTCCCAATATTTTAACAGCATTAGGTTTAAAGAGTTCCATGAAAAATACATATATTCTAGATTTTGTTTTGCAGGATTTTCAAGGATAATAGCAATTATTCAAAAAATCTAAACCACTCAGATTATAAGAAGAATGACATGAGGGCGAAAAAGCAATGAAAAAGAAAAACTACTTATGGTAGAGTTGTTATTGAAACATAAATACCTGTAGGTTGTATAATTTTTTGGTGACTTGTTTTTTCAAATATCACTTTCCTAATCCTACTAAAAGTTCCCATGGCTGCAGTCTTTGGTATATTTACCTATTTCATATTTCCCATATTTCCCATGATTCCAGCTCTTGTTTTTGCTCTTTTGGTTCAAGGGTCTCTCCCTAAAGATATTATTGAACTCAGAACATGTTAATTTTGTTATAGACTGAATAGTTTTTCTTTTATTAAGTGTCTGTGTGAGGAATAGTCATCACCAATATTTTTGATAAAATTCTATTGAATACATTGCCTGGTATAATATTACATTTTGTTTGCACAAGCACCCAGGCCCCAGGCAATGGTTCTGTTCATAAAACTAACTACCAGGCAGTCATCTCTTTTTGGATCAAAGACATTTTTTTTTTTTTTTTTTTTTGTGTGCTCAGACTGATATTTTTTTTCTTTTCTTTTTTTTATTGGTTGTTCACAACATTACAAAGCTCTTGACATATCATATTTCATACATTAGATTGAAGTGGGTTATGAACCCCCAATTTTACCCCAAATGCAGATTGCAGAATCACGTCGGTTACACATCCACAATTTTACATAATGCCCTATTAGTAATTGTTGTATTCTGCTACCTTTCCTATCCCCTACTATCCCCCCTCCTCTCCCCTCCCATCTTCTCTCTCTACCCCATCTACTGTAATTCATTTCTCTCCTTGTTTATTTTCCCATTCCCCTCACAACCTCTTATATGTAATTTTGTATAGCAATGAGGGTCTCCCTTCATTTCCATGCAATTTCCCTTTTCTCTCCCTTTCCCTCCCATCTCATGTCTCTGTTTAATGTTACTCTTTTCTTCCTACTCTTCCTCCCTGCTCTGTTCATAGTTGCTCTCATTATATCAAAGAAGATATTTGGTATTTGTTTTTTAGGGATTGGCTAGCTTCACTAAGCATAATCTGCTCTAGTGCTATCCATTTCCCTGCAAATTCTATGATTTTGTCATTTTTTATTGCTGCATAGAACTCCATTGTGTATAGATGCCACATTTTTTTTATCCATTCATCTATTGAAGGGCATCTGGGTTGGTTCCACAGTCTAGCTATTGTGAATTGTGCTGCTATGAACACCGATGTGGCACTATCCCTGTAGCATGCTCTTTTAAGGTCTTCAGGGAATAGTCCGAGAAGGGCAATAGCAGGGTCAAATGGTGGTTCCATTCCCAGCTTTCCCAGGAATCTCCAAACTGCTTTCCAAATTGGCTGCACCAATTTGCAGTCCCACCAGCAATGTACAAGTGTACCCTTTTCTCCACATCCTCGCCAGCACTTGTTGTTGTTTGACTTCATAGTGGCTGCCAATCTTACTGGAGTGAGATGGTATCTTAGGGTGGTTTTGATCTGCATTTCTCTGACTGCTAGAGATGGTGAGCATTTTTTCATGTACTTGTTGATTGATTGTATATCCTCCTCTGAGAAATGTCTGTTCAGGTCCTTGGCCCATTTGTTGATTGGGTTATTTGTTATCTTATTGTCTAATTTTTTGAGTTCTTTGTATACTCTGGATATTAGGGCTCTATCTGAAGTGTGAGGAGTAAAAATTTGTTCCCAGGATGTAGGCTCCCTATTTACCTCTCTTATTGTTTCTCTTGCTGAGAAAAAACTTTTAAGTTTAATTAAGTCCCATTTGTTGATTCTTGTTATTAACTCTTGTGCTATGGGTGTCCTATTAAGGAATTTGGAGCCCGACCCCACAATCTGTAGATCGGAGCCAACTTTTTCTTCTATCAGACGCAGAGTCTCTGATTTGATATCAAGCTCCTTGATCCATTTTGAGTTAACTTTTGTGCATGGCGAGAGAAAGGGATTCAGTTTCATTTTGTTGCATATGGATTTCCAGTTTTCCCAACACCATTTGTTGAAGATGCTATCCTTCCTCCATTGCATGCTTTTAGCCCCTTTATCAAATATAAGATAGTTGTAACTTTGTGGATTAGTCTCTGTGTCCTCTATTCTATACCATTGGTCCACCCGCCTGTTTTGGTACCAGTACCATGCTGTTTTTGTCACTATTGATCTGTAATATAGTTTGAAACCTGGTATCGCTATACTGCCTGATTCACACTTCCTGCTTAGAATTGCTTTTGCTATTCTGGGTCTTTATTTTTCCATATGAATTTCATGATTGCTTTATCTATTTCTACAAGAAATGCCGTTGGGATTTTGATTGGCATTGCATTGAACCTATAGAGAACTTTTGGTAATATCGCCATTTTGATGATGTTAGATGTTAGTTCTGCCTATCCATGAACAGGGTATATTTTTCCATCTTCTAAGATCTTCTTCTACTTCTCTCTTTAGGGTTCTGTAGTTTTCATTGTATAAATATTTCACCTCTTTTGTTAGGTTGATTCCCAAGTATTTTATTTTTTTTTGAGGATATTGTGAATGGAGTGTTTTTCCTCATTTCCGTTTCAGAAGTTTTGTCACTGATATACAGAAATGCCTTTGATTTATGCGTGTTGATTTTATATCCTGCCACTTTGCTGAATTCATTTATTAGTTCTAGTAGTTTCTTTGTAGACCCTTTTGGGTCTTCTAGGTATAGAATCATGTCATCTGCAAATAGTGATAATTTAAGTTCTTCTTTTCCAATTTTTTTTTTGGTAAGTGTCCTGTGCATACATTTAATATTATTTTAATTGTTAATTGTAATAATTATTACTCAAGAGCATAAATAACTATTTTCTTTTCCAATTTTTATGCCTTTAATTTCTTTCGTCTGTCTAATTGCTCTGGCCAGTTTTTCGAGAACTATATTGAATAGAAGTGGAGATAGAGGGCATCCCTGTCTTGTTCCGGATTTTAGAGGGAATGCCTTCAACTTTTGTCCATTCAGAATGATGCTAGCCTGAGGCTTAGCATAGATAGCTTTTACAATGTCAAGGTAAGTTCCTGTTATCCCTAGTTATGTTCAAAGACATTGTTTTTGAACAGATGAATTCAACATAGCCTCGTCACCTGATTCTTTTTTGTTTTAGCAGTTAGACCAGAGACCCTGTACCTAAAAGAGGAAAAAGTAGGCCCAAATCTTCATCATGTTAGATTAGGCCCTGACTTCCTAAACAAGTGTAAGAAATAAAATCAAGAATTAATAAATGGGATGGACTAAAACTTAAAAGCTTCTTCTCAGCAAAAGAAACAATCAATGAAGTGAACATAGAGCCTACATTTTGGGAGCAAATTTTTGTCATATGCACATCAGATAGAGCACTAATCTTCAGGATATATAAAGAACAGTAAAAACTTAACATCAAAAAACAAACAATCCAATCAATAAATGGGCTAAGGAGCTGAATAGACACTTACCAGAAGATAATTCAATCAACAAATATATGAAAAAAATGTTCAACACCTCTAGTAATTAGAGAAATGTAAATCAAAACTACTTTAAGATTTCATCTCATGTGAGTCAGAATGGTAGTTATCAAGTATACAGACAACAATAAATGTTTGCAAGAATGTGGGAGAAAAGGCACACTCATTCATTGCTGGTGGGACTGCAAATTGGTGCAGCCAATATGGAAAGCAGTATGGAGATTCCTTAGAAGACTTGGAATGGAACCACCATTTGACCCCGCTATCCTACTCCTTGGTTTATACCTAAAGGACATAAAATCAGCATACTATAGTAATGAAGCCACATCAATCTTCACAGAAGCTCAATTCACAGTAGCTAAACTGTGGAAGCAACTAGATGCCATTCATTAGATGAATGGATAAAGAAACTGTGGTATACATACACAATGGAATATTATTCAGCATTAAAAGAGAATAAAATTTTGGCATTTGCAGGTAAATTGATGGAGTTGGAGAATATCATGCTAAATGGAGTAAGCCAATCCCCTCAAAAAAAAAATGTTCTCTCTGATAAGTGAGATCATGCTGTTCCATAATGGGGGAGACAAGAGGAAAATGGAGAAACTTTGAAGGTGCAAAGGTGAGGTAGGGGTGGGAAGGAAGAATGAGGTATGAAAGATGATGGAATGAGATGCACATCATTACCCTAGGTACATGTATGACCGCACAGATGGTGTGATGCTCCATTGTGTACAACCATAGAAATGTTCTGTTGCAATTGTGTAAAATGAATCAAAATGCATTCTGCTGTTATATATACCTAATTACAATTTAAAATAAAAAGAAACAGAAAATGTAATGGGCATCTCCAATCCCCAGGAAATATTTTCCAAATCAACAGAAACTATTTTACTTAAATTTCTATCATGTGTACACAAATGTCTTTCATCTCTAACTCCTCTTCCCCCTCATCAGTCTCTTCTTTTTCATGTTATATTTTTCTTTTGCTTTTTTCACTTATATTTACTAAAGTAACTTCAACTATATTTACATTCTACTTCTGCTAGTCTAGTTTAGAACCTTCACATGATGATTTTATGGTTTTACCTCAATATATCTAAATCAAACCTTTCCTCCCTTGAGAGTGGGTTTCCATTATTTTATTTCTTCTAAATTTTAAAGATATTAACATGACTCAAGCTAGAAACTTAAGAGTTATTGTTTAGTTTTTTGTTGTTGCTACTTTTTTGTTGTTATATGTTCATGATATCTTTCTAGTTCAAACACTTGGTTTGCAAGTGGATTATTTGGATTATTTTTTTAAATAATTTATCCTCATTTAATTTCTATACCACTATAGTTACTATTCAAAATATTATTGGAATTATGTTTTTAAGCAGTCAGTAATTACACTAATTTTATTTAAATCTCATAATTGGTTCCCTAAATCCTATTGGAATTAAAACATTTTCATAACTTTTCAAAACTTCAAATATTTTCACTCACCTGCATTTCACACCACTGATTCTGTGCTCCCTTATAAGACTTTTTTCTTCACCCCATGCATTTTCATTCAATTACTGTTCTCATTGACAAATGAATATCCTCGGTTTAAGTCCAAACAGTCAAAACATCAAGAACATAAAAATAATTATAACGATCATGAAAATATATAATACTTATTAAATAATACTTTACTATTTATTAAAACTTATTTTAAGTTAGTTACATGTAAACTTTAGTTATTCATAGCAATCAGATTAGATAAAATATACTATTAATAAAAAGTGTAATTTTAACTAAAATTTAGAATTCTTTCCTAAAAATCTTTGATATTTTTTTAAAGACCTATGTGGATCTTTACTTCTTTACTAGCAAATTGAGATCGATGATTCTATTTCAGAGGGTAGTTGTGTTGATTTCAAAAGTTATATATGTGAAGCATTTAAAACAACAGCTGGCCCACAGGAAAGACTAATAAATTATTAGTCTTATGGTTTAGGTATTAGGCATCCTCAAACAGATAATGTATGAGACAATGCAAGAAAGAGCTCATATGTTAAAGGATTTGATTATGAGATCCTTAACCTAATTAATCCTTTGATAGGTATTAACTGGGTGGAAACTGTAGGCCATTGGGGTATGTCTGGAACAAGGGGTGATTGGGAGTAGGTCTTTGGACTAAATATTTTGTCATTGGTGAACAGAGTGTCTCTCTTTGCTTCCTGGTGTATTGTTCTGAGTTGCTTTCCTTTATCACACCCTTGCGACATGATGTTCTGCCTCACCTCAGGCTCAGAGCAATGAAGCCTGCCATCTGTGGACTGAGATCTGTGAAAACATAAGCCTCCAAACAAATGTTTCCTCCTTTAAAATAATTTTTGTCAGGTCTTTTGGTCACAGTGATGGAAAAGATGACTAAAACAATTAGCATTCATTTCTATACTCATTCAAGAATCACCCTCTCCTAGACATCAGTTAAGATCACCTGACTTAGAATAAGTTGTTTTTATATTTCTCTAGTACTTACATTCTAATATCACATTTTTTATAATTGATTGTTTTATGTATCTCTAGTTTCCCAAACTTGATAATTATATTTTATTTTTTAAAAATGTATTTATTTTAAATAATTTTATAGGCTTCCAGTGTCACAAGGTCTATGTCTAATAAATATGTGTAGATGTAACTCTGGATTACTTATCTCTTAGAGGTTTGAAGAAGTGTAATGAAGTACAAAAATTAAAAAATGACAGAAATGTAGTTTTTTTACTGAGTCTCTATCCAAAGGAGACAGTTCTTTTCTAGGTTCCCTCAATCCTTTCCTCATCAGCCAGACTCTTACGTGAGGGACATCTTCCTGGTAGCTGTGTTAGCTTTTTGTCAGTGTAATCAAAATAGCTGACAACAACCACCTAGAGGAAGGAACGTTTATATCAGCTCATGGTTTCAGAGGTTCAAGCCATGCTCTCTGCTGCCTCCATTGCTCTGGGCCCTGGGTGAGGCAGAACATCATGATGGAAAGGTGTGGCAGAGAAAAGCTGCTCACTTCCTAGCAGCCAGGAAGCCTAATAGGAGGAAGGGAGGAAGAGGTGGGTGGGAGAAGGGAGGAAGAGATGGGTGGGTGGGGAATAGGCCCCAATGCCACAACCTCAGTGACCTACTTTCTTCAGCCACACCCCACTTGACTACATATACTACCCAGCATTTCATCCAAATTGTTAATTAATCAAATGGGTTCATCTACTGGTGGGATTACAGCCCTCATAAACTAATCATTTCACCTCTTAACATTCCTACATGTCCTAATATATGAGCTTTTCAGGGGATATCAGTGATCCAAACTAACAGAAGCCATTTATGATTTATTGCTTTGTCATCAGGGCTGCTTTCTGAATTTCTACCAAACAGCATTACTCAGCTGTTCTTATAGAATTTACATTGGTCATTGGTGTAGGTATTTTTTTAGAAATTTGGTGACTGCAAATTGGCAACATTAATTATGCCTTTAGATTAACAAAAAAACGATTTGCACAAGTTTCAATGCAATGGCTCATTTAGTGGCACATTAAGTTTCTGACCACATTCAAATAGTGTTTTTTTTTAAAAAAATAACTATGCAGGGATATTATATCTGCATTTCATCATCACATAAAAGTGAGATCAGCTTCTGGGTAAAGCATATACCAAGTTCTCTGGTGAGTGTAAATGACTCATTCTCTTATTTCCATTCACTACATTCCTTAGTAATAAATAGTAGTGAGCATTGAGATATAAATGCTTAGTTTTATCTTTCAGAAGTTATTGCTGAAAAAAATTTGCAGCTGTATATTTGAAATTACCTAAGTTTAGTGGACAGATGAAATACAAAGGATAAAAGTGAGCATTTATTTTTCGAAATAGTTGGGAAAGTAGAGCAAACATACAAAGAAATACATAATAATGCAGAATAAACATAACTAATTAAATTCAAACTGTACAACTTCTATTAGTAATTTCATAAGTCTTTGGGTGTCTGGAGGATTTCCATAAATGGTAGTTTAAAAAAAAAGTGGTTGATTAGAAAAATATATGTAAATTAAGACAACTTGTGAATAATGAAACTTGTGAGAGAAAATCAGGATCACTTTACGATGTTTTATCTGAATAAGATAGAGGAGAAGGTACTCCCTACTATGTATTTCCTTAACAGAATAATAATAAATTTTCTATATATTTATTAGAAATATCTTAAATTCTTTATAATGGAATATAAATGTTATTGTATCAATACAATTTATCAAAAGTAGTGTGCATTTAGAAACATGGGATATGTGTAATTTCTACAACTTAATATTTGATATGCAAAAATGTATTATACAATTTAAATCTTATGAGATTCATTATAACATTAATTAGGTGGTTAATATTTTGGAAATATATATATTTATATCTAGGAACATACAATGAATAATGTTATTTAATATGGGATATATATTATGTTTATTATATATTATGAATAGGTTGAAAATAATGGTGCTCTGAATCAAAAAATATGTAGTTGATAATCAGTAATGAAACATAACACAACAAAAATCAGTCTAAGATAATAACTTACTTAACTCCTGATTATGGTTTGAATAAAAATAGCAGCTGGCTCACAGAGAATCTTTAAAAGATAGGAAAAAACTTTAAAATTGGTCCACCTTTTCATCGATGCTGTACAATCAGTTGAAGAAGGGTCTGATATAACACGATTCGAGAAAGAAAGAAACTGAAAACTTTTATAACTCTATTTCACCATTTATCTTTTTTGAAATCTAGAAAGTAGGAGTCTCAGCTATTTTTTCCCCTATAAAAGAATGTTAAATCAGTTCCCTCTTCAATTGATTACATTGGGTGATAGAGAAATCTAAAATCTGATTTGTAGACATTTTTCACACACTTGCAAAACTGACATTAAGTGACAGTTGATTTCACAAAGTTTTCTTTAAAAATTTATACCTAGTGGGCTGGGGATGTGGCTCAAGCGGTAGCGCGTTCGCCTGGCATGCGTGCGGCCCGGGTTCGATCCTCAGCACCACATACCAACAAAGATGTTGTGTCCGCTGATAACTAAAAAATAAATATTAAAAAAATTCTCTCTCTCTCTTTCTTTCTCTCACTCTCTCTTTAAAAAAAAATAAAAAGAAGTAAGTGCTTACAAGCTAGAAGAAATTGTTAAAAAAAATTTATACCTAGTGAAAGGGTAAAGAGAAGAATAACAATTTATTTTTAATTTAGGAAAACTAGTGATGTGCTTGTAAAAATCATGATTGGATCAAATAAATATGAAATGTTTATGGAGATGAAAACATTTATGTGCTCATCTACCCATCTACCTGCATATTTTCTATAAATTAATGTCCTTCAAAATAGAAACAATATAAAAATAGAGGGAAAAGATAAGAAGAGGATAGATATAAAATATAACCTATCTTCAATTTAGCTTCCAAGTGGCTATTCTGGCCTAGGAGTCATGTAAAAAAAAAATACACAACAACAAAAACTTCTATGGTATACAGTCAATTTAAGTCTTTAAGATTCATCCTAGAAATGCCTAATGTGATTCCCTACACAACACAAGCAAAACTTAACAATTTTATTTCTGGGGGGCTATTGGGGATTGGGATTGAACTCAGGGGCATTCAAACACTGAGCTACATCCCCATACCTATTTTGTATTTATTTAGATACAGGGTCTCACTGAGTTGCTTAGCACCTTGCCATTGCTAAGGCTGAATTTAAACTTGTGATTCTCCTATCTCAGCCTCCCAAATTGTTGGGATTACAGGCATGCACCCCCGAGCCCGGTTACAATTTTCTTTTATCTCTTTTCTTCCTTGTAACATCTCATAATCATAACAGATACTCCAAAGTTTTTAATGTCAACCCAAACTTTACAAAACTTCCTTTACATGCTAACTCAGTGCTGACACTTTCTTGTCTTTCCCTTTTGACTTTAGAATCTTTTCCACCAATAACTCTATGCTTCAGTAAAGATCAAAGTGGCCTGGTTTCTCTCATTCTTTCTGCTTAGTTTAATTACCCTGATTATAAACTGCAAACACCCGGGAACTTGAGCAGTAAAACCCACACTTTATATAATGGACAGAGGAAGAGCTTTTGTGAGCATTCCTTTGTAAATATGTTCCTATTCACACATTCACACACTCAGAAACATACGCATTCATGTAAGATATTACCAAATAACAAAATGAGTGATCAAATAACATGGGGTGATTCATGTCAACTTTAAAGGTGGTCAAAATAAATGCCTCACTCACTATCATTATCATTTCATTGATCTACATTAGACTCATCCTTAGCAAAGTTTATCAAAGTAACATCTAGATCTTGTTTATAGTTTGTAAAATCATGTTTACTATAAAAAATTATATTCTCCTGTTAGTACATTGTGTTTAATACATTATTATTTGTGGATGGTACTTTTGTATAAAATATATGTGCAACTCTATAGAACATCAGCAATAATGTAATACGCACATATGTATGTTTCCCTACCTGTTTAAGAACAAGATGTCGATGTAACTGAGAACATTAGGTGACACTGTCATTTCCCAAAGCAATGCCCAAGATCACTTCTGCAGGATTTACACAGTCATAAGCTGAATAGTAGACTGCCAGTATTAGTTCTTCACCTAACTCCTGGCTCAGAGAGAGTTGCTTATATGCTGGGCATTCTGCACCTCCCACCACAAGGCTACCTGTTTTTTCTGGTACATGAGGAGGGCTTGAAAATGGACACTCAAGACCATGTCTTCAATCTTCTATTTTTGGGAGTTTCACAAACCAGACTGATTCCTGTTCAAAGAGTCTAAATTTGAGACAATGTGACTGGTCAGTTTGGACAATGGGGTGGGAAGTGACTGCTTCCAAAATGACAAGTAAGTTCACTTTGGTGACCAAAGGATCTGTGAGGCACTCTTGGCCAGTGTTAAGCATTGAAGAAGGGCGTTGGATGGCATTGCCTTGAGAGGGACAATGTGTAAGAGGCTTTTTTGAGGGCTTGGGTGATCTCAACAGAAAAACAAATTCAGAAACTGGGACTAAGAAGAGAAATCTTTAAATCCGAGGGATTTTCTCCTGTTTTTGAAGGTTCTCAAAGAATAAGGAAATCCTAAAAGCCTACAGAAGCCCCCATGAGAGAATGGATAACATTATGTGCACAGTGGACATAATCGCTAAGTTAAATTTATATTAAATAAGCTAAATGTTACTTTTATTTACCTCTCTAGATTCTCCCTGCTTCAAATATGTGGGTACCTAAAACACCATCTAGAGTGTCACAGGAGTAACTGAAAGAAAATGAGAGAAGAAAGTAACCATGTTACTTCCCCAGTGTAGGTTTCTTAGCTGAATCTGAGGGAGGGGGAAAATGAACTGTATGAAACTTTGGAACTTTGATATATATACTAGCTTGGAATACTTTATATGTGAAAAGTTACTTACTCATTTGTTATCTGAAAGTGACTGAATCAGTTATAAAAAACTGCCTGAGATTTTATTGCCCAGTGGTGAAAGTAGGTCAACAGAATATATTTAATTATTAATGCAAAACAATTTTTAGCTTTCTGTTTTTTCCATCCTTCTGTAAAATTCATTCAATCAAGTGATTAAATACAATTAAAATTGTAGGAAAAAATTAGATATAAATACTTGTTTTTATATTTTCTAGGGAAATAACAGTAATATAAGCATCTTATTATATAATGTGAATTTTAAAATGAAAACATTATTTGAAATGAAATAAAAGGACATTAATTAGATCAGGAGACTGAAATGATGTGCTATTTTCCATGGAATATGCTTATTTGCTAGTGTTTGAAAGAGTTTAGTTATACTAATTAATGGTAGCCAAATAATTTAGATAAAAAATCAAATTTATTCATTTAAGTCACATTTTATTTAAATGTTTTATCATGAATATAGTTCTACAATGAAAAACTCCCAAATAAACAAAATTTTATTATCTTTGATGTGTGTTCAAAAGTATATCGATATATTGGACATTTTATATGTTTGATAAATATATTAAAAGCCTTGAGGATTTCAATTCTGTTTTCAGAGAGGTGACACTGCTATAGAGACTAACATTTGTTTTATGAGTATTTAATTGGTACTTCCAGACATATTAATTTACTTTTAAAAAAAATTATGAACATTTGAATTAACAATGTATTTAAAATTATATTTCAGTCATGGAACTATGTGCATAAACTATTAAGCTATGTATATTTTTTAAATTTTGCCCTTCAATAGGGTTTTAAAAATAATCATGTGCAGCCCCCACTTACATAGCATGGATTTATGTCCCATCTCCTTGAGAATAATGTGTCTTCATAATTCCCTCAGAATTCTTCTCCGTAGCATATTTGCTTATTATCCTGCTTTTAATTTACTTATTCAATCATTTATATCAGCATGTACTCACCAATACTTGTTTATTATTTTGTTATAGTCCAATATTAACTTATTGATTTTTTTTTTCTTTCTTTAAGTTGTTCTAGATTTGGCCAGTAAGGGTTTCTGCAAATGAGTCCTATTCTTTTTCACATTTCCCCATTGTTTTGTTTGTATTTTTGTTTTTAGTTTATTTAAATGCCTTCCAAAGGGTATAGTATAGAAAATTGACTGGATGAAACAGTGACTTTAAAATGGAGAAAGTTGGTAACTACCTCATTCAGAAAGTAAGGTGTTATGGTTTAAATGTGAGGTATCCCTCAAAAGCTCATGTGTGAAAGGATGCAAGAAGGCTTAGAGGTGAAATGAGTGAGTTATGAGAACTATAACACACTCAGCGTGTTAATCCCCTGATTAGGGGGATTAACTGAGTGGTGACTATAGGCAGGTAGTGTGTGACTTGATAAAGTGGGTCTATTGGGGTGTGCCTTTGGGATTTGGATTTTGTCCTGGTGAGGAGAGCTCTTTCTCTGCTTCCTGATGTGATGTCTTGAGCCATTTTCCTCTACCACGCTCTCTTGCCATGATGTTCTGCCTCCCTGCAACCCCCAAGGAACAGAGCTGGCTATCTATGGACTGAGACCTCTGAAACTGTGAGCCTCAAAATACACTTTTCCCCTTCTAAAATTGTTATTGTTAGGTCTTTTGGTTACAGCAGTGAAAACCCTGACTAAAACACAAGGTTAATATCAACAGTGGTAAGTTGGAGTTTATACTATATACCTTTGATATGATATGATAAGAATGGCACTTTACCTCTCTGTTTTTTTCCTACAAAAAATCTATAACATAAATTGAATTGTAAAAAAAAAAGAAAGAAAGGAAGGAAGAAAACATAGCAGACATATCTCTGTAAGAAACTTTTGTAACTGACCAGTGGTTCGAAAACACATGGAAAATCTGACAAACATCACTGCCAAGGGGAACGTATAGAGCCATGAAAACTAGATGTAGTGTGGGATACTAATTGAAACCCTGAAACAGAAAATAGATTATTGAGTAAAAATTAAGTAAGACTAAATAATGTATTGACTTCATTTAATAATTATTGATAATTTTTTTCTAATTGTGACCAATATAGAAATTAATGAAAGATGTTAATTATAGGGACACTCTGCGGTATATGATAACTCTACTCTTGCTACATTTGTGATTTTTAAAATAAAAGGTTATTTAAAAGAAAAATGAAGAGAGTTAATAATAATATAGGAAATGAGTATCTAAAAACTTCAAAGAAAAAATGACATGGAAACTTTACGTTCAAGTTAAATTTTACTTCATCTTAATACTTACTTTTAAATAAGGATTTTTGAACTTTTCCAATCCATAAGTAAAATGATGAAACTAAAGACAGAATAACTAGATGAATATAAATAATATATGCAAATATCATATAAATTACAATAAAGCTAGTTATCCAAAAATCTGTCATTGAAAAAAAAATTGGAAGAGGGAAATACCCTGCATACATTTAAATATTTTAATAGATGTCTTCTTAAAAATGTACCCAAGAATTCTACATTTCCCATTTTAGCTTATCATAACATGCTGTTTTGGTGATTGTAGGGACATATTTAAATCTATAGTAGATAAGATGAGATGGTTTAGCCCACTTGTTCTTACTCTAACTGTATTGAAAACCTCAGGGAACAACCAGTCTGATTAAATCAGAATCTCTGAAATTGGAATACATAATTTTTAAAGGATTTTCTCCGTGATTCTAAATTTTAGACAAATGCACAGCAATTTTATCCTGGAGATATCCATGTGTGAACATCAGGATTCACCTGTCCACAGAGCAGAACTCTCTGTGGTCTTAGCTCAGGTCATGAATTAAGGAGTAATTTTGTGATCTTTTTGTCCCCATGTAGACTATAACTTTTTCTTTCTTCAGTTTCTTTTCGATGGCTACTTTTTTATCTGCTTACCAAAGTATGTTTGTTTTCATTTGTAATTACCATTCATCACTGATATCTATGTAGTTTCAAAGATGCTACTTCAATCTGTTCTGGTAATCGTTCCCGCACTGTCTGCTCAAGGCTTCCACCATTGGCTGTACTGTGAGTTTTGTTCACAAGGCTTTTTCCACTTTCTGCTTTCTGTTTTCTGCCTCTTTTCACTTTACTCCAACAACACTGAGTGGATTGAGAATGCCTATCTTATTATAGGCATCATCAACCAAATAGATCATCCATTTCCTTGTACTGATTGACCTGTTCCAACCTAGTACATCAAATTGACCCTGAGTTCTTACATATTTCTGCTGAATTCATGTGGTCATTCCAATTCCACTCATTGCTTGGACATCAGGGTTTTTTGACCTGTCATTGTTGCTGCTTCAGTTTTTGTTACGTTTAGTACAGGACTTAGTCAAGTCACTGCTAGAAAGTTTCTTAAAAACTGGGATTTTTTGGTTCCTGCTATAAGTTAAGAGACAGATCTGCCTAACAGAATCCTATATTACTCCAGCATTATGAAAGCTTCTGATCTTTGCTCAAGGCTATACATCTTAAACAGGAGGTTGCCATTTATTGAAAGTATAACAAAATCATAAGCCAATTCTGTGGCAAGATCAGTAATTTTCAGGAGGAATGAGAAGAGTGGTAGCCATCCTCAATCAGCCTGGGAGATCATAATTTCTTGACTTTGATTTATAACCAGAGTACTGAAAGAATCTAGATGAATGCTGATTTTACTTGATATCTTGGTGGATGTTCATCGCAGTAATATTAATTATTATTACCTCATAATAATTATTATTATCTCATATTAATTAAGGGAAAGTATAAATATGATGATGAATGTATTACAGTCATTTATTTTTTAACAATTATAGAAATATAAAATGGTAGAATATAAACACCCCTAATGCTGTGAAACAGGGGCAAAATACAAACTAAAATTGATTAAAATGAAAACCTTACATATTTTTTGATGAATTCAAAAATAAATATTT
This sequence comes from Spermophilus citellus, assembly GCF_964194105.1. Lineage (NCBI taxonomy): Eukaryota > Metazoa > Chordata > Mammalia > Rodentia > Sciuridae > Spermophilus > Spermophilus citellus. The sequence goes on along the minus strand of NC_138182.1, from coordinate 52,199,611 downwards.
CTCTCAGTTTTATGACTCAAAATGATGATAATTACAAAGTAGTACTTTATTTTAAAAATTTTCCTGAATATGTGTGTGTCCATACTTATGTTACATATTACATGTCTTTATATGTATAATTTAATTTCCAAATATTTTAAAGATGCCTAATTAAAAAGATGTACTTGTCCACCCACCTATGTATATTTCTGCAGAGTAAAGTGTACATTTTTCATCTAAGATATATAAAATTAAAGTATACTTCCTAGATTATGAAATATCAAATAAGGATGAACTGGACTTCCAAGCCCTTTGGATATCACAGCTCACTACCATATTCCTCAGATACTGGATGTGGAATTACAGGGCATAATGTTTGCCTGGCTGGGTTTTGGTCTTGTTTTCTTCTCTGCCTCTATTTCTCCCTTTCAGAACAGAAATGTATTGTACCACTGTTTATTGGCTGTATGTAAATTGCTTTTGATCCTTTACAGGAGCACTAACCAAGAGTTTGCCTTAAAGGAGTCTTTGGAGCTGAACATTGGGCAATGATGGAACTGTTAAGACTATGGTGACTCTTTCAGGTGAACTGAATGTATCTTATATTTTGATACAAAGCTTTTGGGGACTGGGGGCAGAAATGTCCCCCAAAATCTCATTTGTTAATGCAGGAATTATGAGTACTGTAACCTCATTAGTAGATTAGTCTATGTAGTGGGTTAACAATTTAAATGGACTATGGGTGGCAGTTTGGGGTAGGTGGGTTGTGTTTGGAAGCTGTAAGTCACTGGGGGTGTGGCCATTTACTATATCTTGTCTCTGGCACCTCTTTCTCTCTCTTTCTCACTGTTTCCCAGTTGTCATAAGCTGAGTTGCTTTTCTCCACTATGTACTTCCTCCATTATTTTTCCTTGACTCAGGCCTGGAGCAAAGGAGTCACATCATCATGGACTGAGACTCTGAAACTGTGAGCCAAAATAAAATTTTCTTCCTCTATGTTGTTTTTGTCAGGTATTTTGGTCTGACTAATACACAGGTTTTTTTTTTTCTAAATTGCTCATGAGCAAGTACTCTTTACATTTATTCTGTTCTGATAATATTGTTACTACTGTATATTTTTGCACATACCTGACCAGTTAACATTTATCCAAGTAGTAGTTTTAGATTTATTTTGTACATCTTTGTAAGAAAACTTTCTTTGCCATAAGGAATCTATGGGTCAACTGCAATATTTGCATTTAGGGATAAGCAATTCTAATCTCACTGACATTCTTTTTCTTCTTTTTTTAGATGATATTTCTGGTTCTTCAAAGATTGTCAATGTTTCCTCCTTCAGAAAATCAGAGAATTTTCTCTTAATATCCTCTTTCTATCCTACACTGTTTTTATAACAGAAACACATCAAATTATTTAATAAAGTCTTTTAAATAAATTAAAATATCAAACTAAAAATGCTAAATTCGGGGCTGGGGATGTTGCTCAAGGGTTAGCACGCTCGCCTGGCATGTGTGCGGCCCGGGTTCGATCCTCAGCACCACATACCAACAAAGATGTTGTGTCCGTCGAGAACTAAAAAATAAATATTAAAAATTCTCTCTCTCTCTCCTCTCTCACTCTCTCTTTAAAAAAATTAAAAAAAAATAAAAATGCTACATCCCCAGTTACTGTGATGTTATTAGCATAACATTTGTGCTTATTGTTATTCAGCATTTATGTAGTACCTTGATATTTTCAGGTTTTTAAATAATCACCTAGCTATTTTCAGCTAATATTCAGTGTTAGGGTCTGTAAACAAGTCAAAATGGCACAAATGTTAAGGTCTGTAAACAAATCAAGATGGCGCCTGGCATTTTGCCAGGGGGAGTGGTTTGTGAAATAACGCCAGCAAGCCATTAAGTGTGGAGATTCCTTATTGGTTGACTGCTGTATCTAGTTTATGTTAATTAAGATAAGCTGTATGGAATGTATATATACCCCTCCTGTCCTACAATAAATGGCTCCCACTCCTGCTGTATCAATGTACACAAGAGCTTAGTGCTGATAACGCCAAGGTTGCAGGTTTGTTCCTCATAAGGGCCATCTGGGGCTGCCCAGGACGCTGCAGGCGGAAGACAGCCGGTGTCCCTGAAGTTTGATCATTTCCAAGGCCAGTAACTACAATGGTTCTCCCACAGCTGGAAGCTAATAAATAGTAAGCACTATTAAGGCTTATTTCAAATGTAAAAAAAACCTTGAGATAATGTACTAAATTGTTCAGAAGGTTGTTTTCTTAGCACCTGCTGGAATACTACAGGATTTTCTTTAACATCATTGCTGTAGTTCCTGCCTTCATCCCAGTGCCAGTGAGGACGAGGGTGGAAGAATTTCCAGTGTTGCTGAGAACTGGACGAGACTAGCTGCCTGCAGAATTTACCTGGACTCTGATTTACCTGGACTGTGAGTTAATCTATTGAGATTAACTTTACCTGGACTGAGACAACAAACTGTATCTTTGCTAACAGTGTCATTGCTGGTATAATTTTTCCAAGGGCTTCTTGCATGGAGGCATCAATTGGCTTGGTATTGTGGTATTTTGTATCCTCCCCTTCTGCTTGTAGCAGATTATTTATGGTGTTTCTGTAAAAACCACTATGGTCGTTATTTAAATTAAACAAGGAGGGAAATGTTAGGGTCTGTAAACAAGTCAAAATGGTGCCTGGCATTTTGCCAGAGGGAGTGGTTTGTGAAGTAACGCCAGTGAGCCATTAAGTGTGGAGATTCCTTATTGGTTGACTGCTGTATCTAGTTTATGTTAATTAAGATAAGCTGTGTGGAATGTATATATACCCCTCCTGTCCTACAATAAACAGCTCCCACTCCTGCTGTATCAATGTACACAAGTTGCTCGTCACCCCCCAGTTATTTTGCTGCAGCTGGACTGCAGCAATGCAGAACTCTTAATTGCTAATAAAGATATTAGTAACAATTCATTCATCTACTTAATCTAGAATCTGTGTAAGCTAGATTATTTTCATATGGAGTTGCCTGAAAACCCTATAGGATGAAAAATTGGCACATGATTTCTATATAGTTCCTTTATATTAGGGTACCACTCCAGATATTTTTTTTTAATCAAGCGAGGCACTGGGCATTCTTTAAATTTATTTTCTTCTTTAATATTATTTCTATTGGCCTTTCACTATTCCTCAATGACAAGCTCCTAATGACAAGTAGTACATTAAGTTGTGAAACACTTTAAACCATAAAATTGGGCTGAAAATAGTCTAAATGCAAAATGCAACAGTAATCAAGTTAAATATGGGGATCTAAAATGTAGAAGTATGTTTTTGCTTTTGTTTTTGCTATGAAATTTAACAGTTAGTAATAATAATATATATATGGAATTTAATCCACATTTACTTCAAGACTGCTTTACTTTTGATAGACTAAGGTAAATCCTTTTCAAGGTAATATTATCACTTAGCATTATATAAAAGAGAAATTTTCTATGTACAAATCTGGAGGTGTTCCTGTTTTATGAATCTCTACTTATACTGGTGCTTATTTGGTCATATTCTTTTCAATACACACTTTTCATACACATATCTACATTGATTACTCAGAATAAATTAAATATGCAGTCACAACATAATAATGAAGCTAGTTTAAAGTCAAGAGATTGCTACTAAAACCTTCTGTGATAAAGTCTATAAATGTCAGTTTCTCTTCTACTATGCCAGAACTTTAGAATTTCAATCTCTTAGCAGTACTAAGCTTCCATTTACATTATTATGGAAGTTTTTTTTTTTTTTTTTTTTTTTTGCCTCCCTGGTCTTTCACAACCTTTGATGTGATCACATGTCCTTGTCTCTTTTCTTTAATCTTTTCATTTTCTCTTTTTCTGAAGATTTCACCTGTAAAAAAAGTGGTGCAATCTCTGCCATTTCCATCAAAGATATTTTTATGTTAACCTTAAAACTATATGATGGGAAAGCTGTGAAAATATATCAGGTGAAGCCAAAGTCACAGTGTATCTTCACAACATTGGCTTAGCCATCAATGTTCTCTCAGGAATTTTGTCCTAAACCATTGTATTACAAGGACCTCAAAGTAGAAATAGAAGTAATGTATCACTAAAGAAAGAGGATGTAAAGTGGTATTACTGATTTAATTAATGAACTACTTAAATTATAGCCATGTAATTGAGGAAAAATCAAATACTTAAAAGAGACACCAAGAGATTGTTAAGAATTTTTGTTCTCTCTTTAAGTAACTATTTTTATGGTATTTAGAAGGTTTCTTCCAAGCAATTTTCGAAGGGAAAAATACTCTTCCTTACTGAAATGTTAACTGCACATGTGCACCTACCCATTGAGTAAACATTAAGAGTATGAATATAAAGTGTTGTGTATTTTTATAAGTGTGTGCATATTTGAGGGGGCATATTTCTCTATGGATCTGTGGAAATCAAAATCATAAGTAAGAAAATTCTGATTTCTAGCAAGAAATCAAATAATTGGGTTTTGGCTACTTGGTGGTGGTTGACATGCAGGATTTTACCCTCCTAATATGAGAAAAAGGGGAAAAAATGGCTCCAGAATTTATAAAACAGTTTTGACAAGGTTTCATAATTTATTATAAAATTTGAGTTTACCATATTTGAAATACTCAGTAGGGACTGTCAAACATTTTTAAAGCATATGAACGAATAGTGTAAGATTAATATATAAATAAAACCTTCTCTAGGGAGACAGTCCAATATATGGTGAGAAAGACCCAGTTTGGTGGGATTTTACACCTAAATAAACATGGAAATATTTGAATATAGAAAAAATACTCAAAAAAAATTAATCAAAAGTTCTTTATAATTAGAATGTAGCAAGGACTTAACAACTTTCATTATCCCCACTGATGATACACTACAAAGAAACATATTTTACAGTAATTTTATGATCATTTCTCAATTCATATATTTGAAATATTTGTTTTTACAGTTGAGAAATGAAGGACAATCTCATATACAAATATATTTTTATTTGGCCACACAAATTATTTCCATTACTATTTTGCAAAGACTGATAGCAGTGAATTGGCGTGGTATATTTGGATAAGTAATTTATACTCAAGCACACTAGAATGCAAGTACCCTGGAGTAGCTTTGGTTTCGTATTGTTCTGTGGACCACTTTTATCTGTAACTAGAACCTGGACAATATAGAATATAAGATAACCGGAAAGTGCTTTGCAAATTTTAAAATTTTACAAAAGAGTGGTGTAGGTGATGTTATATGATAGCATAAATGTGTCACACATGCATTATCTCATGAACACACATACAAATACATACACATCTGTCTGTTTAGAATACAGTATGCTGGTACTGACATTAGCAAATATAAAATAGACATGGAAATATTAGTTGATTAAATGTCAATAAAACATTAAAATGATCTGAGGGGGTGAAAAGAGCTTTGGTGAAAAGAGCTTTAGTGTGAAAGTAGAACACTGTATCACACTTCTAGGTAGCATTTGTATGGGGAAATACTTTGGCTCATTATTAGTAACCAAGTTCAAGAAGAGGGTTTTTCCAGTAATGTATGAGGTTAGTTCTTGTTGTCTTTACTTATGGAAAAGCAATAAAAAAGTTGGAAGACTCAAAAAGCATCAATGAATTTTGAATAAAGAAATCTGGGGTCTAGAGGACTACAAAGTTTTGTTGCTATTCAAAAATTCTATTAAGATTTTATCTACAAATTTCTTACTAGAATTTGAAAACTTTTCCTGTGTTATTTTGAATTGTTACGTAAAAATATGGATCTTTTGTAATTAATAATATAATGTGGCTTTAAAATACCATTTTTATATAATTAGGTTTATGTCAATACTTATATGTTGAACACTTATTTGTTTTTTACCAGAACCTTGTTTAATACTAGAAATACAAAGATAAATGAGAAGCTTTGACTTACTGGCAGCTTATAATATTAGGGGGACATAGTTATTACATAATGCTACTCTTATGTTTGCTATATGATATAATATAAGATGTCATATAAAAACAAAGAAAGGTTATTTAGTATTGAATTTATTCTTAAGAATAAATCTCCCATTTTTTTATTCTTGGAAAAATCTTCAAGAACAAAAATAGTCCAATTGTGAAATTAAAATACACAGAAAATCTGACTACATTTGCCAGGATAGTTTTATTTCCTCTGGAAAATTTAGTTGACTATAAAAATGGAGTGAAAAGTAATCTTTTTGTTGTTTTGTTTTAAAGCACTTGAGAGGATAATACCCTGTTGTCCTACTGGAAATTTGTGTGTGTGAGTGTGTGTGTGTGTGTGTGTGTGTGTGAGAGAGAGAGAGATAGATTACAAATTTGTATGAAGTATTAAATAAAGATGTCTATTTTTAAAATGTGGATACTGTTAAAGAACATTCTGAATCTATTATGAAATTTTAATATTCAGTAGATTTATTATACCTTAAAAATGTGTTTATAGTTACCATGATTAACTAACAGTGGCCATTTTATATTAATAATGTTTCTGAGACCAGAAATCTGAGCATCACTCTTAAATTTTCTCTCACCTTCATACTCTGCATCCAATCCATCACAGGCTCATTCCAAGTCTACCTGCATAATAGGATTCAAATCCATTCATTTTTCCTATCCTTCATTGTCTTTTTCCTCAGACTATCATCATTTATCTCTCTCCTAAAATACTGCAATTACCAATATGCAAATGCTTTGTTTTTTCTCTCATCCAATTAATTTTTCCACAGCATAAGGAATTATCTTTCAAAAACAACAAATCTCATCAGGTTATTCCACTGCCTAAAGAACTTTAATGGTATTAATAATATTCGTAGCTTGAAAATTGCTTACAAAGTGAACATAAACTCTCTTACCACAAAAAACGATACTGAGGTAATGCATATGTTAATTTACTAAATTTAATTATTCCACTATGTATATATACTTTAAAACATATGTGAATATGGTAAATATGTAAAATTTTATCTTTCATTCAAAACAAAAACCTTAGCAGATCTACAAAGTTTTAGAAAAATGTCTCAACTTTGTACCAGAGGTTACAAGATCTGCAATGATCAAATCTCTCCTTACCTTCCTAGCTCACCCACTTCTCTGTGCCTTTTCTACTAAGAATTTGTTTAGTTAGGAAATTTCCATGTTTCTAGTTGTTCATTTCGCATTATGTGTCTTCTAACAAAAAAGCTAAAATCACTGTCATGTTTTCTATTCATCTCTAGGGTTGGAGCTTATATGTTACCTTATTTGTCCATCCATGATCCTCTAGATCTATACTGGTTTTATTACAGTACCTGCCACACTGTGTGTTGATCTCTTCTTCACTTTCACTCATTACAGTGTAACCTCACTGATGGAAGAAATTCCAGGATCAAGGCCCAGCACAGGTTTTTTATATAACCTAGCTAAAGAGATAATGGACTTTTTATACATGTTTCCTAAAAACAAAATAAAAATATCAAGATTAAATTGACCGAGGAAGTCTCAGCTTAAAAACAGATTTTCTCTACAATATGAGACATATTCTTTTCATTCTTGACTTAGGTTTATTTAAAACAGCTTTCAAGAAGACAATTATCAAGTGAGCTGAGAACTTTGAGAAGCCAGCCTGGACTGGAAATGAAAATGTGACTTCTAAGTCCATTAGCTCTTCTGCTAGATTTGCTTTACAGAAAATAAAGACAAATTGAATGTCTAGATATGCTTCTTAAGTCTGCACTCTTCCTTCATTCCATCATCTTAAGGTTGAATTTAATCCTTAGATTACTAGATAGTAATCCAATGATTCAGTTAAATTTGGGCTTCTGATTCATAAAAATAAAAGACTTGCACTGCATCTTCCTGATTGACTTTCTGAGCCATGTAAATTATCTTATGACATAGTGACATATTACTACAATGTCTGATCTCCCTGGTAAATTGGGATATGAACATTTAAGGGGACTGGGATTCTAATTTTGTTTTGCATATTTCTGTACCATAAGGTAATAATATGTTTTCCCATTAGAAAAAAAATTACCACTGGCTAGGGGAGGAGGCATGGGAGACAGTGGAGGCTGTGGATGTTCTGTAGCTCTGCATTCCTAGGACCCTTAGTGCCAGCCCCACAAGCCCATGGAGATTAGGAAGTGGCTTCCTGAATTGTTTTCCAAAGGATAAATATTATAAATAATTACATCTAGAAACTAACCAAGAAGATCCTTTTGGTGTGTGTGTGGGGGAACACAACTTCCATCAATTACCAGGAATACTGCTGCTCAGATGCCACGTAAAATAAACTCCTCCTCCTCAGGCTTCCTGTAGGTTCTGTGCCATGAAGGGGGAAAATGCAGAGCAAACTCAAACCCAGAACTTATAAAAACAGATAGTTGTGGCCTTTAATTGAAAAACTGGAAAAGTGGTGGAAAGGTTCAAAGGACATGAATGTGAAATCACCAAGGTACCCTGTATTCCCCAGTCACATCAGTTCTTCAGTGCCTCTCAAGATGGTCCTGTTGTAGGACTTACACGATTCCTCACAGGCAAGGCAGCAGCTATCCCACCTTACAATTTTGGTTGTTGGGTTTTCTATAAACCCAGACATGTCAAAGCTTTGCACTGGCTCTTGGGACACCACCTTGCTCCTGTGGGATGTGGAAAGTGGACAGTGTATGGAAAAAGCATCTGCTTCCAGGAACCTGTCACTCACCTGTGCTGGCTGGGTCCTTATATACATTCCTGTCCTCTAAAAATAAACCATCTGACTATGGAATGGTTAGGGGTTGTGGGTGGCTCACAGGTTTCCCACAAAAAAAGCACATTCACAATCACTGTGAAGTCAAATGATTGGAAACATGTATATCTCCTGCAGCAATGGCTTTGGAGGTGAAGGCTATGAAGCCACACTGTGGGACGTAAGGCAAAGAGTATAATATGTGAGTATAAGTGACTCTCCAGACAATTGCATCCTGTGTCTTTCTTCTAAGAGCATTGGCCTTAGTGCCTGAGATTAATGTCTTATCGCATGACTCTAAGGTGAATATTGGAACCAAGATACTGGAGCTTGCCTTTTCACCTTGTCTGTGGATGGATCTGGATCCTTGACTCCCCCGGCTGTTGGTGATCCTGTCTCATTATGTGCAAGATTTAACAGAGGAATTGACTTTCTCAGAGTGGATCACAACCAAGGGCTGGAACTAAAGGAAGAAGAAGCATTCTGAAGCTGAGAGATATGCACTGGACAATATCAAACTATGACTGCTCCTTTCTATGACTTTGTGTTTTTTTATGTTATATTGGGTTAGGAGGATGAAAAGTAGGCTGGTGTTCTTTGCTTACATTTACTTAGAAGGAATGTCAGTGTTTGATATCAATTTAAGTTCAGTGGTTCGGAATCAGTTATATATTTTAGAAACATGGACTAAACATAAAGTTTGTAATTAAGTTAAATCCAAATGCAAAGTTTTAGTGAGCTTTTGGGCCTACTCTTTTTTAAAAAGATATTTTACTCAAAATGATGATCTGGAGGTGTAGGAATGATGGGCCTGTCTCTGTGAAAGAAGAAGCAGAGGGCTTGATTCCATCCAACTAATCTTTTCCATGACTCTCCACAAAAAAAAAAAAAAAGAAAAGAAAAGAAAAGAAGGAGGAAGGAAAGGAGAAAGAAAAAAAAAGAAAAAGTAGCAGGTCAGAGTCTGCTTTGGTTGCCTCAAAAATAATCAAGATGGGAAAGAACAGCTTGGCTCCATAGAGAAAATGGATCATCAACCATCGATTAAGCTCTGGGCACTGTTCCTCAGCAATGTAAAGAATCAAAGCTACAGCAAGAAAGCAAAATCCTTGAAATCTACCCAGAGCAGTAGAGGGGAGGTAGTAAATCCCAGCCTGTGTACTTTCCTTCCTAGAACATTGCTGATGAGGTGTCATAAAAACAGCCCCTGAGATGGGCTTCAAGTGGCTGACCAGCATGAGGATCTTGCCCAGATTATAAGAGTTATCATATTTTTTCCTGGGTAAGAAAATGGAGAGGTTCACAGATTAAGGTTGAAAAAAAATTCATTTGCAATTTGAATATTTTTATTTAGTTTACATTAATAAAATTTCACATACATGTATGTACATATACAAAAAAGAAATGATTATTACTTTGACTTCCTTAATTTTATTTCCTCTTCTTAAATCTGAAATATTAGAGAGAAAAACTTTAATGTTTTATTTTCCATGCCTTAAACATAAATATTTGCTTCTATAAATTTTTGAGGGTAACTCAGATTTTGGACTTAAATTGTTATCAGTAAACAAGAAATGGACCCAATATATTAATTCAAGGATCAACACCACCTTTCCCCCCAAAAAAAATCATAATAAATGTTATCCAATATTGGGAATCTCTATAGAGGTATAGCCCCTAATCTTGACCTGAAAGCTGAACAAAAATGGATGCCTGTGATTTTTAAGTCACCAACACCTCATTTGTTCATCTTGTACCCCTGTACTCAGTCTTTTAAAATGTGTACATTTTTCTCTCTTTTGTCTTGGATCATCTGCATTTTTTTCTACTTCAAAACATAATAAAATTTACTGATATTAGAGACAATAAATGTGGTTTTTGCTCAACTTACTATAATTTGCTGAATGTAGTACTTCTTTTTGATAGCACAAATTATACGGTGTGTATAAGAGGGACTAAATGCTCATTGTCAAGGCAGTCTGTGAAGGCATAGTCAGGAAAATGAAGCTATGTTTCTTGGCTAAATTACCGAAGCTAAGAATTAACCATTAATGGCAAATTGACAGACAAGAAAATATCTTGAAAATGCAAGAATTGTTGCCTCTGCCACTTTGAAAATGGGTCAGCTCTTAGAATTCAGTAGATCTAATGATAATGTAATTCATAGCCTTGTGTAATTTTGACTTGAATTTATAATACTTCCAAGACTTTTTGCAGTATAAGAAGTTGTAGTACCCAAATCATGTTTTCTCCCAAGGATTGCTTTTAGCGTGTGATTAACCTCCCAAATGATAACTTATTTCCAGAAGTTCTGTTAGGAGGTCACACTTTGGGAACAGCAAATAGAATATAATCGCTGACATTAGTCACCAGCTACCATCACTGCTATTTGTTTGTCACATAATGGTTCGTTATTTTATAATTTATATAACTGGTGATCATTAGCATACAGGTTTACAGTACTTGATGTAAAATGGAAGAAGAAAGAGCAAGTGAGTAAAACTAATTTACTTACAGAATGGCAACTTAAGGAAATGTATTTTGAAGGAATGACATTTCCTTGAACTCATCTTTTTATAAGTTCCATTTTTAAGGTCCTTTGTAAAGGGATCACAGTGTTCCAGTAAAATTGCTAGAGTGGTAAATTTTCCATCAGATGTGTTTTATTCAATCTTCTACTTAAGGACTTCAGAATAAGTATAATAATCACATTAATAATATGTTGCTATCAAAATTTTACCACAGTTTCTCCTAAAAGCTCATATTATACTGTGAAACCACAGTATATTGTTTAAAAAATATCGTTTTGAAACACTGCATGTGTATCAGAATGTACTTGGTTTTATGATTCTTGAAGAGAATGGGAAATCTAAGCTTTTTTATTGGATTTTCTATTAGTTAATTACAAAGTTTCCTAGGCTCAAGGATAGGTGACCTGTAAACTTTAATAACTACAACTTTGATAAAAATTTTTTGCAAACTGTCACAATTCATTCAATTTTGTGAGACTCATGCTTTCCTCTCCAAAACTAGTTTTGCCCAAATTACAAAAAGAAACAGTGACATAACAAGAACACCATATCTATAGCTGTGAATCACAGCTTGTCTACCAGATGTGTCAAAGCTGGTAGAAGAGGAAGGGCTGTAGTAATTGATATTATTTTAGATAAGCCACCTGCTATATTAGAGCATATGTAAATATGTGTTCTCATGAGTGACTTGATTGAGTCTAAGGAGTTCTGACCTCCTCTGAAAGAAAGTTACATAAACATAAGACACTCATCACCATCACTGGGAAATTATATATGAGTCAAGTCAGGGAATCATTAGATGGGCTAAGTTGAGGTCACTTAAATGATGATTTGGCATGATTTTTAAGTATGCTGTTTTTTTATTATGCTGTTATCCTTTCTCTAACCTTATAGCAATTGAGTTATTATATTTTATTTAACATTTTCATGTCATATGGTGAGTCAATCTTTTGTATCTATATTACAGAAAACAAATAAGGCTTTTGAACTAGCAAAATTTGCCAAATTTTGCAATATAATCACTAATTAGTTTGAATCTTGAGAGAAGTAGATATAATGTGGTGCTATTTCTCTTGTTACTTATGTTATAGTTCACTCAATGAAGAGGGTAGGATATAATAGAATGAGCACAGAAATTTCTCCTAGTCTCCATTGTTCAACTTATTATCTCTGAGACTTCAGTGACTTACCCTGATACTTGTCATACCTATCATCAAACTGCAAAAGAAATATTTCCCCTTGTTTTTCATAATTAGTCATAGACTCACATATCAAGATGCAAACTGAAATGGATTTGTGAGAAAATAAGACTGCTATAAACAATCAAGTATAGATTTTGTGTGGTCATTCATTCCCATTTCTCTGAGATAAATGCCCAAGAATGCAAATACTGACTTATATAGTAGTTGTATATATACTTTTTAAATAAACTACAAAATTCTTCTGGGGGGCAGTTATATCATTTTATGATTTCACCAGCAATATATGTGTCAATATATGTATGGGTGACTGACTTTCTCAGCATCCTCACCAGCATTTGTCATTGTAACTATGTTTCATTTTAGTCAGTCTTATACATGTGTAGTAATAGATCATTATGGTTTTAGTAATGTCCCATTATGATTTTCATTTACATTTTCTTAGTGACTAATGATTTTATATATTTCTGTCTGCTTAGTTGATTTCTTTATATCCTTCCGTGAAATGTCTTTACATTTCCGTTGCACATTTCTAACTGTTGAGTCTTAAGTATTCTGTATTTACTCCAGATGTAAAGTCTCTGTCAGACACAAAATTTACTAATATGTTTTTTTCCAGTTTCTTATTTGTAATCTTCTTAACAGTTTACTTTTCAATTTTGATTAAGTCCAGGTAACAAATTATTTTTCTCTTTTGTGAGTTACAAGTTATGTCCAATCTAAGAACACAATGCACAGCCCTAGGTAGAAAATATTTTCTCATCTTTTCCTTAGACAGTATAACTTTATATTCAAATTTAAGTAATTCATTTTGAATTACTTTCTGTATAAGATGTGAAGCTTTTTGTTGAGGTTTATCTTTTGAAGGGTGTGAGTTTCCAATTACTCCTCTGTAATGACCAATGACATTTTGCCTAGAATATCCAGGTTTTGAAAAAGCTGGTATTCTTCAATTGAACTGCTTTTGTTCCTTTGTCAAAAATTATGGGAATATTCATTGTGGTTATTTCTGGGCTTGTTATTTTTTTCCATTAATGTTATAGTGTGGTCTCTGTTAGTACCATACTATCCTGTATACAGCATATATATATTATCCTTAAACATTCAGGAGAGTGACTAATCCCAGTTTATTATTTTTTCAAAACTGCTTTGGTTATTTTAAGACCTTTTCCTTTTCCTATAAGTTTTAAAATAACCTTGTATATGTATTCAAAAGCTCATGCTAAGATTTTGATAGAAATTTTAGGAGAATATATTCTCTTTCTATTTTGAGTCTTCTAGTCAGTCGGCATTACACAACTTTCCAACTATTGAGGTATTGTTTGATTTCTTTTAGCAGCATATCCTCCTTCTAGTTTTCAGAGGGCAAACTTTCAGTCTTTCATCATGTATGATCATAGCTGCACATTTTATCTTTTTAGTAAATCTTATATTTCAACCTGAGGATGTCCCTCTCTATTTCCAGCATAGTAAGAATCTTTATCTTGAATGGATATTGCATTTTCAGAGATTTTTCTGAATCAATTAACACGGTTATATGTCTTTAGCCTGATGATGGTAGATTACATCAACTGATATTTATATACTGCATTCCAGGAATAAATTTTGTCATAATATATTATTACATTTATATGTTAGTAAATTAATATTTTAAGATTCTGGCATCAAGTTTACTAGATATATTGGTCTTTAGTTTTCTTTTGTAAAGCTGTAGGTCTATTTTGGTATTGGGATTACACTGATATCATGAGTTGAAAAGTGTTCTTTCCTCTCTTGTCTGGATAATCTTGTATAAAATTGGTGTTAATTATTTTACAGTGTTCAGTAAAATCCACGGTGAAACCATATGGTCTTCGACTTTTCTCTTCTCAGTAGCTTTTAAAATACAAATTACATTTCTTAAATGGTTACATGCCATTCTGTTTATATATTTCATTTGATCTTAGTTCTGGTAGCTTGTTGCACTCAAGAAATTGATCTGCTTCTTCTATTTTGTTGAATCTCTAAGTGTACATTCTTTGGGGTAATTTCTTTTCATTCTTGTAAAAGTTGTAAACTTCATGATATCTTACAGTGATAACATTTTTTTTGTTTTTTGTTTTTATCAGTTTTCTTACTGTTTCAGCTTCATTCCATAGATACTGAATGTGTTTTCATTTCATTTTGTTATACATATTTTTAAATGTTCTTTGACGTTTTCTCTTTGACCCTTGGATTCTTTAGAAATATGTTGCTTCATTTTCAAGCATTTGGAAATTTGCCTAATGGCTTTCTATTATTGATTTGTAGTTTAATCCATTATAGTCAGGAAACATATTCTGTCTCTGTATGACTTTAATTATTTAATTCTACCATTTCTTTTCTGATGCAGGATATTATCTCTCTTGGTGAATGTTTCACAGGCACTTGAAAATTGTTGTGTATTCAGTTGTTCTTGAGTATAGATTTTATAAATGTCAAATCAATCTGGTTAGTTGAAGGTGTTGTTGAGTGTCCCCTAACTGAGTTTCTGTCTAGTAGTTTTATTAATTGCTGAGAGTCGGGTACTGGAGTACCCAAGTGAGCATAGACTGGTATATTTACCTTTTCATTTATGATAGTTTTTATTTAAGATGCTTAAAGTTCTTTTGTTTAGCACCCACTATTTAGGACTGCTATACCGTCTTGATATATTGACTGTTATTATGACTGTTGTAGCAATTATCTCTGCTTTGAAGTCCATTTTCATTTTAAATAATAGAGTTACTATCGTTTTTATAAATGTTTTTGCATGATAAATATTTTTGGCACCTATTTAGTTTTAATCTATTGATGTTAATAAATTTGACATGAGTTTCTTGTAGACAGCTTATTGTCAAGAGTTATTTGTTTTCTTTGAATCTAACCAGAAAAATCTCTCTTTTGTCTGGTACCTTTAGACCATTCACTTTTAAAGTAAATACTGACAGATATCTGATGACTTACCTCTTCAATGCTATCATTATTTTTTTTTTCTGTTTCTTCAGCTTCCTTTGTGTTTTAGTTAGCTTTGCATTACTGGGGCCACCACATCTGGCAAGAGCAAGTTAGAAAAAAATTGTTTTTGGCTCATGGTTTTCAAGGTTCAATCTATTGTTGGTTAACTCCATAGTTCGGTACCCAATGTGAAGCTGTACATCAAGGCAGAAAAGCATGGCAGAGGAAGGCAGCTTAGGTCATGATAACCTGAAAGGAGGTAGCAAGGAAATGTAAACCCCAAACACACCCCCACTGATCTACTTCCTCCTGCTACACTCTATGTGCCCATAGTTACCAATCAGTTAATCAATTCAAGTCAATTAATCTGTTGATCTGTCTACACATCTCATAATCTAATCATTTCACCTCTTAACATTCTTGCATTGTCTCATACATGAGATTTGGGGTGCCACTACATATCCAAAACATAATACTACAATTTTTAGAGGCTGATTCATAGTGGGGTATGGACGGGGAGCATGGGAGGAATAGAGGAACTCTGAATAAGGCAGAGGGGTGGGAGGAGAAGGGAGGTTGCAGGGAGTTAGAAATGATGGTGGGATGTGATGGACATCATTATCCAAAGTATGTTTATGGAGATACAAATTGATGTGACTATACTTTGTATAGAACCAGAGATATGAAAATTGTGTCCTATATGTGTAATATGAATTGTAATGCATTCCATTGTCACATGCATAAAAATTTTAAAAAACATTCAGATTTTTATGCCTTCAATTCCGGTTGGTTACTTGATTTTCTTTACAAATTCATTTGATTCAATTATAATAACTTTGGTATGTTGATTTGTGTTTTCTTAGCAATTTTTCTAGATAGTATGATAACACTATTGATAAGGAAACCTCATTTTAATTTGAGTGACTTTACTCTCATTACTTCTAAATGTCAAAATAGTTTCTCCATATACATTGAACACATTAGAATTTGATAATTTCTTTTTGCTTTAGTCATAAAATATAATTTAAAGAAATTGATGATTTGAAAGACTATATGCTACATTTCATCTCTATTTTTACTCATTTCATTGTGGTTCAGTACATGGGACTGTTAAAGCTGCTCTGAAAGTGAACCAATAAACCAATATCTTTTTTTGTGAATTAGGTGTTGTTTCTTTACATTCCCAATCCTTTAAGTAAAGAGAGTAGGCCTTTCTTGTTTGTTATATCTATCTATTTATTTGTTTATTTACTTTTTTGTTCCTAATGTTGGTTCCAGATTATAGAACACTCCAGTGAGCAGTTCAGGATATTTGGGGCATAAAAAGAAAACTGAAGGAACAAAACTGCTTATTATTCCTTAAGGGTTAATTTTCTTAGCCAATCCTTGTTCTTTCCAGCTTTTAAGGTATATTAGCCATTATGGGTTAAATGATTTATATGGTATTCAACTGTATTTAGAAGAGAAAACAAAAGATTCTTTACTATGTTGGTCTGTAACTAGATTCATCATCTGATTTTGTAAGTATATTTAAATAAAAGCGATAGTGCTTGTGCGTTCTCTCTCTCTCTCTCTCTCTCTCTCTCTCTCTCTCTCTCTCTCTCTCTCTCTCTCTCCCCCCTCTATCTCTCCTCTCCTTCCTGGTGTCATGTCCTAAGCTAATTTCCTCTGCCATACCCTTCCTCCATGATGTTTTGCCTTACCTCAGGCCCAGAGCAATGGAGTCAGTCATCTATGGGCAGAGACCTATGAAACCTTGAGCCCCAAATTAACATTCCCTCCTCTACATTGTTCTTCTCAGGTCTTTTTGTTAAGGCAAAGAAACACAGGGTTCTCTCTCTCTCTTCCCCACACCACCTTTCTGATTCCTTTTGTCATGTTCTGAGCTGCTTTCCTCTGGCATACCATTTTGCCATAATGTCCTGCCTCACCTTGGCCCAGAGCTATGGAATTGGCCATCTAAGAAGTGAGACATCTGAAAGCATTAGCCCCAAATAAACTTTTCTTCCTACTCAAATAAATAAATAAATAAAAGCTTAAATGACACTTATTCCACTTACTTACAAATTTTCTACAACCATTGTTGCACTATAAGAACAGAGTTGAACAGTTAGAAAAAGAACCATACAGTGTACAAAACCAGAAATATGTGCTATCCAGATTTTACGTGAAGAGTTTTCTGGCCTTCTTTTTAAGCACACAAGTGTGAGGGCAGAAGGTAGGCCAAACTTAATGCTCAAATAATTAGAATGAATAAATATTTGACAAATAGTGAGAATTTGATAAGGAAAGAGCAGTCACTGGTGGATCAATGAGGTATATTGGCTTATTTGTTAATTTTGGGATATACAATGTAAAACCCCATCATCATCTCATGGTAAACATTAAAGCTTACATTTCTCACTAAAAATTACTCTAAAAAATAATACAACGTATAGTATGTTAACTTTTAAAACATTCAGGAACACCAGTTCATTCACTTTTTTTTTTAACTGATTGGTTTGTGATACTATGTGTATGTGTGTTTGTTTGTTTTATTTATTTAGTTATTTTTGCCTTATAATTTTATCCTAGGTGAAAGAACACTTTGTGGGTTACTATAATAATAAGCTCATGAGACTATAATAATAAGCTCATTACCTAAATTATAGGTAATAAAAGGATAAATAGACACAGACAATATTTAAATCAAATTTACTATCACAGGTCAATCTTATGATGAAATACTGAATATATAATACATATGAACTTGTAAAATGAAGTTTGTTGAATAAAATGGTTCTTTATATAAAATTCCAAATCCTAGTGAATTTGCTTGAAAAAGGGTTCTACTGATTTTTAAAAAATATATTGATTTTCAGAATGATTAAATGTGATGGTATCAAACTAAAAGGCTTATTTTCAGCAAGTGAAACAATCAAGAGCTCAAAGAGAGTACTTACAGAATGGAAGAAATTCTTTGCCACTGGCCCCTCAGGTAGAGCATTCATCTCAAGGATATAAAACAACTCAAAAAAATAGTGCCAAAAAATAAATATCAATAAATGGGCAAAGAAATTGAACAGTGAACAGACACTTAATAGAAAAGTAATATGAATTGTCAACAAATATATGAAAAAAATGTTCAACATCTCTACCAATTAGAGAAATGCAAATAAAAACTACACTGATATTTCATCTCACTCCAATCAGAATGGCCACAATACAATTAACAATAAATGTTGGCGAGGATGTGGGAAAAGAGTACTTTCATACATTGCTGACAGAATTGCAAATTAGGCAACCACTCTGGAAAGCAGTATGGAGATTCCTCAGAAAACTTGGAAAAGAAACAACATTTAACCCAGTTATCTGATTCCTTGATATATACACAGGACTTAAAAACAGTATACTACAGTAATGCAGCCACATCAATGTTTATAGCAGCTCAATTCACAATAGCTAAGCTATGGAACCAAACTAGATGCTCCTCAACAAATGAATGGGTAAAGAAAATGTGTATATATACACAAATGAATATTAATCAGCTATAAAAAAGAATGACTTTTTTACTTTTGTTGGAAATTGGATGGACCTGGAGAATATCATGCCAAGTGAAATAAGCCAATCTCCAAAAAAATCCAAAGGTCGAACATTCTTTCTGACATGTGGATGCTAACACACAACAAGGGAGAGAGGGAAATAACAGAAGTTCAGTAGATTAGACAAGGGGAAATAAAGGGAAGGTATGGGGTAGGAATAGAAAAGACAGAGGAATGATTCTGACATAACTTTTCTATGTACATATATGAAAATACCACAGTGGTTTCTATATTATGTAAACACAAGACCAGATCCTAGTTAGATGTACTCCATGTGTGTATAAATAAGTCAAATTATACTCCACAATAATGTATAACTAAAAATAAAAAAACATTTTCAAAAATATTGATTTTTCAATAGGTGTGATTTTTACCTAAAAATATTGCCACAAATACTGGTTATATGACTTTTGAAAATCAAATCGTTTTGGTTTACCTTGTGAGCCAAGATAGGAGAGTCCATGCCCAAAAGTGGACATTGAAATAGTTTATATTGAAATTGTATGTATAAAGCCAATCACATAAGGTTACTTTGGTATTAAATAAGCAGATAGAGGATGATCATAATTCTTTTTGTTCCCCCAGAGTAATAGATGCATTCTTACAACTGTTTCACAGACTACATATATTTCCAGAAACTTGTCAAGGATTGACATGCTTATTTCAGCCTTTTCCCAGATGGTTTTTGTGTGGGGGCTGAAAGAACCCAAGGAGCTGGGTTTACCACTGAGCTACATCTCCAGTCCTTTTTTTTCTGGAGACAGGATCTAAGTTGTCCACGTCAGCTTGGAACTTGTGATCTTCATGCTTTAGCCTCCTGAGTCTCTGGGATTATAGGTATGTGCCACCATGGCCAGCTCTAGATCATCTTTTATCACCCACCATCTCTAAGAGAAAACAATCGTTCGATTTATCAAATATACCATAGGATCTTCACTGGCAGCCCTGTCTCTCTGTGTTGTTTTGCAGTACTGGGATTGATCCCAAGGGTGTTCTACCACAGAGCTACACCCTTAGCCATCTTAGGGCATCTTCCCCACCTTTGCCGTTTTATTTGAATATTCTGAATGCAGATCATAAAGTCCAAAGCATATCAGTCATTTATGGGTGGGAGTGTTACCTGCAGACCAACCAGGGCGCCCGCCTGGATCTCAGCTGGACAGATTCTGCTGCTCATCTTCATAGGAAATAAGAAAATGATGTTTAAAAAAAATAATCACTTGATTTTTAGTTAAGCAGGCAGGCCGCCAAGTCCTCGCTGAACTGAAGACCATTGGAATACTAGGGCCCCAGCATAGACAATCCCCACTCTTCCCTTTAGGATCCTTCCACAACCCACAGCATATGGCCTTCCCTTGTGACCATGAAATACCAATAAAAGAATGAAGATACAGGAGGTTGGTACTGGGCTAGGTGCCACATACCTATTATCCCCAGTAACTCAGGAGGCTGAGGCAGGAGGATTGCAAGTTCAAAGACAACCTGGGTAATTTAGTGAGACCCTCTCAAGACAGAAAAAGGGCTAAGGGTGTAGCTCCGTAGTAGATCATAATTCTTTATAAAATAATTCTATATAAGGTGTCAATTACTTGAGAAAATGAAGTGATAATAGGATATAATCAAAAAGAGAGAAAAATCAGAAAACATGCAGTGAAATGAAGGAAAAGAAATATGCAGAGCACAATATATTTTATTTATATAGAAGTGGTTACCAGAATGCCTGATGTTTATTCTTTGAGGAGTGATCATGATGTTTGGTGTTCTATTTTATCTATTTTTCTCTCGTATAATCCATTATTTTTTCTTAGTGATAATATCTTTTCAAAAAACAAAAAACATAATTTGGTTCATCTCAATCCTTAGTATTTCTCCTTCTTGATCCTATGGATCCCATTGTGTTTCAGAAAAAAAGTCATACTAAAGACAATTTTGATAGCTAAACAAGAAATATGGAATTGAAAGTGTTCGTATACAACAGTGTTTCCCATAATAAATATATTTTTCCTTAACAGAGAAATATTCACATTTACTTAATGATGTTAAATCATATTATATTTTTCCATGTGTTGGAGAAACTGTTGATTAGCATAACTGGGAAGAAACATCCAGTTTAATAGATGGAGATCAAAGTGAAGGGAGGAAAACAGATGCTTCTTGTGAAGGAAAGAACTAGGCTGATGCTAGAATGCTTTCTTTTCTTGTTTTAAAAGAAAACACAGAATTATTTAAGTAATATGTATTCACTGGAGAAAATAGAAAATGCAGAAGAAAGGGATGATAATATAATTAACATTGCATTACCTAAAGATAATTACTGTTCATAATTTAAGTATGTACATCTAGAGTATTCCCTACATGAAATGTATATTCATACACAGTAATAGCTTCAATATTGCAAGATTGATATTATACTGCCACCTTATTTTTTCGACCTGATATGTTTTTTTTCTCTCAAACATCACAACTATTTCTATGTAAATAATTGCAAATATATAATATCACTCTTAATGGTTCAAGGCACTTAGCATTAAATGTTTAACAGTTTACTCACAAACCTTTTAATTTTGGTATTGAATCTTTTTCAGAAACTATATTAAATAAATGCAAGAGAATCAACCATCTTAGAATTTAAGAGAGAAAAGAAAGGAGGATCATTGAGATCACAACTTGCATTATGGATGGAATGAGCACAGTTAACTTTTCAGCCCCATTCCAAACACAGTAAATGATAAATAGTAGACCTATGTTTATCTATAGTATTATTCTGACATTAATTCCTATCTACACCACGGGAACTGGTAAAAGATTTATCTAGAGTACAATAGTAAATATATAGTGAATATTAATTGATAAAATAAACATGAAAATATGGTGTTAGAATACAAAAAGTCTGTCTCTATCTTTCTATTTTTCTTCTCTCGTTAGCACTAATCTGTCTCTCATAATCATCAGCTTTCATCATTGTTTGTGTGCTACCTTTGAATTTCAGGTTGGATCATTTCAATAAAACTTCTAGAAAGGGAACAATTAGTTTTAAAATAATATAGTTTTTGAACAGCTTATCTGTATAAAAGGAATTGCTTTCCAGATCACTAACACTTTGTCTGTACTGTAACAATTATTCAACTGCCTGCAGACCCTTCATTCATTGGCCTTTCTTGTACTATTAATTATTTATTCTTTCCATCATTTCTCACCTTGTCAGCTTATATTTTGTAGTACAATGTTAATATGATTTCCTTCCATACATTTCAACTCCCTTTCCTTTATTTCTTCTCTTGTACTATAAACAAAACAGCCTTTTTTTTTTTTTTTTGTACCTGGGATTGAAATCAGGAGCACTCTACCACTGAACCACATCTCCAGCCCTATTTTGTATTCTATTTAGTGACAGGGTCTCACTGAGATGCTTAGTGACTCACTTTTGCTGAGGCTGTCTTTGAACTGGAGATCCCTCTGTCCCAGTCTCCTGAGCCGTTGGGATTATAGGCATGTGCCACTGCGCCTGGCAACACTTAGCCTTTTGAAACCAATTATTTTTCTCTGTAGGAATTCATCTCAATATTTGAATATTTGGGTAAGTTAAATACTGATTAAAAAAATAAATGCATGATACCATACATGAATTGGTCAAATAGTCAATATCATGAAGTCCTATTAAGATTACAAAATAATTTCACCTAATATTCAAGTTTATTTCAAACTTTTTTTTGCCTCCTTTCAGCTCCTATCCTTGCTTTTTATTCCTCTTAAGAAATAGAAACTTTATTTCAGTTTCTCAGCAAACCTTGCATCAATTCGTACCATATTGTCTCCCTGACTTTCAGTTACAAGGAAAATAATAACCTTCATTCTATCACAGGTCAGTTCTCTACTTATGTTTAAATTCCTTTCTACTGAATATTTTACACAGATTTCATTCACTCTTTTATCCAGATCCCCAGTTTTTCTTGCTCTGCTAGTCATTCCATAAATACAGAAATTAATTATGGTAACTCTTAATGTAAAAATCTACAGTGGACTCACAATCTCTTCTAGTTACCAGCCCTCCCTACTGAAAAGTCTTGTAATTGTCTGTCATTTCCAACTACTTACTTTTCTTATCCCTTTCCTTAACCACTATAAAACCAGGCTTCTATCCATGTCACTGACTTAAGGTTCTTCCTGTCAAAGATATCAATCATCTTCCCAGTCCTTTTTACAACCTCTACATCAGTGCTATTCAAAACATGGGACAAGGCACAGCAAAATCCACAATGTAAGAACAACTTCAGTTGATCTTCTCAGTTATTATTCATCCCTTATTAAAAGAGGCACTCAGGTGCTCAATCCAAAATCTGAAGTCATCCTTGATTTCTCCCTTTGCTAAATACTCACACTTGTTCTTTCCGCAAATCAATTTTGTCTGACATGTTTCTTGTAAAAAAACATTTTCTCTCATGCAGACTACTACAGTGACATTATACAAATCCTTCTATATTCTCTCTTTTACCACCAGAGTACATTGTATTAATAGCAACTAGAGTAATACTTTAAATGTAAATCAGATCACAACACTCCTATACTAAAAATCCTTCAATATCTTCCTATTGATCTTAGAATAAATTCAAACTTTCTATTTTGGTCAGTGTACATGACCTGACACTCATGTAAAGTTGAATTTTTTGTTGTTGTTGTTTTATTTTATTTTTAAAATACAATTACTCCTTTTCTTTTCAGAAAATAAATTTATTCTACATATATTAGTCACATTGATACCTTTAAAAAAGTAAATTTTATTGTTTATATTTAAGATATGCAACATGGAGTTATGGGACAAATATAGATCATGAAAACCATGTTTTAGTAAAACAAATTAACAAACACATCATCTTACCTCGTTACCTATATTTTTATAATAAGGAAGCCAGACTCGGTGGTACACTCCTCTAATATCAGCAGTTTGGGAGGCTGAGGCAGGAGGATAGCAAGTTCAAAGCCAGCCTCAGCAAAAGTGAGGCACTAAGCACTCAGTGAGACTCTGTCTCTAAATAAAATACAAAATAGTGCTGTGGATATGGCTCAGTGGCTGAATGCCCCTGAGTTCAATCCCAAGGACCTCCAAAATAAATAAATAAATAAATAAATAAATAGTAAGGGACAGCTAAAAGTTAATTGAGCTTGAATCCTACATACAATAGAATTTTATTATCTATAGGCTTACCCTGTAGATCCACTTATTCTACATCATGCTACTTTATATCCTCAGGCATACCTCTCCTATCCTCTCTCCCCTCTTCCCTCACCCCAGGTAAACACTATTTTGTTGTCTCAGTTTATATTTGATTTTTTTATTGCACATATAAATAATGTCATATAATATTTTTCTTTCTATTTGTGGCTTATTTCAACTTAACATTTTGGTCTTTTCTAAAATCATCCTCAAAGCCTGGTCCCCAAACCAGCAGCATATATACCACCTGGGAATTTATAGAAATGTGAATTATTAAGTATCTCTCAAGACTTAGTGATTCAAAAACTCTGGATGTGGGGCAAGCAGCTAGGTTTTAACAGGCTCTCCATGTGGTTTTGATGCATGTTAAAACCCAGGCATTGCTGCTAATGCATAATATTGCTGCCTTACGAGCTGTGTTTGTCCTTTTCCATACCTGGGATATCCAGCTTCAGACCTTGGCTTGGCAGGGCTCCTGAGGTCCAGCATGTGTTGCTGAATCTAAACTTCCACTCCCATTAAACATGATTGAGTCACTTGTTTATTGTATTATCTGTCACTCTCTCTATAATGCAGTCTTCAACATGGCAGGGCCTTGTCAGCCTTGTTTAGTGCTTTAATAATACTGCCAGCTCAATGTGTGACACAGGGTAAGCACTCTGTAAATGCGTGTAGAATGAGTGCATCCACCATGAGAATTTGTAAATAATAATTTGATTAGTGAATAATTTTATAAGCTCTACTAAATTGCCTGATATTTATCTTTTGATTGAAAAGAAAAATCTTTCACTTTACCTCAGAATGAAAAAAGGCAAACTTCATTATTTGTACAACAAATATGTTTTAATGAAAGGTATTGTTATCTACTTCTTCAATTAGCAAATTAATAAATAATTTTACATTAACTATTGATCACCTAAGCACTGAGCAATTTGTCATGGTTTATAAAATGAAAAAGCTGACTTTGAGTTTATATCTTAAATAGGTTGTCAAGGAAGAGATTCATATATTATTCATATATCTACATGATGCAAATCACAAATGTAATATATAAGTGATATTTTTTTAAAGTTGTAATGACTTTGGCTATAGATCCCTTACAATTGCATTATGCAATAACTTTAAAAAGTACATGGGTGACTGTTTTAATCAGGAGATGGTCCATGGAATACAGAAGACTTGAACTGAGTGAAATATAGAGCCACTGGTAATTTATTTGGTATATGAATTTGTGTATAGAATAAAGTTAAAAAGAAATCTTGATTTGGACCACACCAAAAAAATCTGAGAAGGGCATCTCATAAAGATTATTTTTAAAAAGAGTATTTCATATTATATCAAAGAAAATATATTTTCAGCACTTAATAAATCTAGGTTTGACTATATGAACAAGCAAATCAGGATACAGATGAGAGAAGAACTCTAAAGAGAAATACAATATTTCTCTTATCCATGAGTTCACTTTCCTTGATTTTAGAAACTCACAAATAATCATAGTCCAAAAGCATTAAATGAAAAATTTTAAAAATAAACAATTTATAAATTTTAAACTCCATACTGTTATGAACAGTATGATGAAATCAACCTGCTTTGACCATATTGAGAACTGAATCTTTCCATTATCTAATAGGTCCACACTGCATATGCTACCCATTTACTAGACTTTTAATAGCCGCCTCAATTTTCAGTTCAATCTACATGATATTGCTATGTTTGTGTTCAAGCAATCCTTATTTTATTGAAGAATGGCCCCAAACCCCAAGGGTAGTGATGTGGAAATTTAGACATGCCAAAAATAAACTGTAAAGTGCTCCCTTTAAGTGAAAAGTTCTTAATTTAGTAAATGAAAGGTGGTAAAATGATGTGCTGAGATTACTAAGATTAATGGTAAGAATTAATCATCTATCCATGAAAGTTAAGATGGAAAAAGAAAGGCATTTTATTTAGGCAGTCACATTTCCAACTGCAAAAGTTGCCACCACAAGCTATGTGCTTAGATGAGATGGAAAGACATCAAATTATGCATGTACAGGAAAACTATAACATGTAGAGTTTCTTCTCTGGGAAAACACTAAATGGCAGAGAACACCGATGCAGTGGAAGAGTGTGGAAGCCCTGGGGGCTCTGGAATGGGTAGCCATGGTGACTTCCTCAGAAACTTAAGTAGCCATCTCTAAGGCCACTGTTGCAGACGTAGTAGGGGTCAGAGCCATGGCCATAGAGCTCATAGAGGCAATACTAAAGATGAGGATCAATCAGTCACCAAGCTGGGCTACCTGGTCAAGAATATGAAGATCAAGTCCCTGGGGGAGATCTACTTCTTATCTTTGCACTTCAAGGAATCTTAGATGATTGACTTTTTCCTGGGAACATCGCTCAAGATGAGGTTTTAGAGATGATGTCTGTATAGAAGCAGACTCTTACTGGTCAGTGGACCAGGTTGAAGGCATTTGTAGCTATCCATGATTACAATGGTTGGTTGGCCTAAGAGTTAAGTGCTCCAAGGAGGTAGCCATTGCTATCCAAGGGGCCATCATCCTGGCCAAGCTCTCCCTTGATCCTATACAGAGAGGCTACTGAGGGAACAAGATTAGCAAGCCCGACACTGTCCCTTGAAAAGTGACAGCATGTTGTGATTCTGTGGTAGTGTTGCTCATCAAGAGGTACTGGCATTGTCTCAACCACTATGTCCAACAAATTGTTGCTGATGGCTGGTATTGATGACTGCTTCACTTCTACCAGGGGCTGCACTGCTACCTTGGGCAATTTTGCCAAGGTCACATTTGATGCCATCTCCAAGACATACAGCTACTTGACCCCTGATCTCTGAAAAGATACTGTGTTCATCAAATCTCCCTGTCAGGAATTCACTGACCATCTTGTGAAAACTCACATCACAATCTCTCTATGGACGGATCCTTACTCCAGCTGTGTCTACAATATAAGTTTTTTAGAGAAAAATAAAGTGAATGTAACCTGTTTATAAAAAAATTAAAAATAAAATAACTTATATAAGGGTTAAGACTCTCTGGTTTTTGCATTCATTGAGGGTCTTGGAGCATGACCTTCATGGATAAGGGAGGAAAACTATAAAGCTAAGACAATATCATAGTACAGATTTTAAAAGGAACAACAGAAACTTAGCTGAGTTTTACATTATATATTCCTTATTTGTTGAATTGACTGAGAAAATTTGTGTTGTTGTAGGCTAGCAGTTAAGTAATTTATCCTGCTACATATTGCCAAGCAAGTTTGAGCCTTCAGGTACAACATAGTCACATCAATTCTATCCTGTCTGTAATTTATTATTGTTTTTTGCCATTGACTTTAATATCAGGTTTTTGAGGTACAGTTTTGTGTATTCCCAAAACCAGTCTTGACTCTTTCCTCATAAATGATTGTAAATAAATAGGAAAAAATAAAATCAGAGGATGGGAATGGTTTCCTGTAGTTGTTTACTTGCCCAGAGCTCTCTGGGCTAATTGTTCTGCAAATATCTTATCTTCTAAGAGTTAAGTTCATGATGCCAGGAGTTTTCCAACATAGAAGAAACTTTGTTACCATATTATACTAAGGATCCTACCCCACCATTCCATAGAAAGTACTTCCATCATTCTCACCAATCAAGTCCTCCAGAAGACACATTTTTGTTTTATTTGATTTCTTAATAGTGTTAGCCATAATAAACTATATCTTTGGAAGAACCTTTAATTTTTTATTTCTTTGCCCTATGTCTTTTTGTGTATGTGGGGTGGTATTGGGGAGTGAACTCAGGGACACTTGACCAATGAACCCAATCCCTAGCCTTATTTTGTATATATATATTTTTTAATTTAGAGACAGGTCTCACTGAGTTGCTTAGCACTTCACTTCTGTTGAGGCTGGCTTGAACACATAATCCTCCTGCCTCAGCCTTCGGAGCTTCTGGGATTAAGGACCTGGCTGTCCTATGTCTTTTTTTTTTTTTAAAGAGAGAGTGAGAGAGGGGGCAGAGAGAGAGAGAGAGAGAGAGAGAATTTTTAATATTTATTTTTTAGTTCTCGGCGGACACAACATCTTTGTTGGTATGTGGTGCTGAGGATCGAACCCGGGCCGCAAGCATGCCAGGCGAGCGCGCTACCGCTTGAGCCACATCCCCAGCCCTGTCCTATGTCTTTTTGAACTTTGTCCTTATCGGTTTTATTTACAGATGTATTTCTCAGTTCATCTTTAAATAATCTAACCAGCCTCCTGTCTCGCTCTCATTACTCATGGTAATTTTTTGCTCACTTTTATAGATTCTCTTTTGAAATATATGTGATAACTTTTCAAGGTAAATTTGACTGAATTACTTCAGTTTCTGCCTATATACAATCAACTGTCACCTGGACATATTTATGCCATTATGAGGAACCCCAGCTCAACACCTCTGATAAGGAACTCATTGATTGCATAACATTTATTGGTGTCCTCCCCAAGATCATATCTTGAATTCCTAACCCCCAGAACCTATTTGGAGGTAGGGTATAAACAGGGTAAACAAGTTGAAATGAGGTAATTACTGTCATTAGAATATAATCTTATATGACTCGTGTCCTTGTTCAAAGAGAAAATTTAAAGGTATATATGTACACAGAAACGTCATGTGAAGAAGAAGGTAGAGATCAGAGTGATACTTATACAAGATAAGAAACTCTAATGGTTGTTCATAAATATTACAGCAAGTGAAGAAGCATGGATTGACTTTTTCTTCATAGCCTCTGACAGGACCAGCTTTCCTGACACTCAAATCCCAATTTCTAACCCTCAGAACTATGAGATGACAAATTTCTCTTATTTAAGCCACTCAGTGTGGTATTTGGCTACTATATTCCTGATAAAATAAATAAACAAATTCAATTAAAATATGTGCAAAAGATTAAATACATACTTTAGAAAAGATAAATGATGAATAGCTACATCACACTGTGTTCCATATTATTTCTTATAAGAAAATGCAGAGTAAAACCAACATTAGATACTGTTGCCCAATAAAACTGTGAAAACATAAAATAAATGTAAAAACTATTAATACCCTTGAAAATATGAAGTACTGTTAGGAGTTCAGAATAGCAAAAGCTCTCCTATATTGCTAAGAAGGTTATGAAATTCTTTAGTCATTGTGGAAATTTTAGTAGTTTCTTACAAAGTTAAACGTTTATGTATCTCATGGTTCATCAATTCCACTATATAATCCCAAGAGGTATGAAAATTGGTGTCCATAAAAGATTTATACTCATGCAAATTTTATTCAAATAGCCAAAACAGAAAATAACCATGTGTCCATCAAACTTATATACACACACAATGCAGTCTTAACCTGTTTGGCAGTAGAAAGGAATGAAACTGTAGTGTATGTAATGTGGATGTATTAATGTCCTAGGACTTTTGTAATTAATTAAGCCACACCATTTTGGCTTACAACAACAAAAATTTATTCTTTTACAGTTTTGGAAAGAAGAAGTCCAAAATCAAGGTGTTGACAAGGCTTTGCTCCTGCTAGATGCTATAGGGAAGAATCCATTCCTTGGCTTTTCTAGCTATGGAGCCTTTCAGTTCCATCTTCAATTGCCCTCTTCTTTGTGTGTTTAGTTCTATAGCCCCTCTACCTTCTCCTATAAGACTATATATAACTGCAATTCAGGATCACATAGATAATCTAGGATTAGCCCCATTACTCTATTCTTTAGCCATGTAAGATAATATTCACAGGGGGCTGCCATAAGCACGGACATGTATTTTGGGGTCAACATTCAGGTCAATACACTAGAGACTACCTCAACAGTTCTGTGCTAAATGAAATGACAGTTACAAATAGTGCATGTGTTCATTTACAGAATTTTTTTTTAAAAAAAAACAAGCAAAACACTATTGAAAGAAAGCAGTTCAGTGGTGTCCAGGGACTAGAGATGGGTGGCAGAAAACTGAGAAGGAATGCAAGGAGACATTTTAGGACAATGGACATGCATGATGGTGGTTCTTTGGTTGTACATATTTGTCAAACCCACTGAAATGTGTACCCAAATTGCTAATTAGAAGAACTTTAAATATACATTTTAGATGCCTTGAAATTTCCTTTCATCAAACTTTTCATTTCCTTCTTTTTTCTGTTTTGTTGTCTTCATAAGTTAGACATTGTTATTATCAATAATGGAAACTTTAGATTGTACTTCATGAATTTTCTACTAGGTGTTGTTCCTTAGAAATGTGTAAGGATGTAACAATGTCTGGGAGTTCAGATACCTTAGCACTAGAAGCAAAGAAATTGTTATCATAAGGGAAAGGAGAAAAGAGAAAATAGACATAAGAGAACAAAGTGTTTCTTTTTTTTCTTGTTTCCTATAAATATGGTAAGTTGCTCAGTTTCTGGCTCTTGAATTTCAGCACCTATGAAACTTTAAAAAAAAGAATGTTGTATGAAGCAAACTTGTGTTAGAGATGAAAAGATCAAAGAAGATCTATGGTCTTGTGAAATGAAGGCAACCAGTCATATCAAGACTGACTTTTCATATTTGCTTAAAGTGTTCTATATAGTAACCTGACACAGTACAGATAATTAAATTATATCATGCAATATATTGGAAAGGAGATGGTAACATATAGGGAATAAACTAAAATAAAATATTGAAATTAATAATAAATGAAATAACAAATTATTTCATGCAATTAAAGTATTAAATGCAATTAATGAGTCTATTAAGGAAGGACAAATATATATATAGGACAAATGTATAAATTCAGTTAGCATCATATTAAATGATTAATTATTTGTACCATTTTAGTGTCAGTTTATTTGCTTCCTCAGAATCACTAATTGCTAATCCTTTATGTTTTATATATCAATATTACACAACTGAATGTTTTTTAACATCCTTACCCTACATACACTCATACAATGCCCTTCTTTCTTTTCTTCCTTTCTTTGATTTTTTTCCTTCTTTCATCTATTCTCCCAATAAATTCTTTCTACCTCCTTTTTATGCCAGTTTATTTCGTACTCATTTCTGAAGTCTCAGATTCATCTTTGGTTTCAAGATTTCAAACTTCTTATTGTCCCATTAAGTTCTTCTTCTCTTGACCAAAACTTGAAGTACATCACTTTCTACTAGAGTCAAACAAACAAATTACCCCCACCAAAAAAGAAAAAAGAAAAAGAGACTACAACTGACTCTAGTAAATTATGGAGTGTTTCCTGGTTGTTTTCCCCTGTAAGTGCATAAGCTCTTGCATTTAAGACTTGTTTTTTATTGTTTTCTTTTTCCTTTATTACTCATCTTGGTAAGTTAACACTAAATACAGTACTTGGTAGAGTACTGTGTAGTACTTGGTACAGGAAGTCAGCAAAATGTTTTAAATGAATACAAATAGAGCTGAAGGTGTTTCTAAAACAAAATGAAGTAAGCAAGGAGCCTCCATTAATTTTCATTTGGAGCCAGAATTCATTTTGAGGGGTTAGGATACTTGAGCTTAAACTTGTAGCATCCTGAGTTATCACTATAATCATCTCAGCAGAAGTTGTTGAACAAACAGCAGCTATATAGGGCTAATAAGCTTTCCTAAGAATGTAATCTCAAGATTAAAATCTGCTCAAAAACACTACCAGTAGCAATAAAGGACAAAAAGAAAAAATGATGAAAAATGAGAAAAAAATAATTAGAATAATTTTTAGAATATGTTAAGTCTCAATCTACTTTGAGTCAGAATCTATAAACTTAGTATAAGCTTTTCCTTAATGTCTCAGTGTTTATGAAATCTTAAGGAGCCTGGTGTCTTCCCACTTATTGATTCTTGCTTTTATTTCTTGAGTTTTAGGGGTCTTGTTAAGGATGTCTGTGCCTGTCCCAAATGTTGGTGAGTTCAGCCTATGTGTCCTTCTGTAAGTCACAAAGTTTCTGGTCTAAATCCCAGGTCTTTGTTCCATTTTGAGTTGACTTTTATGTGGGATGAGAAGGAACTAGTTTCATTCTTCTGTATATGGATATACAGTTTTCTCACCATCATTAATTGAAAAGACTATCTTCTGCAATGTATGTTTTGGGCACCTTGAGAATCAGATGACTATCAATATGGATTTGTCTCTGTTCTATTTGCTTTAGTCAGCTTTTATTTTTTTCTACTTCTGTGACTAAAAGACCTGACAAGAACGATTTTAAAGAGAAAGAATTTATTTGGGGGCTCACAGTTTCAGAAATTTCAGTCCATAGACAGCAAACAATTTCTGTGGGTGTGAGGTGAGGCTTAACATCTTGGTGAAAGAGTGTGAAGGAGGAAGCCACTCACACCATAATCAAGAAGCAGAGACTCCATTGTCCAAATGCAAAATATAAACCCTAAAGTCACACCTGCCTTCAGTTACCACTCGGTTAATTCCCATTGGCCCATTAGGTATTAATTCACTGATTGGATAAAAGCTCTCATAACACAATCATTTCACCTATACGCTTTCTTGCATTGTCTCAGACACAAGCTTTTAGGGGAACACTTAATATCTAAACCATAACACCATTGGCCTTCATATCTGTTTTGATGCAAATACCACGCTGTTTATTTTTATATCTCTGCATCATAATTGAGATCAGATATTGTGATTCCTCCTTCTTGCCCAGGATTGTTTTGACTATTCTGGTCTCTTGGTCTTCCAAATCACTTTAGGACTCCTTTGAAAAATGCCAAAGGTATTTTGATGGAGATTACATTGAATTTGTACAGAATTTTTTGTAGTATGGCTATTTTGACAATATTATTTCTGCCTATCAAAGAAAATAGGAGGTCTTTTTATCTGCTAAGGGTCTCCTCAATTACTTTCTTCACTGTTCTATAGTTCTGCACAGCAAAGGAAACAAGAGTCTGAAGAGAAACCCGCTGACTGTTCCTCTAATAGGGGATTAATATCCACTCAATAAATGACAAAACAAATGAACAGACATTTCTCAAAAGAAGAAATATAAATGGCCAATTAATATATGAAAAAAATGTTCAACATATTTAGCAATCAGGGAAACTAAAATCAAAATCAAAACTATACTGAAATTTCATCTTACTCCAATAAAAATTACCAAGAATACAAATAATACTGGTGAGGATGTGGGGAAAAAATTACATTCATACATTGTTGGTAGGGGAACAAATACATACAGCCCCTTGGGTAAGCAACATGAAGATTTCTCAAAAGACTTGGAATGAAACCACCATATGATCCAGCCATCCCACTCCTGGCATTTATCCTAAAGAATTAAAATCATCATACCATAGTGATTCAAGCACAAGCTTACTATTGCACAACTCACAATAACCAAGATATGGAACCAACCCATATGCTCAAAAAAAAAAAAACCCCTTCTGTTGTTTTACTTGTGTTTATTAAGCAATAGTTATGGGATAAAATTTGATATTTCGTGATATGCAGATTTTAATGTTTGTTTTCTTAATGTGTAATGTTGACTGGAATTCATAGCTTGAAATCTTCTTAGTATACATCATTAATCCTTTTCTTTGCCCAAGGGAGCAAAAATATATGTTGAAACAGAATTAATTGACTCATATAGTTTATCCATAGAGTGGTAAACAAAATCTGTAACATTAAAAGCATGAAATTAGTATAACACAGATTAAATAGAGAAATAACATTTAAATGTATTGATTTTAAAAATTATAATTAAGAAAATGAATTATATTAGGCTGTAATTTTAAGCTACATATTTATATAAAAAGTTATATATACTTAAATCTTATGTAAATATACATATCCACGTATGCATATGAAAATATATATTATTTATTTGTGTTTCTTTTTGTAATTTGAAATGAACTAAAATATATACAAAACTGTGCAATTAATTGATTCAAAAATATTTATCCTGTATTTAATGCATAATAGGTTTTCTTGTAGTTTCTAGAAAAAGGAAAAACAAGAGGATCAATATCCCTGAACTTACATAGTTTATATTTTAATAAATTATCAATAATCATGCAGCAAAATTATCTCATTATGGCTGGAAATGTTAGTAATGATTAATCTCAATTTCATACCCTTTTACTTTAGCTTTATGCTTGTTATTTTATTATATAACCACATTTTTGCCAACTTTAAGAAACTTTTGAATTTAAAAAACCTTTTAAAACTTTTGTTGATTTCAAAAGTTTCAGAGTTTGATTCCTTTCCTACTTAACATCTATTTTTAGCTTTCTGAATCTGTATTCCATTTAAAAATAACTTTAAATATGCAGAAATTTCTTGCACATTTTGGTTATTTGACTAAATGTAAAGGAGCAACCATGTAACCATGTTTAAAATATTCACTTATTGAGACTCTAGTAACACTGATATATTTCACTTAATTCTGATAACTAATGTCAATGAAGATTCACACCATTCTATTGAACAAACTGACATTATAACTCCTTTAATTAATTTGTTTAGTATTTCTAAATTAAATATCAATTAGGGCCTCCTATGTTCTTGATAGGGGAAAATAAAACACAAAGGAATGTATACATTGGTTTTATCTTCTGGAATTCAGATTAGTAGAGAAGATAAAAGGTAATCTAAGAGCAAAAGCAAATAAATACATAAAGGTAAATATGCTCTCAACTGTATCCAAAGCAAAACCACAGTTTCTTCCCTCCCCTTTTTAGTACCCATGTAGATGCTAAATATTATCTCCATGAAGTCCTTGTTTTTCAGTAATCACTTTACATGTACTTGGACAATCTATTTTAAAATTGTAAAACCATATTTGTTTTTTAAAAATACTTATTCAATATGCCATAAAATAAAACCACATGGTCCGTGTTTGGACATTTTAGGAAATATGAAATCACACTGTGTAAATGGAATTTGTGATAGTATAATAATTGAAACTCAACCATTTTCAGTGTTATCACTTATACATTAATATAAAGTACAGAGGTGAAGAAATGCATGCTACTTTTCATGAGTTTTATTTTGTTTTTCATTTGTTTTGTTTTCTTTCTTGTCCCTACATAAAAATAAAAAAAAATCTCTTTTAAATATGTGAGATTCCCAACTGGACTTTAAAATACCTAAGATATACTTGGGAGAACTGTCTTATCTCTTACTTTCTCCATAATGACAATGCCATATATTAGCCAGTTCCTTAATTTTTGATACCTCAATTATATAAGATTGTTCATACATGGATTGCATTTAGTTTCTGTAAATACTAGTCTTAACAATATTGATTTCAACTATTTTTACAATAAAACATCTTAATCACTTTTGAAGGGCTATGTGAATATTTTGAAAGTACATATGCAAATGATTTGGTTTCTTGGTTTCACTAAATGAAAGAAAATATTGGAATTCTAGTAATTCATAGGATTCAGATGGTAGGGTTTTGGGAAATCCAATGCATGTAGTTCCAATGGCAAGTGCTTACATAAATTTCTACTTCTATGGTTACTGCCTCTGACACTTGGTTTCTTGACTAGTCTTATTCAATTTGGATATCAACAATTTTTGTAAAATCAATATGTGGAAGCAATAATTAACCCACAGGACAGTTGCTCAAAAAGATAAAGACAGCATTCTTGTTTCTCAGAATTATTTTCTAATATCGGTATCTTCAGTTTCTTCAAATACTCCTAAGAGTTGTTCTCATGTTTTCTCACCATAATTAGCAGCAAGTAGGAAGCATTCTCATTTCTTCAGGGGCCTGAAACTTCCACCACTCTGCCTCATTCACAAAGAGCAATATACCTTCTGTCTTCATAAAATGTTTCCAAACCTCAAGTCTGTATATGTGTTTCTCCTTTTTTTTATTTTATGCAGTTTTAGCATATTGAAAGCATTTAATGGACTATCAGAAGGTAACCACATTTAGTCTATTCCAATTCAAATCTCGATAAAATTTTCATTTTCTCTCATTTCCTTTTAAAAGCATGACTTACATAATAATTTACTTCTGTATTCATAGCATAATATCACACAGTATTTTTTTTTAATTTCATGAATTTTACTTTCCTTTTCTATGGCTCTGTCTTTCTCCCTTTTCTTCTTTTCTGACCCACAGATAACCCCACACCCACACTCAACACATAGACATGAGCACATACTAAAGAACTCAAGAAACAATGTTTCCTTTCATATCTTTCTTTATGTTCTTAAGATTTTATACATATCTTATGGAGCTGGTTAAAATTGTAGAGGGACTTTAATCAACATATTTATTTTAATTTTTAATTCAATGATAACATGGTTTCTTTCAAATCACATAATAAAAATCTAATTCACCATTTATGGTGGATGTGTAATATGACAAGGTATAAATATATTATAATATTATAATTTATACAATTTTTCCTTTATCAATATAAATTCATTTTATTTCAAGATACTTTGTAACTCTTAACAATGTTATAGCATAATTACTCCCAGATCTCTCTAGATTGATATTTTGGTATCTGTGGCATGAATCATCCAAGAACGGATGTATAAGTCAGCTTTTTTTTTTCCTGCTATAACCCAAAGACCTGATGAGCAATTTTAGAGGGGGAAAAATTTATTGTGAGGCTCACGTTTTTCAGAGGTCTCAGTCCACAAACAGCTGGCTCCATTCCTCATGGCTCCAGGGGAGTCAGAACAACATGGTAGCAGATTATGGTGGAGGAAAGTGGCTCAGAATATTGCACCAGGAAGCAGGGAGAGTGAAAGAGAGACTCCCCTCACTGGGGACAAAATATATACCCCAAAGGCATATGTTCAATGACCCACCTCCTCTAGCCATTAGAAATGAGTCTACCATAACTCCCAGTTAATCTCTATCAGGAGATTGATTCACTGATTGGATTAAGGTTGCTGTGATCCAATCAGCTCACCTCTAAACCTTCTTGCATTGTCTCACATGAGGTTTTAGGGGACACCTCAGATCTTAACCAGAGCAATGATGTTAATGGATTGAATGTGACATATCTATGTCTTTATGTGTTTCCCAAATGCTTTGCTAAGAAGCTGTAATAATTTATATTTACATGAGCAATATATTACTGAGTCCTTCAACATACTTTTCTACCAGAAAGATAGGAGTTAAAGGTGTTTTTAAATTGTGGCATTTGATTTCTATAATGTGATCCTTCATTGTTTCTTTGCTTTGCATTATCCTGAAAACTAATGAATCCAAGCATCTTTTCATTAGAATTTGTTCTTGTATTAATTGCCTCTCCAAGTACTTTGCACATTTTCTAATATTTAGCACACTTCATGTCATTTATCAAGTACTACTATAAATTAAAGATAATAACTCTATTTTTAGCATTGCAATTTTTTGTTGTAATTTATTATCTACTCAGGTATTTTTATGTTAGCATTGGTATTTTTGCCCTGCTCACATTTTTTTAATCAAATAGGTCCCCTTTTAGCTTTTGAGTTTCTAGTCTTGGTCAACTTATCATCACCTTTACCATTCATATAGTCTCCTTAGTTATCATTTTTAACATTTAAGTTTAAACTGTGGGTAAGTTATTTTAATATATGTTGAAATTATTGCTACAAGTTTATTTTCTTTCAAAATATATAAATTTGTACTTTCCTATGCCATGAGGAATATAACTCTTTATAACTGACCCCAAACCATCGTTGCCACATAATAAATTATAATACATATTGCATTCACTTTTCAGATTCCTTATTCTATTCAATTATTTTTGGTCCCTCAGCAAATACAATTGATAAATTTAATATATAATTGTATTCCTAGGAATAAAAATATCTAGACCTATTTTTATCTGGCCACACTATAGGCATTTATTTATTCTTACATAAAATTATTAAAATAATTATAGAAAATTAAAATCAATAACAACTCTGTTGGTATCCCAACTGAAATTCTTAGATGTATATTTTATTTTCATAATTATTTAACTTTAATTAATACATTTTTTGTTTATAAGGACATGGATTTTATTTACATCCCCAGAACTTATTTTATATTTTTAACAAAATTTTATATAGGCTATAGTATTTCCTAAATTTAAAGATTTTCACTACTTTGCAATATATGTTTTCCCTTTCCTGTGAGCTTATTACTAAAGTTGAAAATAATATTTAATTATAATAGTAAATTAATATAAAAATCTCATTATAAAACTTTAGTTTTAATTCCAGTATTAAAACAATCGTTAACAAAAAAGCAAAATATCTGTTGTTTGGTGATTGTTTCATTTTATAAAAATTTCAATATACTGACAAACCATGCAAATGAATTTAATAATGGAAAATTCTGTTCAGCTCTTAATTTCAAGAGAAATTATTTTAATATCATACTTTAATTTCTATTTTATTTTATCTAGAATAATATTATCAATGCTGACAGATTTTAGGAAATATTCATAAACATTAATAAGATCATCAAGATCATATATTAGGGCTGGGGATATAGCTCAGTTAGTACACTGCTTGCCATGCACACACAGGCCTTGGTAAAATCCCCAGCACCACACACACACAGGAAAAAAAATCATATGCTGTTTTCTCTTTCAATTTGTTGATGTTATAAATTATGGTAGCAGACTTACCAATATTAATTATAATTTACTATAATAAAACAAATTATACTTAAAGCATTTTGTTATAATTTCAACTACGTATGGATTCTATTACTCAACATCTATTTAGAATGTTACATATATGTTAATAAATGAGAGTGATCTACCATATGTCTGTATATTATTTTACAAGTTGTAATCATCATTTACTGAGGAAAAGTGCTTTGTTACTTTGTTCCTTGCTATATTCATCTATTTAAACCTGTATTATTCACTATAGTATCCTCTAGCCACATGCAGGTATGAAAAATTAAATTAGTTAAAGTTCAATTCCTCAGTTTCATAAGTTATGTTTCAAGTGCTTTTGTGACTGGTATCACCACTTGGGACAGCATAGATCTAAAACATTTCTACCACAGTTGCAAGCGCCACAAGCAGCCCTGCCATGAATGGCACACATTTTGACAATGCAGTACAAAACTGGGTTGGCAAAGTTTCAAATTTCAAGTAGTTAGTTACATTTTGGTAAAAGGTAATAAGTAGTAGAATTGCAAAGAAAAAAATACATAAAATTAAATCAGGATCTAAATTCAGATGATATACACAAAATTTTACTCTCATCAGCACTTGACAGGATATTCAGACATTGTAGCTGATGTGAAAAATAATAATGGTTGAGAATTCCTTTATATATTAAGTTAGGTTTTAGTGACTATTCATATTGCATAATAGAACTGTACATGTTTGTGTAGAACAAATTGACATGAGCCAAGTTAATCCCTGAAATTCAATAAGACATGTAAATTTTATATATATATATATTTTTTTTCTTAAGGGAACATTTCTTCTATGATTGAAATCTAATTCATATTTAATTTAAAGACAAGAATATTTAATATCATTATTTTAATATCAGAGATCACTATTACATATTATCATTAGAAAATATATGAAAATTTCAAATATAAAACTTCCAACTTTTCCTTTTGAACAATCAAGGGCTATTTAAATATTTAGCTTCCTACTATCTTAAAAAAATAATGAAAGCAGAATTGAAAAGAATCAATGTATTGTGTGATCCATATATATTTCATTTATAACTGAGGGCAACATTGAAAATTATTCTTAATATCCCCATTCTGTATTATGTGTACCTTAAATTTTGTATATAACATGTCATCCCTTTCTCAGACATTGGAAATTGACATTTCATATAAGATTTGAACCATTAGCTGGGCAATTAATGTAAAGAAGTGAATTAATGCAAGGATTAAAAGAATGTTTTGGATATTATTTTTAAATTCAAGATACATACATATATTTTATTCAATGGGTCCAGAAAATTTATAAGGAAAAATTATTTACAAATATATACTATTATGTACTTTAAAACAAAATAAGAAATGAATGGGATTTTATACTAGCGTGACTGTATCCCCTTGTAAATGACCAAACAGGACATGAAGAAATTATAAAGCAGAAACAATAATTGCTTAAGGGGAATAAAATCTATAATGAAGGCAAAGAACTCTTTAATTTCCAGCAAAAACTAGAAGGAAATTATAGAATTTATTTGGCTCATCTTGAGTCATGAGAAGCCCAGAAAGAAAATTTTGAATGCATTATTAAAATTTGAACATGGTAAAAAGCAATCAATTATTAAATTTTAAAAAACAATATCAAATCACAATTGTATAATAGCAGCATATTTATTAAATGTAAATATTCATCATGGTCTAATTCCAAGTTATATTCTATATTGTCAGTTAACTCTACTAAACTATCTGGGATTCTGGCTTAATTAAAAATGTATGTTTATTATTTGAGAATAAGATGGAGATTATAAAACATTTAAGTGTGTTTTTGAATTGTGTATATTTGTTTAATAGATTTTTGAAAACTTAAAAATCCATTATTTTTTATTTTCCCCAAAATGTCTTTGCAAACAGGGTAAATATTCTGTTATTATAAATGCTCAAATATTATGATACTGAATCTTATTATTTAATGAAAAAAACTTCTCTTCCCCTTTTAATTGAATAGATCTCATTACTATTTTTAGTATATAAAGCTTGGCCTGTGCTTCTTAAAAATACACTACTTATAATTCATTTGAGTATTCAAAAATTTCATGGATTAACTTATTTTGTATGGTCATTATGAGGATTTGCTTTAAAATATTTATCATATCTGTCTCAACTTACTTAGCTATCCTTCCAGGACTACTCATCATCTGCTTTCCCCCTTTTATTCTAATTCCTAAATGATTCCTCCACTTCTACTCTTAACCTCCTCTAGATTAACCTCCTCTTTATAAAATATACCTGTTTATTATTTAAACGTTAAAGATCAGAGTTTTGTGAACTTTCTTTTTCATTAAAAATAGAGTAACAGGTAATAGAATTACTCTTTTGCTTGAGAAAACCTCCAAAAAATTACACAAATATATTAAACTATAGTTTTCAAGACATTGGACATCTAAAAATGAAGGCCAATGGTCCCTGGGAGATGACAACTGAATTCAGGTTCATTGTAGTTCAATGCCTTGAGAAGCAGTCAGAATCCTTGTAGGGAGAGGGAGCTAAGAACAGTGGAGGTCCTGAATTGAGGAAACTGAATGGAAAGCTGGAGAAACCATGTGAAAACATTTCATAGATTAGAGAAGCAGAGAAGAAAGAGATACAAATTTGGGGGATATATATATATATATATATATATATATATATATATATATATATATATATATATATTACTGAAACCTAGGAATGAACCATCCAACAAGATTAGAAGAAATAGCACTTAGTGCTGACACACTGCCTGTTTTCCCCAGTCAGATGGGGGAAAATGTCTTGTAATTCATAAAATTGGGCTGAGTATTCAAAAAACTATTTCCTCAATAGTGGGAGTAATTAACTGGAGACAGAGCACTGTTCCAAATCCAACAAACAAATCTTTAAAACAATATGCCATAGATGAACCTCTCTCCAACTAACTATCCCAGGAGGAAGCTCAAGACTTTTAGGAATATGAAAAAAGCCAGCCCCCAACAAGGTAAAATTCATAATTTCTGGTTCTCAGTCAAGGATTACTGGGCATGCAAAGAGGCGGAAAAAAAAAACATGACTTCTAACAAGGAGGATAATCATTCTTCAAACTGTCAACCGATAATAGAAGAAAACCCTTTCTTCATGACGGTAGCTTTCCTAAACATTATAAAACATTATAAAGTGACCTTTATATCCTTGTCTCAGATATGATTTGCTTCCTGTCCATAAACATAGTACTTGATCAACACCTGTTTGAGGTACTAAGAGAAGTAGAGCAAGACTGAAAGCACATTTTATTCTTTCACAGGTGGTCATAAATTCAGTGATTCTAGAACTGGAAGTTATAAGCAGTAGTTTCCTTAGTAAAGATTTTTTTTTTAACTTCTAGGATTGATATGTTTCTTGAACAGGCAGCTATAGTGACTCCTCT
The DNA here is from genome assembly GCF_964194105.1 of Spermophilus citellus. Taxonomy (NCBI): domain Eukaryota; kingdom Metazoa; phylum Chordata; class Mammalia; order Rodentia; family Sciuridae; genus Spermophilus; species Spermophilus citellus. Next base: position 52,157,417 of record NC_138182.1, on the reverse strand, counting down.
CTGAGGTTTTCTGAACTTGGTGGAAACAGCAACTCCCTTGGTATTCCTTTTCAAGTATATCAATGGTCCTGGGAGATGACAACTGAATTCAGCTTCATTGTAGTTCAATGCCTTGAGAAGCAGTGGTTAGTAGAGAATCTGTTTCCTCATGCCCCACAGTGAACCTATCATATAGAGCATCCCAAGTTATGAACTATATTATTTCATACCCAAAGGGGTATGGATGACAAAAGTTTTATTCTTCGCATTCATTTTATTCCTCACATTGGGTAACTAGTTTGAAGAGCAAGTCAGAATTGGTACAATTCTGGTACAATCACTCAGATTGGACATGAGAAGAATAAATATTCCACATGATGTGAGCCATTTAATTAAATACAATAAATCCATTTCTGCCAAAACCCAAATAGAATTTATTCCATTTTCCTCATATGACTAGTTATTAATTCAGCAGCAGTTCCTGGAACATGATTATTTTAACCTGGGATATCCAGAAACTAGACAGAAGAATTTGATCATCACCAATCTGAAAATCTGAAACACAAAATGCTCCCAAATGCAAAACTTTCTGAGCACTGATAATGATACCACAAGTGGAAAATTCAACATCTGACCTCATGTGATGGGTAACAGTCAAAATGCAAGTGCACACTAAAAATATTGTATAAAATTAACTTCAGGCTATGTGTTTAAGGTACACATGAACCATAAATGAATTCGGTGTGTAGACTGGATTTCATCCCCAAGATATCTCATTAGGTATACTCTAATACACCAAAATCTGGAAAAAAAATCTGAAAAATCCAGTGAACTTTTACTCCCAAACATTTCAGATAAGGGATGTTCAAACTGTATTGCTTTATTAGGGTATACTGGCCTTAGAAAAAGAATAAAAGTACTTACAGAGGTGAAGAGGGAATGATTATGAGAGTTTATTATTAAGCTCATCTTCATTAATTGTAATTAGTTTCTTATTACCAAGACAAAAAAAAATTAAATTTAAACTGTGTTTTGCTACCATATATGGTGGGAGAAAAGGGGAAAGAAATTTTATTATGACCTTCTTGCCCCAGAAAGTGTTAAATACTTATGCATTCACTATTGTACATGTGTAAATCTTGATTAGGTTCCAGTTGCTTGAAAAGAGAAGCCAGGGCTAAGAAACAAGACTTGTGGGTATTAAGAGGAGGTGCAGTGCAAACAGGCTGGCCTGCATGGGGTTAGTCAGAACTCAGGTAGAACTGCTCCCCAGGTGGAATTAGCAACACAGAAGACCAAGAGAATTAAAGTGGTGCATGAGACATTCTTTTACAATGGAGCCTTCTCATTTCATTTCTCTCCTTTTTTTTTCCCCATTCCCCTCACAACCTCTTATATGTAATTTTGTATAACTATGAGGGTAGATGGGGTAGAGAGAGAAGATGGGAGGGGAGGGGAGGGGGGATAGTAGAGGATAGGAAAGGTAGCAGAATACAACAGTTACTAATATGGCATTATGTAAAAATGTGGATGTGTAACCAATGTGATTCTGCAATCTGTATTTGGGGTAAAAATGGGAGTTCATAACCCACTTGAATCTAATGTATGACACATATAATATGTCAAGAGCTTTGTAATGTTTTTAACAACCAATAAAAAAAAACAATGGAGCCTTCTCATAAGTCATTCAGTTTTATGTATTACCTTGTGATACATCATCCTTCACACTGGTCAATATCTACTTGTGCTTTGAGATTCATCTAAATGCTACTTTAATTTTGACTCTTAGTTCTCTTTTCTTCTATATGGAGCCTACCTGTTATGTTTTATCATACCATTATTCCTCCCTTCTACTTAGCACATATTATCAATTATTGATAAGGATACTTATTTAAGATAAAAAAATTCTTTAGTTTAAAGATCCTTGAGGACATAGATCATTTAAATGTCTTTAACAGTGTATTCTCCATATAGAACTATGGTTGGAATTTAATAGATAACTAATGAATATTTGTTAAGTTACTGAATAAATTATCATATCTTTATCTTAGTGTTGATAAAGAAGAAGGAAGATAAATATAAAATCCACCTACATAACATAAATTGAATATTTCTACTTTGAAATTTCAGATCAATTTGCTAGAGTTAAGGCATTATAAGAGAACCATAATTTACAGGTATCTCCTGAAAATAACATTTCTTGTCTTATGAAAACATATGTTTTCACACAAGCATTCAAAGCCTGGCAGGAGGTTCACAGACATTATAGTATCAACAAGTTTTTTGAGTTTTTTTTTTTTTTTTTTTTTTTACTTTTGCCATAAGTCATTGCTATTACTCTTCTCAGTTCAAATAATATATTTGACACAGTAAAAAGTATTAATTCACATGAAAATTTTAATTTATTTCCATTTTAATACTTACTGTTATTAGAACTAACTAAATATAGATTAAATAATTAAAATATCACTTATAATCATTAAATGAATCTTTATGTTGGAAATATTATGTACAAATAATATGTATGAAAGTATAATAAGGTAATTGGTTAAATGTGGATGTACAAATATCAAAGAGTTCTAAATATGAATCTTTGATCTAAAATGTGTTGAATATTTCACTTCAAATAAATTTATTAACCTCTCTGATCTTTTTCTAACATATATGTTATCTATATACTTGGCAATGACATATTTAAGGAACTCTAAGTAGCCAGAGATTGTAATACAAATCATAATTTTATATATAATTAACAATGAAACCAACAATCACACTATAGCTCCCCATAAATTGTAGCATGACTCCTGATTTTGGAGACTTTAAAATTAAAAAATAAAAAACAAAAAGAACTAATTGGCTTAAATTGATGAAACAGTGAGGTTTGGTGGTAATCAAATGAAATAATGAATGCACAGAGCTTCATAACATTATCAACACAAATATATATTGAAATATATATCATTACTGAAATAACTGAAAAACATTTTACAATCTATCTAAATGGGTTTTTTGTTTGGTTGTTTCATAACAACTGTTTTCAAATGTTTTCCCTTTGACTAGGTGTAGCAAGCATTGGCATAATCACTTTTATTTCAGCTTATTCAATTTCCTTTGCCCCTTTGAAATCATTTTATTTGGTTTCAAAATTCAACAGTAATGTTTTTGATTTAACAATAAAGGGAAGTATAAAATGAATAAATAGGTTTGCAATCCAAATGTGTCTGCTTTAGTTTGATGTATAAGTTTATTCACTAGGTTGAAATACACTTGACTGTTTAAATAGATCATCCATACTTATATTCCTGATTCTCACTTGTTATTTATAGTACTAATGTTCTCTCATATTTGTCAAATTCTTTCAAGATTCAATCTTGGTACACAATTCTACTTTGATGATCATATGTATATTTTCTAACTACATTAATTTTCATTTTTGAAAACCAGCCAGTATCTAAATTAAAAAATGACTCATATATAATTTTATGAAGTGTTTATTATTACAGTTGTCATTTTTATAAATCAGATAGATTTTAACTTATTGAAATAGAATAGACTGAAAGATTTACCTACATAACATATGTTATTTGTGTTTTACATATATTTCATTTAAATGCATGAGATGTCTAAACATAACACTTCATGAATTATCAATAAAATAAAATATATCTCTACTTCCTTTATTTATTTTTACTTATTTTTGCCAGATCTGGGGATTGAACCACCCACTCAAACATGCTGAGCACACAGTCTACCACCAAGCTTCAAACCCAGCTCATGCTCCCTTAGATGATCATTAGAATAACCATAGTTGGGGAGATCTATGATGGCAGGCCAGAGGGAGGCAGCTTTCTGTGTCCCTCCAAATCCTGGGACTCAAGTAGTGAGATTGATAAGTGATAAGTACAAGAATCTCAGTCACTGTGCTTGTTCAGGGCTCCAGGTCTCAGCATCAGAGTAGGTCTCAGCACTTGTACAGAAATTTCAGTCACCCACCGGAATAGAAATCATGGACACTGCTCCCAAGCAGGACACCCAGCAGCTTCCCATGCGCAGGAACTCTGGCCGTCATTCCCAAGTGGACCCCAGCTACCAATGTGGGGCTCCCGAGTCGCTGCCATCTTGGGACTTTCCAACAGCAGAGATAGTCTCCTACATACAGTAGCCTGCCTGTACCCGAGAACCTTCCACAGGTTCTGAATGAGCCACAGAGCTCATTTCTGAACTCATCCACCAACACTGTTGTCCAGCTCCCCCAACCAACCCAATACCCCATCTTTGAAAGCAGGCGCCTCCATTTTGGGTCACCTTCAACACCATATTCTGTGGGAGCAACTGCCAGTCTGGAACTCTAACTGGCCAGTTAATTAGTGTCTAACTACCCTCTTTCCCCAGCAACCACTACTCCCGGCACAGTGACACCCAGTTACCTTCAACATCCTGAGAGCAGAGATACCAGATAACAACAGACAACCCCATCTATTGGATGAGAAAGGAAGCAGGAAAGACACTGATCTCCAATCAAAACAAAGGCTGTTTCTTCCTTCAAGATTTTTCCCTCCCCTCCCTCTCAATTCTCCCTCCCTCATATGAAAACCAAGTACTTTATGGATTTTGAGGACTGGGACATCTGAATAGTTTATTACAGTTGTGTGATGTATCCTTTTTTTTCTTTCTTTATTCCCACCAATTTCTACTATTTTAACAGTTTTTATTTTTCTTAGTATATATGTGCGTTTGTTTTATGTACTCTACTGTCTTCCCACTTACTTGTCTACCTAAAGTTATTCCTCGTCCTTCTCCTGCTACTAATCTTCCTCTTCAGATTTTTCTTTCACACTTCCTAAGTTATAATAACTCTATATCTCACCTCCTACCTCCTCAGCATATCATCCTACTCCTCACCCCCAGTTCATTATCTAGCATCAGAAACAGTAAACCCTTTTACAAACCTACTGAGTATATTGTAAATAATAATTGAATTCACCCTTTCTGTACATTGTGACAAAACTGTAAATGTCTTAAAAGCAAACATTTGTTTTTAGGGTGTATATTGTTTATATTTGGATCTGTTAAGATAGTACTTCACCTCAAAGGAGAGGTATTGGATCCCTACTGTGGCACTATAAGCCTACAGGGTAAATATGGTAACACCTCAAATCCACAGTGCTAAAGGAAAATCAAACAAGCAATATGAAGACAAGGGAAGAAGTGCCTCAAACAAATCAAGTTACCACATTATTAGAATCCATGGCCAGCACAGCAGAAGAAATAACAGAGAAGGAGTTCAGGATGTACATAATTAAAATGTTCTGTGAATTAAAGGGTGATATAAGAGAATAAATACAGGCAGCAAAAGATCATTTTGACAAAGAACTACATAAACAAATACAGAAAGCAGAAGATTACTTCAAGAGGAAGATATTGTTCTAAACAAAAACCAAACAGAAATCCATGAAATGACAGAAACAATAAACCAAATTAAAAGTTCAGTTGAAAGAATCACCAACAGATTAGACCACTTGGAGGACAGGACTTCAGACAATGAAGAATAAATATATAATCTTGAAAAGAATGTAGACCACACAGTGGAAATGGTAAGAAACCATGAGTAGAACATTCAAGAAGTACAGGAAAGCATAAAAAGACCAAATTTAAGAGCTTTCATTAGGATAGAGGAAGGCATAGGGTTCTAAACCAAAGGAATGGAGAATCTATTCAATGATATACTATCAGAAAAGTTTCCAAACATGAAAAATGAATTGGAAAACCAAATTCAGGAGACTTATAGGATGCCAAATGTACAAAATCACAACAGATTGACACCAAGGAGCATTATACTGAAAATGCCTAACATACAGAAGAAGGAGAGAACATTAAAAGCCACGAAAGAAAGGAATCAGATTATATATAGGGGGAAACCAATTAGAATATGTGCAGATTTTCCAACCCAGACCCTGAACTCTAGAAGATCCTGGAACAACATATATCAAACTCTGAAAGAAAATGGAGGCCAACCCATAATCATATTCAGCAAAATTAAGCTTTAGACTTGATTATAAAATAAAAACTTTCCATGATAAACAAAAGTTAAAAGAATTTATAGCTGGAAAATCAGTACTACAGAACACCTTCAGCAAAATATTCTATGAAGAGTAATTGAAAAATAATGAAAATCAGTTTTTTACACTAAAGTAAAAAACAATCAAAGGAGAAATCAAGTCAAGTTAAATATTGAAAATAAACAAAAATGGCTGGGAATAAAAATCATGTCTTCATATTAACCATGAATGTTAATGGCCTAAACTCACCAGTCAAAACACATACACTGGCAGATTGGATTTGAAAAAAAAAAGACTCAAAAATAGGCTGCCTCCAAGAAACTCATCTCATAGGAAAAGACAACACATCCTGAAGGTGAAAGGTTGGGAGAAATCATATCATTCCCATTGACTGCAGAAGCAAGCAGGGATTCCATCTTCATATCAAATGAAGGAGACCTGAAGCCAAAGTTAATCAAAAGGGATAAAAAAGAATTTTTCAAACTGTTTAAGGGAACCAATCATCAACAAGACATAACAATATTAATTTATATGCCTCAAACAATGGAGTGTCTACATTCATCAAACAAACTTTTCTCAACTTCAAGAGTCAAATTGACCACAACATGATAATTCTGCATGACTTTAACTCACCTCTTTCACCGCTGGATAGATCATCTAATAAAAGCTGAACAAAGAAACTATAGAACTCAATAATAAAATCAATAACTTAGGCTTAATTTACATAAATAGAATACTTCATCATTCAACAAGCAAATATACTGTCTTCTCAGAAGCACATGGATCCTTTTCTAAAATAGACCATATATTATGCCACAAAGCAACTCTTAGCAAATACAAAAAAGAAGAGATACTAACCTAAATTATATCAGATCACAATGAAATGAAATTAGAATCAATGATAAAATAAAAATTAAAAACTATTCCAGCACCTGGAGACTAAATAGTATGCTACTAAATGAACAATGGGTTGCAAAAGACATCAAGGAAGAGATTTAAAAATGTTTAGAGGTAAATGAGAATACTGATACAACATACCAAAATCCCTGGGACATTATGAAGGCAGTACTAAGAGAAAAGTACATTGCATGAAGTTCATTCCTTAAAAGAAGAAAAAGTCAACAAATAAATGACCCAACATTACCTAACACAAAAAATAAATGACCTAACACTAGAAAAAGAAGAACAAATAAACACAAAAAACAGAAGAAGAAGGAAATAATTAAAATCAGAGATTAAATCAATGAAATTGAAACAACAAAAAAACAATTAAAAATTGACAAAACAAAAACTTGTTCTTTGAAAAAATAAATAAAATTGACAAACCCTTAACCATGCTAACAAAGAGGAGAAAGAAAACTCAAATCACTAACATATGTAATAAAAAAGGAAATATCACTACAGACAGTACAGAAATACAGATGATAATTAGAAATTATTTTGAAAACTTGTACTCCACTAAAATATAAAATATTGAAGACATTGACAAATTTCTACAGGGATATGAGTTGCCCAAATTGAATCAGGATTGTATAAACAATTTAAACAAATCAATTCAAAGCGCTGAAATAGAAGTTACCATCAGAAGCCTACAAACCAAGAAAAGCCCAGGACCAAATGGATACACAGCCAAGTTCTATAAGACCTTTAAAGAAGAACTAATACCAATACTCTTCAATTTATTTCAGAAAATAGAAAAAAGGTAGCACTTCCAAAATCATTCTATGAGGCCAATTTCACCTTCATTCCAAAACCAGGCAAAGACACATCAAAGAAAGAAAACTTTGGACGAATATCTCTAATGAACAAAGGTGCAAAACTTCTAAATAACATTCTGGAAAATCAAATACAAAAACATCAAAAATATAGTGCACCATGATGAAGTGGGGTTCATACCAGGGATGCAAGTTTGATTCAACATATGGAAATCAATAAACGTAATTCATCATATCAATAGACTTAGAGGTAAGAATCATATGATTATCTCAATAGATGCAGAAAAAGCATTTGACAAATACAGCACCCATCCATGTTCAAAACACTAGGAAAACTAGGGATAAGAAGAAATATCTCAATATTGTAAAAGCTATCTATGCTAGACCCTAGGCCAACATTATTTTAAATAAAGAAAAATTGAAAGCATTCGCTCTAAAAACTGAAACAAGACAGGAATGCCCTCTTTCACCACTTCTATTTAACATAGTTCTGAAATACTGGCCAGAGCAATTAGACAGAAGAAAGAAATTAAAGGGATACAGATAAGATAAAACAACTAAAATTAGCACAATTTGCAGATAATATAATTATATACTTAGAAGACTCAAAACATTCCTCTAGAACTAGTAAATTAATTCAGCAAAGTAGCAAGATACAAAATCAACACCCATAAATCAAAGGCATTTCTGCATATCAGTTACAAGTCTTCTGGAAGGGAAATGAGGAAAAACTACCCCAATTACAATAGCCTCAAAAAAAAAAACATACTTGGGAATCAACCTAATAAAAGAAGTGGAAGAATTCTACAATGAAAACTACAGAACCCTAAAGAAAGAAATTAATGAAGACCTTAGAAGATGGAAAGATCTTCCTTGTTTTTCGATAGGGAGAATAAATATTATCAAAATGACTATACTTTCAAAAGCACTATACAGATTTAATCAATTTCAATCAAATGCCCCCATGAAATTCCTCCCAGAAACAGAAAAAGCAGTTATGAAATTATCTGGAAAGATAAGAGACCCAGAATAGCTAAAGCAATCCTTAACAAGAAGAGTGAAGCAGGTGGCATCGATATACCAGACCTTAAACTATTCTACAGAGCAATAGTAACAAAAAACAGCATAATATTGGCCAAACTATAGACTCATAGACCAATGGTACAGAATAGAGGATACAGAGACTATCCCACATAATTACAGTTATCTTATATTAGGCAAAGGCGCCAAAAACATACATTGGAGAAAAGATAGCCTCTTCAACAAATGCTGCCGGGAAAACTGGAAATACATATGCAACAAAATGAAATTAAAACCCTATCTCTCACCATGCACCACACTTAACTCAAAGTGGATCAAGGACCTAGGAATTAAACAAGAGACCCTGTGTCTAATAGAAGAAAAAGTAGGCCCCAAACTCCATCATATTGGTTAAGGCCCTCATCTACTTCCTTAAAAAGACTCCTATAGCACATTCTTAATTTTAATTATTGTGCTATAGGAGTCTTATTAAGAATTAATAAATGAGATGGATTCAAACTAAAAAGCTACTTCTCAGCAAAGAACAATCAGTTAGGTGAATAGTCTACACCTTGTGAGCAAATTTTTACCACTTGCACATCAGATAGAACACTAATCTCTAAGGTATATAAAGAATGAAAAAAGCTAAGCACCAAAAAACCAATAGTCCAATCAATGAATAGGCCAAGGAACTGAACAGACACTTCTTAGAATGTGATATATGATCACAACAAATGTATGAAAAAAATGTTCAACATCTCTAGCAATTAAAGAAATGCAAACCAAAACTATTCTAAGATTTCATCTTACTCCAATCAGAATGGCAGTTATTAAGAATACAAACAACAATAAGTGTTGGCAAGGATGTGGGGGGAAAGGCACACTCATACATTGCTGGTCAGCCTACAAAATGGTGCAGCCAGTATGGAAAGCAGTATGGAGATTTCTTGGAAAACTGGGAATGAAACCACCTTTGACCCAGCTATCCCAATCCTCAGTATATACCCAAAGGACTTAAAAGCAGCATAGTACAGGGACATAGCAACATCAGTGTTTATTGAAACACAATTCACAATAGCTAAACTGTGGAACCAACCTAGATTCCCTTTAGTAGATGAATGGATAAAGAAAATGTGGTATATATACACAATGGAATATTACTTAGCAATAAAAGAGAATAAAATCATGGCATTTGAGGTAAATGGGTGGAGTTGGAAAATATCATGCTAAGTGAAGTTAGCCAATCCCAAAAAAAAACAAATGCTGGATATTTTTTCTGATATAAGGATGCTGATTCATAATGGCTTTGCGGGGTGGAGGGGGAGCATGGGAGGAATAGAGAAACTTTAGATAGGCCAACGGGATGGGAGGAGAAGGGATGGGTTATGTGGGTAGGAAAGATGGTGGAATGAGATGCACATCATTACCCTCAGTACATGTATGAAGACACATATAGTATGAATATATTTTATATACAACCAGAGATATAAAACATTGTGATCTATATTTGTAATATGAATTGTAATGCATTCTTCTGACATATATAAAAATTAGAATAAAAAATTTAAAAATAAGCATAATTGGCAAACATGAATTCTTGTTTTACTTTTAATGGTTCTACATTTTATACACATAGACCCTTAATTAACATAGGTCAACTATCAATCACTCCTTCTTACTTTTTATTTATGTGACTTCTCTCCTCTAAGTAATTCATGTAAATAAAAGATATGTATGCAAGTTAAAAAAAATCTTAAAAATAACACATCCACAACAGAAGGATTTCTGCATCAACAACCAAAAAGGTACACTGAAGCTCTCTTGACAAAAGTGAGAATTCACTGGAGATTTTTTTTTATTGTTTCATATTTAGATATTTAAGGAGATAATTACAGTTTTCCATAAAAACAAAAGCAATGGCTTCAGTATGCAAAAGCATAGTGGGAAAGAGTTTCCCTATTTATTTTCTAATAAAGCATAGGTAGGGATCTCAGAAAAGAAAGTCTACTGGAAAAAAAAAAGTCAATTGCAGAGCTAACTGAAAAATTCTTCAAATACTTTGAAATTAAACAAAACAGTTCTAAAAATCATGGGTTGAAGAAAAAGTCACAATAAATAAGAAAATGTTTTCTTTTTAACAATTGCCTAAATTTTCTCCACCACAACACAGCCAAAAACAACTGGTGAGACTCAGCTAACATTTGGATTCAACTTTTAAAATCTCTTCTGATTTTTAGAGACAGAAGAAAAAATCATCCTTCCAAATTTATAGAGTACACTGACCCAAAATTCTGGATTTAACATCTGAGCATAAGCAACTGAAAGAGACAAAGATCTTTAGCTTAATTGGTCAATTAAAACCTGGATTCTACTTTAGCTTGCACTGAATGATGATAAAATATCAGAAGAATTGATGTAATGTAGAGAAAGGAATCCTAAATCTCACAGAAAAATGAATGTTTTCATATATTTATCATGTCAGGCTTCTTGCCTACCTACTATTACAAGCATAAACACAGTTTCCGAAGAAGAGGACCGAGGAATATGTAAAAAATGGGAGCAAAAGTGTCCTACTGAAGAACCCCACTGGCTCTCTTTATAGTCCAGTGATGAGGGTCAGAAGTGCTTGCATTAAAATGAGTTCAAGGTAGTGGGATCTTAAAATAGTAGATCTATTGTAGCAAAACCCAGTCTAAGGCAAAGACTGGCATACTTACTTTAATCAGCAGAAGAGTCAACAGAGAAAGTTTTCCGTAAGGAAAACCACCAGGTCCACCACTGGGAATCAAGTGAAAATGTGTTCTAAGTCTGAATTGACTTTACTGTTTGACAAGTGCATCCAGTTGATATTCCCTTATCTTTAAGTGACAAATAAGAATAGTTATGCATTAATCTTGGACCCATAGAATGAGGCTATTATAATGGAAAGGTGATGTGAGACCTTCTAACATTATATCTCCCCACAAAAACAGTAAGCAGAGAATAGGAAATATCTCATTGACTAATATCAAAGGGTTTGAAAGATCCAGGTTGAGAGTTTTGTTAGATCTCCAAATAAATCGCTGATTTGATGTGTGACAGAGATAGTTTGTTCGTGGGAAATGACGATGAAATATGGTGAACTTAGTTCAATAACAGCTCTTATTACTAGTGATGTCCTCGATGTAGTGTTTATCCTGGGGCAAACTGACACTGACCTTGGTAGGCAATTCAGGACTATCTACCTAACAAGTGGTTATTATTTCCCTATATGAATAAAATGAGAAACCAGAAATAATTTGTTTCCAGGTAACAGACAGAAGTATGCCTTCACTCGTACATTAGTGACATATTCCCTAGTTCACTTCATGCTATTTAGTTCTTGGATAAGAGGTATTCAAAATGCCTCAACAAAATATAGACACATTAGAGAGAAAATATATATTAAAGATACTTAGGAACTTTGAATTTCAGTGAATTTTCTAGATATATTCTCTTCTCATGCAAATAATTACCTCTAAAAGAAATAAAAAATTTAGTGCATTTTTCTTCCTACCAGTTAGAGATAAAATGATTTATAAGATCCTGGGTGTTGAGGACAGACTACACTGTTACAGAGCAATAGCATTTGATATGTATTCTATTTAGAAGAACCATGAAATTACCAATACAGTGACCCTGGAAATCACAAATACAGGTGTTTCCACATAACTATAGAACTACACGTCAGGACCCTGTTCTCTGCAGGGTGTAGGTGCTACTGTGCCCTGTAGCTGCCTGAAATGATGGATTGTACCACACCCTGTAAAATAGTGAAGGCACAAGTAATGACATGACAATCAATGGCTTATAGTGGTCCAAAAAGTTTATAATGGAACTAGAAAATTCTTACCACCTAGTTTTATCATAGCCTTTGTAAAGTTGCAGTGCAATGCATGATGCACGTGTTTGCAGGGATGCTGATGTAAAGAAGCCTACCAAACTGACAAGCATTAAGAGCATGAACAAATCATGCATAGTTTATCACACTTAACAATGATACTAATTGGGCATTTTTAACCTAAAAGGCAGGTTGAAGCACACTGAGTATGAGAACAAAGAGTTCATTACAGCCAATATGAGGATGATTACCCAGCGGGGAAAGGGGACCTCCAGTGACATTCAAGGGTTCTGGGCCTTTATAAAGTAAAAAAGAACAGCAGCAACAACAAAAGAGATTAGAGGAAATCAGTTATTACAATTGCATTGGTTGACAAGAACAACAACGCAGGGTGTGGATTGTTGGTTCATCATTTATGTTATATATTCCAGGTAAGAGTTGTGATAAGAAAGAAAAGACTTTCACTAAGGTTGTTTATTATATTGGCAGCATTCGGGTGTCTGCAGAAAACTGCTATGCTAGGTCAGAATGACCTGGGTGATTGTGGTTTCATACCTCACATTTCCTCGGGTGATTTCGTTTTAATTTTGTGTGTGTGTGTGTGTGACATTTTAAACCCCTTTCTCAGTATGTTACTTAGTTTCATTTATCTACTTTACTATACTTTTATCACTATTTTTCAGTGTACTCATTTTATTTATAAAAATCATGTTTAATACACAATATATGTTATGCTGGCAGCAACAGCAAGAGGCCACATCAAGTGATTGATCTATAAACCATATAGGATTATGTAAATCAAACTTATGATGTTTGCATGAGGATAAAATCACCTAACAATACACTTCTCAGAATGTATCTCCACTGTTAATTGCCTCATAGCTATAACTCAGTTTTGTTCTTTCCATAGACTTTAGCAACTCAGCATATTTCTTTTTCCTTTTAAGTCAAGAATTTTCATCTTTTCATCTAAAAGAAGCACTTTATGACTCCTTCTTGGCATATCCAAATGAATAGCATCACTACTTAGGCATTTTGACTCCATTACTAAGTGAAATAAGGGTTACTTGAACATAAGCATTGCTGTTATGACAGCTGATCTGATAATTGAGATTACTATTAAGTAACTAACAGGCAGATAACATAGATAGTATGGATATACTGCACAAAGGGATGACTCCTGTCCCTGGAAGGACTAAGTGGGATGGTGAAGGATTTTCTCACACTGCTCATAGCAGCATGCAGTTTAAAATTTATAAACTGCTTATTTCTGCAAATTTCCATTTAATATTTTTTATTTTTTTTATTTTTTTAATATTCTTTTTTTATTGATTATTTAAAGCATTACATAGCTCATGATATATCATCTTTCATGCATTTGACTCAAATTGTGTTTTGAACTCCCATTTTCACCCCAAATACAGATTGCAGAATCACATCTGTTACATATTCACATTTTTACATAATGCCATATTAGTGACTGTTGTATTCTGCTACCTTTCCTATCCCCTACTATCCCCCCTTCCCTCCCCTCCCCTCCCATCTTCCCTCTCTACCTCCCCTACTGTTGTTCAATTCTCTCCCTTTTTTTTCCCTCCCCCTTGCCCCTCATAACCTCTTATAATTCTATGTATCATTGAAGGTCTCCTACTATTTCCATGTGCTTTCCCTTCTCTCTCCGTTTCTCTCCCCCCATTCGTCTTTGTTTACTGTAGTCTTTTCCTCATGTTCTTCCTTCCTGTTCTGTTCTTAGTTGTTCTCTTTATATCAAAGCAGACATTTGGCATTTGTTTTTTAGGGCTTGGCTAGCTTCGCTTAGCAGAATCTGCTCTAATGCCATCCATTTCCCTGCAAATTCTATGATTTTGTCATTTCTTAGTGCTGCATAATACTCCATTGAGCATAGATGCCACATTTTTTTTTATCCATTCATCTATTGAGGGGCATCTAGATTGGTTCCACAGTCTAGCTATTGTGAATTGTGCCGCTATAATCATTGATGCAGCCGTATCCCTATAGAGCGCTTTTTTAAGGTCCTCAGGGAATAGTCCGAGAAGTGTGATAGCTGGGTCAAATGGTGGATCCATTCCCAGCTTTCCCAGGAATCTCCATACTGCTTTCCAAATTGGCCTCACCATTTTGCAGCCCCACCAGCAGTGTACAAGTGTACCCTTTTCCCCACATCCCCGCCAACAATTATTGTTGTTTGACTTCATAATGGCTGCCAATCTTACTGGAGTGAGATGGTATCTTAGGGTGGTTTTGATTTGCATTTCTCTGATTGCTAGAGATGGTGAGCATTTTTTCATGTACTTGTTGATTGATTGTATTTCCTCCTCTGAGAAGTGTCTGTTCAGGTCCTTGGCCCATTTGTTAATTGGGTTATTTGTTATCTTATTGTTTAATTTTTTGAGTTCTTTGTACATTCTGGATATTAGGGCTCTATCTGAGGTGTGGGGGGTAAAAATTTGTTCCCAGGATGTAGGCTCTCTATTTACCTCTTTTATTGTTTCTCTTGCTGAGAAAAAACCTTTTTAGTTTAAGTAAGTCCCATTTGTTTATTCTTGTTATTAACTCTTGGGCTATGGGTGTCTTATTGAGGAATTTGGAGCCCGACCCCACAATATGTAGATCGTAGCCAAATTTTTCTTCTATCAGATGCAGTGTCTCTGATTTGATATCTAACTCCCTAATCCATTTGGAGTTAATTTTTGTGGATGGCGAGAGAAAGGGATTCAATTTCATTTTGTTGCATATGGATTTCCAATTTTCCCAGCACCATTTGTTGAAGATGCTATCCTTCCTCCATTGCATGCTTTTAGCCCCTTTATCAAATATAAGATAGTTGTAACTTTGTGGATTCGTCTCTGTGTCTTCTATTCTGTACCATTGGTCCACCTGCCTGTTTTGGTACCAGTACCATGCTGTTTTTGTTACTATTGCTTTGTAGTACAGTTTGACCTCTGGTATCACTATACCTCCAGATTCACACTTCCTGCTTAGAATTGCTTTTGCTATTCTGGTCTTTTGTTTTTCCATATGAATTTCATGATTGCTTTGTCTATTTCTACAAGAAATGCCGTTGGGATTTTGATTGGCATCGCATTAAACCTGTAGAGAACTTTGGGTAATATCGCCATTTTGATGATGTTAGTTTTGCCTATCCATGAACAGGGTACATTTTTCCATCTTCTGAGATCTTCTTCTATCTCTCTCTTTAGGGTTCTGTAGTTCATTGTATAAATCTTTCACCTCTTTTGTTAGGTTGATTCCCAATTATCTTATTTTCTTTGAGGATATTGTGAATGGAGTGGTTTTCCTTATTTCCATTTCAGAGGTTTTGTTGCTGATATACAGGAATGCCTTTGATTTATGCATGTTGATTTTATAACCTGCCACTTTGCTGAATTCATTTATTAACTCTAGCAGCTTCTTTGTAGACTCTTTTGGGTCTGTTAAGTATGTTATCATGTCATCCTCAAATAGTGATAGTTTAATTTCTTCTTTTTCTATTTTTATGCCTTTAATTTCTTTTGTCTGTCTAATTGCTCTGGCTAGTACTTCGAGAACTAAATTGAATAGAAGTGGTGATAGAGGGCATCCCTGCCTTGTTCCAGATTTTAGAGGAAATGCCTTCAGTTTTTCTCCATTTAGGATGATGCTAGCCTGAGGTTTAGCATATATAGCTTTTACAATGTTGAGGTAATTTCCTGTTATCCCTAGTTTTTCTAGTGTTTTGAACATAAAGGGATGCTGTACTTTGTCAAATGCTTTTTCTGCATCCATCGAGATGATCATATGGTTCTTGTCTTTAAGTCTGTTGATGTGGTGAATAGCATTTATTGATTTCCGTATATTGAACCATCCTTGCATCCCAGGAATGAATCCTACTTGATCATGGTGCACAAGTTTTCTGATATGTTTTTGTATTCGATTCGCCAGAATTTTATTGAGAATTTTTGCATCCAAGTTTATTAGAGATATTGGTCTGTAGTTTTCTTTCTTTGAAGTATCTTTGTCTGGTTTTGGGATCAAAGTGATGTTGGCCTCATAGAATGAATTTGGAAGAGCTCCTTCTTTTTCTATTTCTTGAAATAGCTTGAAAAGTATTGGTATTAATTCTTCTTTGAAGGTTTTGTAGAACTCCGCTGTATACCCATCCGGTCCAGGGCTTTTCTTGGTTGGTAGTCTTTTGATGGCTTCTTCTATTTCTTCTTTTGTTATTGGTCTGTTTAAATTGTGTGTGTCTTCCTGTCTCAATCTGGGCAAATCATATGCCTTAAGAAATTTATCGATATCTTCATTATCTTCTATTTTATTGGAATATAGGGTTTCAAAATACTTTCTAATTATCTTCTGTATTTCTGTAGTGTCTGTTGTGATATTGCCTTTTTCATCCCGTATGTTAGTAATTTGAGTTCTCTCTCTTCTTCTTTTCGTTAGCATGGCTAAGGGCTTGTCTATCTTATTTATTTTTTCAAAGAACCAACTTTTAGTTTTATCAATTTTTTCAATGGTTTCTTTTGTTTCAATTTCGTTGATTTCTGCTCTAATTTTAATTATTTCTTGTCTTCTACTACATTTGCTGTTGTTTTGCTCTTCCTTTTCTAGGTTTTTGAGGTGTTGTGTGAGTTCATTTATTTGTTGTTTTTTTTCTTATTTTGAGGTAAGAACTCCAAGAAATGAATTTCCCTCTTAAAACTGCTTTCATTGTGTCCCATTGATTCCGATATGTTGTGTCTGTGTTATCATTTGATTCTAAGAATTTTTTCATCTCCTCCTTTATGTCTTCTATAACCCATTGATCATTCAATAACATATTGTTCATTTTCCATGTGATGTAGGATTTTTCCTTCCTTCTTTTATCATTGATTTCCAATTTCATTCCATTATGATCAGATATGGTGCATGGTATTATCTCCACACCTTTATATTTACTAAGAGTTGCCTTATGGCATAATATATGGTCTATCTTTGAGTAGGATCCATGTGCTGCTGAGAAGAACGTGCATCCACTTGATGATGGTTGATATATTCTATATATGTCGGTTAAGTCTAGGTTATTGATTGTGCTGTTGAGTTCTATAGTTTCTTTATTCAGCTTTTGTCTAGAGGATCTGTCTAATGGCGAGAGCTGTGTGTTGAAGTCACCCATAATTATTGTGTTGTGGTCTATTTGACTCTTGAACTTGAGGAGAGTTTGTTTTATGAACGTTGCAGCTCCATTGTTTGGTGCATACAAATTGATGATTGTTATGTCTTGTTGGTGGATGGTTCCTTTTAACAGTATATAGTGACCTTCTTTATCCTTCTTGATTAACTTAGGCTTGAAGTTGATTTTATTCGATATGAGTATGGCCACTCCTGCTTGCTTCCGAGAGCCATGTGAGTGGTATGATTTTTCCCAACCTTTTACCTTCAGCCTGTGTATGTCTTTTCCTATCATATGAGTCTCCTGAAGGCAGCATATTGTTGGATTTGTTTTTTTGATCAAGGTTACTAGCCTATGTCTCTTGATTGGTGAGTTTAGGCCATTAACATTTAAGGTTACAATTGAGATATGATTTGTACTTCCAGTCATGCTTCTTTATTAATTTATTTTAGTTTGGCTAGTTTTGCTTTTTGGTTATTTTCCTCCCCCTTTACTGAGATACCTCCTGCTGTTAGTTTTGGGCACTATTTTTCAATTCCTCTTCTTGTAGTGTTTTGTTCAAAATGCTTTGCAGAGCTGGTTTTCTTGCTGCAAATTCTTTTAGTTTTTGTTTATCATGAAAGATTTTAATTTCATTGTCAAATTTGAAGCTCAATTTTGCTGGATATAGTATTCTTGGTTGGAATCCATTATTTTTCAGCGTATGAAATACATTATTCCAGGATCTTCTCGCTTTCAAAGTTTGTGATGAGAAATTGTTCGTTAACCTAATTGGTTTACCCCTGAATGTAATCTGCCTCTTTTCTCTCGTATCTTTTAGTATTCTCTCCTTGTTCTGTACGTTGGCTATCTTCATAATTATATGTCTTGGAGTTGGTCTATTATGGTTTTGAATGTTTGGGGTCCTGTAGGCTTCCAGGATTTGGCAATCCATTCCATCTTTCATCTCTGGGAAGTTAGAATTATTTCATTTAATATGCTGTCCATTCCTTTGGTTTGAATCTCTGTGCCTTCTTCTATCCCTATGACTCTCAGATTTGTTTTTTTTATGACATCCCATATCTCTTGAATAGATTGCTCGTGGGATTTAAGCATCTTTTCTGTGTTGACTATATTCTTTTCAAGTTGATAAACCTTGTCTTCATTGTCTGATGTTCTGAATTCTACTTGAGCAAGTCTATTTGTAATATTCTCATTTGAGTTTTTAATTTGGTTTATAGTTTCCTGCAATTCTAGGATTAATGTTTGATTTTTTTTTAAGATCTCTATCTCTTGGTAGAGCTCGTTCTTTGCCATTTGAATTTGTTTGTTTAATTCATTTTCAAAATATACTTTTATTTCTTGGACTTGCTGTCTCATGTCTTCTCTAATATTCCTTTCCATTCGAGTTAGGTATGCCTTGAGTTCTTTCCCTATCCCTGTTTCTGATGTTTCTATGTCCTCCTGTAGAATTGAGTTGTCTTGCATTGTTTGTAATCCTTTTTTCCCTTGTTTTCTCATGTTGTCCACGTTACTTTCCAGCTCTTTTTGATTGTCGTGTTTCTGCTCTCTTCTATAGATTTGTTTTGTTTCTGTATTACTCTGATGTCTCTCCTTTGTGTTGTTAAACTATGCCTGCTAACGTGGATTCCGCTGAGAAGGAATTCCGACGTCCAAGCTCCAGTGACGACACTACTCTGCTATGACGGGCCCCAGTCTCCTTGCCGGGGTGCCCTAATGGGGGGGTGTGACTGGACTGTCTCTGTTTGGTTTCAGCTCCCGGTCGCGGCAGGTGGGCAGTCTCCAGCCACCCAGTATCACAGGCCGCGGGCAGGTGATCAGTCGCCAGCGGGTGGGCGTTCTCCTACCGCCCAGTTATGCGGGCAGTGGGTGAACTGTTGCCGGCGGGCCTGCAGTTTACAGCTGCCCAGTCGCGAGGGCCTTGCCTCTAGTCTCCTGGTTTCTCCTGCTAGTCTTGGTTTCTCCTGTTTTGTTGTTGCAATCTGTCTGAGAGTGGCGGTGGATACTTCAGCTCTCCAAGATGGTGGCCGCTGGTTGCCTTAGTGGAGTGTCCCTTGTGGGGGATGGGGCTGTACCGCTTCCTTCCCCCTCTGCAATCCCGAACTCAGCCCGGGGGTCAGTGCGGGCTTGGCTGTTGGGATATCACTGTGTCGCAGCCACTTTATTTAATATTTTTTAGATCATAGTTGACAGTGGGTATCTTAATCTGCAGAAAGTGAAACCATGTATAAGTGGGGACTTTTGTACAAAGCTTAGTAACTTTCCTGTCTCCTGTTCTTTAACAGAAGCTGGCTTTGAAGATTGGATTTATAATTTCATTACATTATAAACTACAGAGTAGAATTTGACTGAATTAGGAAAGGAAAGACCACCATCTTGGGTTTATCTAGGTGATATTGTGGAGAAGGTGAGTGGATCTTTCTTTGGAAAAAAAAATGGATGGTTTTATTAGGCTGGGGATGTTATTCTTTTATTACTGCTCTATTTGGGTAGTAAAAGTACATGTGGAAGTGTGTATATGGATATTGAGTACTCAAACAGTGGAGTGGTCAGTGAAGAATACTGTGGAGTTTGTTTGATTCTTTCTCTGGGGTGTTTCCCATATTGACAAGTAATTGTCTAGAGATTTACTTGCATATGTTCAGTGAATTCCTGTATTTGGACAGAAAACGTAAAGTCTATCTCCCTATTGCTCTTTCAGCTAGCAACAGAAGTCACAGAGAAGTTACTGCTAAGAGGAAACTTATAAAAAAAGAAAGAAAGGAAGGAAGGAAGGAAGGAAGGAAGGAAGGAAGGAAGGAAGGAAGGAAGGAAGGAAACTTCAGTGATCAGATTCAGCAATCCAGTATCTAGTGACCACTTTGTGGGTATTGGAAGGCCAGGCATGGGCTTTTTTATTTGAGGCACAGTTTCAATAAAGTAGTTTGCTCTAGGTATCAATACCTCCTGGGAAAGGTTCACATCTACTTCTTCAGCCATCTTGATGAATTTGTAAACATCTAATTTCCTGTATTACATCCTTTCCCCTTAAATGTGCAAATGGATAATATTTCTTGCGCTAATCTAATTTCCTTACTTCTATATTCAATTCTCCCCTCACCTATATCCTCTGGTTCTTCAAGTACTCCCTTTTCAAAAGACACAGTATTTTTTCATGGCTCAGGTTGGAGCATATATCATTGAAATTGCCTCAATATCCCTCTTTACCATCTGTAAAATATGTTCTCCTTCTTAAAGCAAATACATTTTTAAGACAACTTTCCTGCAGAGTAGTATTTGTTTTTTGACATTCTCAAAGTTGTTTTTACACATCCATAGAGCACATACACCACTCATGCTGTCATTATATGTTCAAATTTCTTTCCCTATATTAACTTTAAAATTTGTTGGTAGGAAAGCCTATAACCTATTAGCTTTAGTATGTCTCAATACCTAGGTTAAATTCAGGTGCATGGTAATAATCCTACACTGAAATCCTAAATATTTTTCTTTATGTGTACCTGAAGGGATACTTTATTAGTTTTAAATGGTATTTATATTATCTTGACTACTTTAAAAATTTTTATTGTACTTTACTTCTTTATTATTTAAAAAAATTGTTATTTAACTTTAATGTTATTATTCTATCTTAATTTAGTGATTAAAGAGCTGGAAAGAAAAATTAGGATTCCAATCAGAATCCATTTCTAATTCCACTTAGATGTTAGTTCAAATGGCCTAGGTGGTATTGGTATTATGGGACAGGAGAGGTGGTTGTTTTTAAAATAGAAAGTTACCACAATATTCCAGGCTTCAAAGTTATTGGTAGGAGGGAGTCATTTAAATGAGGAGGGTGATCTGCCAGTAGCCAGTGAGGTTTCCAAGTCCTCTCCACTGAAGCCACAGATGGTGTTTATGGGCAACCACAGGAAACAATGACAGACATACTGTAAAAACTGGATGAAAGCCAAGACACCAGCATGTTCACAGGTGTGTGAAACAGCAAATTTGTAAAAGAAATAACTGTAACAACAGGCTTTAATTTAAAGGTGAATCCATGCCTCACAGACCTTAAATAGATGAACTACATTTATATTGATAGTGTTTGACTTCTCAGGCAGGAACTATTGGGTAGGACTTACCAAAGAGGTCACTCTGTTTTTTGTTTTTAATATTTTTTAAGTTGTCAATAGACCTTTATGTAATTTAATTTTTATATGCGGTGTTAAGAATCGAACCTAGTGCCTCACACATGCTAGGCAAGTGCTCTACCACTGAGCCACAAACGTAGCCCCTTCACTTTGTTTTTGTTGATGTCAGCAAGAAAGGTCAATTGATTTCTTCCTTTTAGTAAAGTTGTGTAGGTCTGGAACATGAATTCCAGAAAACTGACAGCAAGTATTGAAAGATCAAATTGATACGCATGCTAAAATGATCCCAATGACAATTAAAAGCATGCTTTGAAAGTGAAAGCCAAAGGAAGGTTTTCAAAGCAAGCAGGATATGACCATGCAACAGGTAAGTGTATTACAAAAAGATGGACCATTGTAAGTGAATGAGGCAAAGAATGGGTCCCTGCTCTATACTGGGGTTTTTCAGTGATTGATAGGACCATCATTCCTGAAGATTAAGAATTGTGTAGAATCATAATATGAGTGGTGAAGAGAATTGCTTTGTCTGCCTTTGTGCCAGGAAAATACTTCCATAAAAGAAGATCCTGACCAGAATAAATACTGAAACAATGCTCTCAAAATTTTCTATCTAAACGTGCATTAAGAGAGAACATAGCAATGAAAAGTGCAACCTTCGGGGTCAGATCTTCCTCCTGTTGAATTCTGTATGTGCTCTTTAAACTTTGTTATTTAACTATTCAAAATCTATGTTTCCTTTTGTAGAAATTGTGGTAATGCAATTAATATCTGAATGTTGGTTCTAATTGCCGAGTACAAAGTACTATTAATGCATGTTTACAATTGGTTCCATGGTTTCATTTTAGATATCTGTAGCTCTTTATTTATTTATTTATTTTACCTTACATATTTTTGAATTAATAGAACTTTTTCAGGTGAAATTAAGGTTAAGTATTTTAACTGGGTGAATGCAATCAATTGTTGCAGTCAAATTCCTGGAAGCCATGCATGCAGAACAAGGCTAATACTATCATTTACAAAATAATTTCATAAACTTTTCTTGTTTTGAGGTGTCCTTCATTAACTTGGTCATTGACCCTCAAATTACTGTACTTTTAATCTATTTAAAACTAAATATTTCTGTACTCTTAAAATGCAATTCTAGTTACTTTCATTATATAGTCACAGAAAATTTAATCCCTATTAAATTGAGTTGCCACTTCACTTGATAGTTCTTTGAATCATATTTACTCAAGGAAGAAGGTTAAGTTTTTCTAAGGCCAACTATTTTTATATTAATTAAACTTAAATTGCAGCTGTAGAATCTCTGAGAGATCTGGTTCATTTGGAGGAAGGTCACTATTAAGTTTAGTGTTTGCTCAGACTCAAGATTAGCTAAATTTTTGGCTGTAAAAAATGTTACTAGTCAGAAATTGTACACTTGAATTATAATACAATATGCAAAAAATGAGTATAATCAACAAAATTTATGAAGAGTAATGTCATATTGATTAAGCACTTCTATAACCTTTCTTAAGATTACTCTCAAGCAGACATTCTGAAAAATCAATGACAAACTAAGAATCAAATAAAGGAAATCTTTACAACATTCTCATTGATTTTGGAAAGGGCTTAGAGGTTTAAAGCCCATCAAAGGTCCCAGTAGGATGTTTTGATCTTCACTATCAGAGAAGTAGTTAAAATACAAGTAAAGGTAAAATAAAAATTTTAAATGATTATTGTATATGGAAAGAATTTAAATGAAGAAGAAAGTGTCTATCTAATGAACTTCCCCTTAAAACTCTGGATTCTAGCATATTTTTTCAAGCCAGTATGATATTACAGTTTGCACTATGTGCAGAAAAAATGTGTTAATTTTATAATTGATCCCTATGTATGTATATTTATAATGCTTTTAAATATACAGGTATATGCATATACTCATATATTTAGTTTATGTGCTATAAAAACACATGCAATCTTCACCCACATTACCGTGTAATTTCTACTTAGAAACTAAGTTTGCACTGCAGATGTCAAAATACACATGTAGCTTATAGCATAGAATCTATCTCTGTATACAACATTAGTGTCAATGCTGTATGAAAATGTTAATGTTAATTATTACTTTCACAGGATATGTATAGAAATACTAAAGAATATATGAACGTTTGTATAAACAATCATAGAAGCTCTAAGCTTTAAA
This sequence comes from Spermophilus citellus, assembly GCF_964194105.1. Lineage (NCBI taxonomy): Eukaryota > Metazoa > Chordata > Mammalia > Rodentia > Sciuridae > Spermophilus > Spermophilus citellus. Next base: position 52,133,318 of record NC_138182.1, on the reverse strand, counting down.
TAAAACATTCATAACTTGAGCATTTTAAAGAACATTTAAAGTGGAAAATATTACAGAAATGTATTTTTATCATTTAAATTTCTAAGAAAGTTAAGATATTTTCAAATTTGAGAAGAAAACTAAAGAGAATAAAATCAATGACCAAAAATTTACATATATCTCCATTTTCTGCTTTCTCATGTGTGCCATGGATGCTAACAGAATGAGAGACACACAGCAGGACTGAGATTCACAGTTGATACTGGAAGTGTTCCTGATGGTGCCACCATGATGACCAGCCCCACTTCACTTAGGTGCATCTCTTGTTCTAAAGATCTCCCTGGCCAGACCAATTCCAATGTACTATATCCCAGCATGGAACTAACTACAACAAAAGGATCTGGAGACTCCATCACATTCTACATAAAATCTTCCATTAATCCTCTGCAACCTTGATCACCTTCTTCTCACAGAAGCAAGGCGAATAGGACTTCTCATGAAAATATGTGCTAACAGAGAAAAGGATCTTTCTTCGTTGTTTTTAATATTATTGCACTTTCACTTAAACAGGCAATTTACCACACTGGTAACTTTATACAAAACAGCCATACTCAATTGAAATGTAATTCATAGTTATAGAGATTTAGATCAACATAAATCACGTCATTTCTCTCAAAATTTGTATAAAAATTTGCACTGAACAAGGTAAACAGGTAAGTCTTTATTCAAGACTATTGCACTAGTGTTCAATACTATTTTAATATAAAACAGACACTGAACTCAACTCTGCTGGAAAGAAAAATGGCAACAGAGTTTACGAGCATTGAAGTAGGAAAATATTGGTGAAGGTTGGACAGGTGGTAAAGTTGTCTGTTTGCAAACACCCTTATTCTAGAAGTTAGGATGCTTATATAGCATATAGTATGAACATATAATCATTATTAATGTTACAGAATATTTGTACAAATCCCACCATTATTGAGGTGAAGCCCCTAACTTTCCACAGAGACTAGAGAGATAAGGACACTGTCTTTCTTAATGATTATATATTAAAGGGAAGAATGCCAGGTCCTTGAGAAAGATATTTCTGGGTTTTGAATCTGGCAAGAAACAAAGAAAAGATTCAAGTCTCAAAGGGGCAGACTAATAATTTATAATTGTAAGTTTCCTAAATTAAGTGATGTGATAGAAAGAGATCAGAGGCTACACCCAAGAAGAAAACAATTTAAGTTTTATCAAGCTGAAGAGAACATTAAGGCCATCAAGTTCAGCTGGTGAGTACTTAAGATAATAATCTGTTTTGATAACATAGGCAATACTCTGAAAAGCATACAGAAATGAAGTAACAAAGAGCAAAACACAAACTTGTTACACAAAACAAATTTTTTTCTTCTATATCTTTATTGAATTTATTTCATGTTACCTCAGGTTTGCCTCACACAGTGTATGTAATCACACTTAGTTTTCTCTTTAGCCTCTTTACTGTATCCTTGATATTTAGGAATTTGTATTCTAGAGGTTAAGATGCTTATATAGCACATAGTATGAACATATAATCATTCATTATTACTATCATAGGATATTTGTATAAATCCCAAGTGACTGCAGTCTATAAAGTTATTGGAAAAAAATGAGCATATATGAATAATAATTTGTTAACACACACACACACACACACACACACGTTGTTTTAGTCAGTTCTTTGTCACCACAATCTGACAAGAACACAACTTAGAGGAGAAGTTCATTTTGGCTCAGAGGTTTGGCTCAGAAGTTCATTTTGGCTCAGAGTGAGCAAACTCCATAGAAAACGCTGGGCCTGACATGAGGCAGAATATAATGGAAGAAAGGCAAAAGCAGCTCAGGATATGGCAACCAGGAATCAGAAAGAGAAAGCTTAGTTTACCAGAGACAAAATATAAACTCCAAAGTCACACCCCCAGTGATCTACTTCCTGCCTACAGTTACCACCTATTGAATCCATCAGTGATCTGGTTACAACTCTCATAATCAAATCATCTTGCCTCTGAACATTCTTGTCTCACCCACAAACTTTTGGGGGACATCGCATATCTAAAACAAAACATTGATATTCACATATATACATATGCACACACACATACACTACTTCAAGCCATGTAGAAAAGAATAAGATAAAATGTGAAAATTAAAGTTGTCAAATAAACTAAGGAATCCACAGGGTTTTTTCCCAGAAATTTGCCAGTAATGGAGAGTAATTTTTGTTTTTACTTTTGTTTTAGTTAATTAGAAAATTATTATAATTTTCCAATTCATTTGCAAATTTATTTTTCTCATGTAAATACATATTAACTCTAAGTTGTAAATGGAGTCAGTGAAATGGAAATAACAAAGATTTTGTCATCAACACTATTTGTCAGCTAAGTATAACAGCTATGAAATACAATGTTCTTTAAATATCACCCATGAAACTGTAAAAGAATAGTGGCCACACAGAGATCCCGAGATGACTGACAAATCATGCTAAGACATGTGGGTGCAGCAAGTACCATCTGTGCGAAACTGGGCCTCACAGACATTAAAGAACATAATCAGCAGCTTATGGAGTAAATGCCACATAAGCTGCTCTCTGAGTGAGACCCACCTTGACATGGCAGTAGAAAAGGAGAATATTGTAATGTAAAACCCTGTATTTATATAAATCATTTCCTTGAAAAGCTCTTAAATCCTTAACAGATCCTGAGCTCATCAATCCTTAAATTCCAATGGAGTAAGAATTATAGAGGCATGTAATCCTCAAAATAATTATTTAGTGATCCAAGAAAGACAATTTTATAGAGGCCCCCTCTGCTTTATGAATAGTTATGTGATCTTGATAAGGGGATTACTTTTGTTAGAAAAACTCAATCTCCAGAGCATTTGGAACAAAGAGCACAGGGATTTATCCTGTTTTACTATAGGTACTTTCATAAGGTGCCTTAAATCCTTTTAAAACTCTGTGGTAAATAAACAAAGGCAAGATCAGGAATGGGGAATTATTACATTTAAGTGGAATCTGTGATAATTCATATGAGAGCACAAGTTGGCCAGTCATACTTATTGGGAATACTCATTTTCCTAAACATCAAATTTGTCAGATGTGATGTTGCTAATACATCTGTTTTATCCTTAGTATATTTGCATTTCTATCCCTTGTTAATGTCACTATCAGAAGCAGAAGTCCACTCAGCATCCCTGTCCAACAGTTTCCCAACCAGCTCTACCACCCTGAGAATGCAAGTTTAAAGACAGTAAAAAACTGTGTTTTCATTGGGGAGTATCTAGGTATTAAATATCTCTCTGCCCATGACAGAGACTGAATACATAGTTGTTCACTGAAGGAACAAGAAGTAAAACAACCTCCTTTTCTTCTGTCTTGCAAACTTACAACTCATTCCACATTTTCAACTAGTTACTCCATTTTATTTATATACAAGTCTTTCTTCTTTAAGAAATTATTTGTCTAATTTTTTCCTCTTGATTAGATGTCCTTCCATTATCTTTTTTTATTGAAAATTCAATCAAACTTACAAGATGAAAACTGAAAGTTCAAATAAACCATAATGGTTTCTTATTCCATGTTCCTTGAAAACCGACTTCTCTTGTCAATTTTTACTTGGATTTATATTTTATTCGCCAAATAATAATTTATCATTATAAAATTGTATAAAATATAACATTATGTTTATTTATTTTTTAAAATTACAGCCTGGCACAGTAGCATATGCCTAAAATCCCAGTTACTCAGGATATTAAAGCAAGAGGATTGCAAGTTCAAGGCCAACCTGGGTAACCTAGCAAGATACTTGTTTCAAAATAAAATTAGAAAAAGGGATGTGATAGGTATATAACTCAGTGGTAGAAAGCCTTTGCCTTGCATTTGTGAGGTAGTAGGTTCAATCCCCATTACCACACACATACAAAAGTATGATAATAAGCAAGGGAGAATAATTTTTATATAGCACAGAAGAGTGTACCACTAAGAAATTACCTGTACTGACCTTTAAAGATTATCAATTTATGTGGAAGTTCAGACAAAATTTTTAAATAGAAATCAATGCAAAAGAGAAAAAATGGACACAAAATATATTTAAAAAATGGGTTATATTCTTATTTTAGTTTTTGGTGAAAATTGTTGGATTTAATTTTGCTTGATTATAAACAAGCAAAATTTAATAATAAAATGAAAAATTGAATGAACTGTTGAATTATAACTATTTCACCATAACTAAGTATATTTATTCCTTCTCTGCAAATCAAAGAAAAAATAAGTCCAAAGTCATGATTTGAAAATGTTCTATATTAGATTATATCAATTATTAAATAATTAGAAAAACATGAAATTCAGAAAATAACTTTTTTCCATCTCCTTAATAACTTTTATCTTGTAAGAAAAACATATAATTTTTTGCCCTTGTTTCTATATAAATCTTTAGTGCTCACTCATGAATCGGTGAAAGGATGGATAGGTGAAAGGATTAATAAATATTGCTCACTGATACTTATACCATGGCTTCTATATTTCAAAATTTACTTATCTTATTTACCCTTCACCTGGTTGAGTTTTATCCTTATTTTATTTTCAAAAAGGAGCTCAACAATTTTTTTATCTTTCATTCAAGAATATCTTAATACTGCCTTAACATAGAGAATCTCTAGGCAGTATATATACCCTAGAGATCACCAGAATTTTGTAAGTAACCCTCACTACATACATATATTGCACTGATGTGTAGAATCTGAGTTCCAGTACATGAAAAAATATTTGAAGAGGCAAAAAATAATCAATAAACTAAATAAGGGTTATGTGGATACAGTACTTAATATGAGTATTTTATATAAAAATAACCACAAAATATAAATATAGATAAACTCCCTCTATAAAGACAGCCTCTATGTCTCTCAATATTATAAATGATTTGGAAATATGTAGAGATCAAGAAGACCCTATAAAGAAGTCAGGGTAACCAACCCAAACTTTTTTTTTAAGATAAAGATAATGACAGTGGTTTCATATCATTAATCTTTCACAACTTACAGAGTAAGGTAAAATCAGGCCTTTATTATGCCAAATATAATACATTGAAAATAGCATGGCAAGATTTTTTTTTCAAATGCATTGCAGTATTTTTAACTATATCACCAGGGTATACAGTAGATCTCCAGGAATTATTGGTCTTTGTGCCCTTTGATTAACATGTCATCCTACCCTTCCCTGACCACTGCCATTTTACCTTCTGCCTCTGTGAATTTGGCATAGTATATTCTTGATATAAATGAGATCATTCAATATTTCTCTTCCTGTGTCTTGGTTCTTATTATTGGTTCAGAAGATGGATATTAAACTTTCTTGATATACACATACTCTGGTAACATGTAGAGATAAAGGATGTGGGAATGAGCTTGATTGTAGTGATCACTTTACAATGCATACATAGATCAAGACTTCAAGTTGTACAATCTAGACAATATATAATTTTATGTGTCAATGATATCCCAATAAATCTGTCATTTTTTAAAACAAAGAATTCTTCTCAAGACATTGGTCAATAGAGATAAATGACTTGTTAAAAAGGACCTAATATGTAAAAGCACTCTGAGGAAAATTTGCATACCTGCAAGGCCAAATGACTTATGACTATAAGAAAAACGTAAGAACTATAGGGGAAACTGAGTCATAGGAATTTTGTGCTGATGTTCTTTATTCTTTAATTATTTTACTTATGAATATGTAGTTCTATTCCTGTATATTAAAATGGAATTTGAAAAGACTGAAATTAATTTAATATATCCAATAAATATTTTTGTTAGAAGCACAGTCAGTTTAGGTAGAGGGAGATAGCTGAATTTCTTTTAGTGATTTTGAAATATAAAAAAGAAAAGAGTTTTGCACATAAGAAAATAGTGCTAAATTATATAGAAGCTGCCTATTGTATAATGCAACACTAGATAAATAATCAGATCACTTGATTTTAATTTTGAAAATCAATTACTTGCTTATCAATTACTAGGTCTCTGCCAATCATTTAACCTCTTTGTGGTCACACTTTTTCTAAGATTTATCTCCCAGTGTTATTGTAAAGGTTGAAAAACACAATGGTAATGAGGGGACTTTGTAAAGAGTAAATATTTTAAGAAATAATTTTCAGTATAAGAAATAATGATGAGTATTGCATTTCAGCAAAAGTATGTGCTGAAAAATGAAAAAATGAAGAATGTTTTGTATGTTTCCTAAATCTATAATTTCTTAAAATTCCTTATGTCTTTTTTATTAGAGAAGTTCTCTTTAAGACTAGATGAAATATATTTTGTTCTTTATTTTCTATTTCATCTGTCAAAAGAAGCAACCATGCCAATATAAAAACAGAATTAGTTGTTAAACAAAGTTTGTAAGATTTTATATTTTCTACATAGAAATAGAATAATTTCTATCATTGTGAGAATCATTTATGTGAAAAAATCATTTCAGTTTGTACCCCAATTATCTAATTAATCTACTTATTTTTTCCAAAAAATATTGTTTCAAAAAGCCAATAAAAAGAACTATAAATGAAAATTTAAGAAAAAAAAATATTTCTAATTTCTCTTAATTTCAATTGTCATATATTGTCTTTGATCAAAATATTCTGTGAATATCAGTATGCAAGTTGTGATGAAATAAACTGAAAATGTTAAACAAAATAATTATGTCTTGGTTTTTTGTTGGTTTTTTTTTTTTTTTTTTAGAATTTTTAATATTTATTTTTTAGTTCTCGGCGGACACAACATCGTTGTTTGTATGTGGTGCTGAGGATCGAACCCGGGCCGCACGCATGCCAGGCGAGCGCGCTACCACTTGAGCCACATCCCCAGCCCATGTTTTTTGTTGTTTTAACATAAAAATAAAACAGAGAAAAATCAACTAGCATTTCTATGTATACCTGTCAATGTTAAAGTATAATTATAGTGTGACATATAAAATCTTAGTTAATTTGAATGTCAAGAAGAAAAGTCAGCAGATATCTTTGTAAATTTAATGTTTATGTAGTATTCTTTTATGTTCTAGGGAGTATATAAAATAATTGAATCCAAGTTTCCTTTCCCCAGGGAGATTAATATCCAACTAGCTATATCAAACAGTTCAAAAGAAACTGAATAGATGTTGTGTAATATGAGAAAAGACAAAGATTAGGAAAAATGTGATTTTATCAAGGGAAATCTCATAGAGTTAGATATTGACAGAACATTAAAATATTGATAAGATTTAGATAATCAGCAAAAGAGAAAAGGCCTAAAGCATGGGAACTAGCAAATTTGTTAGAGAAAAATATGAGAAGAGACCCTTAACTAGAGAAGAGAATGTAATTATCAGAGATTAGAGAAAAATTGGTTTGGGGAAAATTTTGACTGCATGGACAAATGGCTAGACAATTGAAAGACTTTGAATTCAAAGAACTATGATTAATAAGATGAAATAATAAGCTTTTCTTTTGGTAATGGTATTTCATGTAAAATGACTAAATGGAGTGTTTGGGAAAAGAATGGTGACAGGACAATCAGATCCAAGCTTCTAACGGGTTTGAAGAGGAAAAATAAGGAATGAATAAATCAATTGTGCTATTATTATGTAGCACCATCCATTTAGTACATGTAATCTGTTACGCAATGGCTGAGCACATGGGCATTTATTATTTTCTAAAATTATTTTAAAATTAAAATTATTTAAAATATTTTCTAAAATTTGGTAAGATACAGATTGTTACTCCTATTTAAAAGGTGATAACACTGAGAATTAGAAAGATTTCAGAATTTTCATCATGTAAGGGCAGATTTCAGATTTTATTCTAGTCTTGGTTTCAGATATATACTGTCTCCTCTAAACTCTTATGTGCTAAATGACAGAAGACTCATCAATGGAAAAAAAAACTAAGACATTTTGAAAGATCAAAAGCAGAATACAGTGATGAATTATATGAGGAGAATCAAACAATTGGTAGTTAAAAGATCACCTGAAAGCTCTGTCATTTTGGCCTTGCAAAAATGGATACACCCAGGGCCACTTATTACAAATTCCAAGTTGTGACCCTCTTCTGTTTCTATTTTACTGTTTAGCACTTTCTTACAAAAAAAGAAGAATTGAAAAGACTGTATTGATACAAAACTAGTACGATTTTTATAGTATCCTCCAAATGGCAATGAATGGCTATTACTAACAATTTATTTAATATACTCTTCCCTCAGATATATAAACTCATGTGTTAAATCATCTCCTTTCATGATTATCCTGGGATAAACATTAATTAAACAATTTACCACTGCATAACAAAAAAACTGCAATTCTAACATTTATATCCATGTTTACAAATCATTAGATAAACTATTGCCCTAGGAAGTAGGGCAGGATTGTATCCTAAGAAGGGTGCAATCTTGGACAAGGTGATTCTTTTAACTCATGAAAATTCCCAGAAACCCAACAAACTAAGAATATTATCTAACAGCTTGAGGAATAAGTCTTTAAATCCTTAAGGAAAATATAGGCACAGAACACACTATTACACTTAATATACCTTAGCTATTTCATATATTATATCTCTGAAGTATTGGAATCTCCCTGTATGTCAGGTATCATTATTTCTAAATTTTCCACGCAATACTATTTAGTATTAAAGAATTAAAAATTATTTGTTTGAACTCTTATAGCTAAGTAAAAAGAGAAACAAATATTTATAGTTCTTATTTGAAAATTGTAACTTCATTCCCAATATTTGTTCTATCACAGATTCAGGTAGAGTCCAAGTCTACTATAATATGTCTATAGGATTCCTGAACCTCTTAATTAGGAAGGTTGTGCTGTAGCATCAGATCCCACTCAGTCATGACTCCCAACTGGGGAGTCTTGTGGATTTCTCATATTGGCTGACTGTTTTTACTGTTATATTTAGTGATGGTTTATCTATAAATTCTAAATTAAGAAAGAAAGCTATGGGATTACAAAACTGGCGAGTTAGAGGTTAATCAGAATTTGCTAAGACAGATTCACAATAAAAGAACATTTCTTGAGTGTGTTGTGGTTCTTTATTTCTGAAAGAAACAGGCCCCAAAATTAGGGCAACATATTTATCATGAAGAATAAATGAGGTATATATTCCATTAGATCAGTTTTAGATGCTTCTTTAAACTAAATGTGTCAGGTTCGTTTCTGTTTCTCTTACTTGTAAGAAAAAAGATTCAGTTGGGGAACAAGAAGTAATTACAGATTAGCAAGTAGCTTCACCTATGCTTTTAATCTGAACTGTCTTTAGACCCAGGACCACTTATTATAAATCCCAAGTTGTGACCCTCTTCCATTTCTATTTTAGTATTTAGCACTTTCTTACACTTTGTCTTAACACAGCTTTGTAGAGTTTCTTATTATATTCCCCTATTTTTCTTTCAATAAACCACACTTTTTGGTATCTTAGAATAAATACAGAACTCATAATAATTTCCTGGAATTATTCTTAGTTACTTTCCACAGGACATAGACTTAAAAATCATCTCTTTCCATGTCAACTTCTAGTGACAAACTTTGTTCTTTTGATTTGTGCTTTTAGTTTATAATAATACTCACAATATTGTATGAGTATGAACATTGCATGAATTTTGTTTAGGATAACTTATTATTTTGTTTGAAAAGTACATGAGTGGATATATAGGTAATAATTTTAGACCATAAATTTTAGACCATAATTTCTCTGAAATTATTTTTGTAATGCTCAACAAAGAAGACATACTCAAAAAACAAAGAAATAATTGTAACGATATGGTAACTTTCAAAAAGTAATTAGCAGTATTATAAGTGATTTGTCAAAATAAGTATTGATTACGGTAGATAAAGCATATTTCTTAAGGTGGAAATATAAATAAACTGAATCATAAGAGAATTACATGTAAAGGGGAGAAAAATCTTGAGCCTTTTAATAATTAAGGGATTTGGAGAAGTAAGAAAGACTATGTGGTCCCTTTTAGTTGTGAAGACCATAGGCAAAATGCTAGAATTATGAATAAAATAACTATATAAGGAAATTGAAAAAAGTCATGTTTCATAGGAAGGAAAAATAATAAATTAGTGGGGCATAGGTATTGTTAATTATGAGTGAAAAAGTATTTTTTGAAGAAAAGAAGGTTGCATTTAAATGAAAGAAATAATCAATGTATATGGTAGAAAAACAATTCCCAAAGGAAAAATCTGAAACTAAACACCACTAATGGCAGGCAGCTTTGTGAGGTGGAAAAAAAGCATAAACTGGAAAGCCACAGTGCAAAGCATAGACTCAAATCTGGCCTCAAATTTTAACGGTGATATTGGGCCTTTTCTTTTACCTCTTTGGCCATAGGTTTCTCATCTCTTTGGGAATATTGATAGTGCTATCTTCTAGATAGGTTAGGATTTTAGTGCCTAAAATATTATATTCAGAATTAGTTATAAATAAAAAATATAGATGAATCAAAAGTACATGAGTGGATATACAGGTAATAATATCACAAATGATTCGTAATTATTTTAGTCAGATTTTTTGCTGCTGTGATTAAAAGATCTGACCAGAAGAATTATAGAGAATGAACATTTATTTGGGGCTCATGGTTTCAGAATTCTTAATCCATAGACAGTAGACTCCATTCCTCAGGGCTGAAGGTGAGACTGAACATCATGACAGAAGAGTGTGGCAGAGGAAAGCAGCTCACATGATGATCAGAGGCAGAGAGAGATCTCCACCTGCCAAATACAAATACGTACCCCAACAACACGCCCCAATTCCCACCTCCTCCAGCCACACCTTACCACTTCAATTACCACCCAGTTAATCCCATCAGGAGATTAATTCAGTGATGGGGTTAAGATTGTCACAACTCAATCACTTCTCCTTTGAAAATTCTTGCATTGTCTCACCCGTGAGCTTTTGGGGGACACCTCACATTCAAAGTCTAACAAGTTTTGAACTTAGATAGCAATTGTAGAAAAATATACTGTTATAGAAGTAGAATGACAGATTGCAAATGGGGCTCCAAATTCTCCCCTTCCATTTCAATGACTTCTTGATTTTTCAATGACTCCTTGATTCTTTGATGACCATAAGAATTATTTTGACCCATTTAATTTTAACTATTTTGAGAGAAACAGAGAGAGCAAAAGTTTGTGTTCACTAAGTCTTGATATCGTGCTGCCTTTGTAACCTTGGGACTACCAGGAAAACACCACTGAGCTATCCTACCAGAGTATTCTAAACTACATATAGAACTAAGTAACTTTGGTTGACAATTTGCCAATCCACAGACATGTCATTAAGACCATCATTGACCATCCAGGTAGCCAAAAATATATTGGACAGTCTGTAGATGTTGCTTTAGAAAAACCTTCTCATCCTTCCAAACTCCCCTAGAACATAAGCTAGCCTCTAAATATTGTGGTGATTCATTATATCAAAGCTACTTAATGGAAGAATTGGTACCTAGAAGCAGGGTAATGTCATAACAAAAACCTGAAATATATAAATATATAAAGTTGGCTCTGTGACTGGGTGACAGGCCAAATCTGGAAAGAGATAAGGAAAATATAAGTGAAGAAATGAAATGATATCTATCACCAAAGAGAGGGAATGATCACTCTTGGAATGATAAGAAAGTAAGCCAGGCATGAGAACTTTGCAATAAAACCAATGAACAAATAGGAAAGACAGAGTAGGAAATCAAGAAACTCTCAGAAGGCTGTCTCCAGGAAAAATAAATAAACAGAAATGGTAATTCTCCTCATAGGTTTCTCCACACGTCAATTTAAATGGGGATAATTTTTGTATCTTTTGAAGGGTGTAAGAAGACTATTCAGGTGTGAAATAATTATAAACAACAAAAAAGAGGTGGTATTTAATTAAATTAAAATAAATAATTATATGAGAATTTAAACAGAGTATACTGCTTGATGCAACAGTAAACAATATTTACATAGACATGGTAATTAAAAATTAAGTATAAAATTAATAAAATTTGAGAGATAATTACATGGCAGGATGAAGGGTTCTATGTATAAGTAAACTAGTATTCTTATTTACCATCATAGAAAGTTAATAGACAATGTCAAAACTGATGAATCTTCATATAAAATCTCATGACAAGCTATGATGGCTTGACATTAACATACGACTCTGGAGATAAATAAAAGGTGAAACAACTAAAATCTATTTTGCTCTTAGGAATGAGTTAAAGTAAAAAAAAACCTTTAAAAACTTTTATGCACTTTTGTTTTTGAACTATTTATATATGATTTATTAAAATGAAATTGTCATCATCTGCTTAGGGTTATAATGCATGCTATCATACATACTATAATGCATTGAATGTGGGTCCCTGTCCAGCCTACCAAGCCATTTTCCACTATAAATGAATTTATATGTGTTCTTATTTAAGACGTATTTGTTTGCTTGTTTAGTTTTTTTTTTTTCCCTAAATAAAGTACATGGCCACATGCATTACCCGAAGTTCAGATAATTCAGAAGACTTGTCCTCTTAACTGTCTCAAAAAAAAAAAATGTAGCTGTTAATGAGAATGTAGTGCAGTGGCCATATTATTAGTCTGATCTGTATTCTGAGTTGATGGATCTGCAAACCAAGATTAGGCACTTCCTCCTTTCCCTGAGGTTACAGGCATGAACAGATTAATAGGTTCTGATACAACAGTGGGTCTAGGCTGCCTGTTTATGCAGTTTGCTTGAACATCCCTGTTCTTGCTATCATTTGATTCTTGCTCTATTACTTCCATCTTACAATGAGTTGTAAAATGAATTGGCCCAACATTATTTCTTTGTTAGCATGACAGGACTCAGCTCATGATAGGCAGTTCTTGCTGCATGGTTATTTAGTGTTCCATGATTAGGGATTCTTTATTTTTTCCGTACCTCAGGGACACAAAAGTACTATTTATCAAAAAGTTTATCATTTCCCCACTACAGATGACATGGCCTTGCTCTTACTTTGTGATTCTCTCATTAGAGCTTGCCACAAACTCTACACAGTATCTGTTATCACCACAGATTCTTCAAGAATCATAAAATTTACAGGATTGTATTGCTCAAGTGACAAAGCTTCATGCCCCAGGTTTTGAGGCTGCAGCAAAGTCTTCCTCTCATCTGGGTTATGTATGTAAAATACTAGTTCCCAGACATAAAGATGCACACTTTTGACTTTGGTTTGTTCTTTGGCTTAGGAATTATAACATTTAATAAATGAAGGAGACTTTTTTACACTCTCTGGACCACAAGACCCTTGCATTTTTAAAGTTGTGACACATCCTTGAATCTTGTGTTTAGTTTTTTACCATTAGAGTGCATGTGCTTAGTAGTTCTCCAGGCCACTAGTCATCTCTTTATCATTCTGCAAAACTTGTATGATGACATTAATGAAATGAACCAAAGTGATATTCTGAGACTGTTAGAGCAGTTGATATTTCTTTGGACTATATTGTAAAAGAAGGTGAAAAAGTTTACATAGACTGTGGCACAATGGTAAGTATGCATTTTGACTTTTTTATGTTTCTAACACTCTATTCTTATTGAAACAGAAAATAAAACAGTTTCCCAGGCCATGACTATATTACTGCATGTGAGACCTTACTGAACTGCCCTAGGAAACACAGCTACAGTGATTATGGGTTAAATAAGCTGAAAAATTAAGCTATAAGAAATATAAAATGAATAATAAACTATACGGAACATAAAAAGAAAAGGGAGGGAATAAAAGGCAATAAGAAGAAACAAAAAAAAAAGATAAAAGAAAGAGATTTAAGAAGAAAAAAGAGAGGAGGAAGAAAGACAAAAATAGAAGGAGGGAAAAGACAGAAGAAAAAAGAGGCTATCTTTTCTCCAATGAATGTTTTTGGCAATTTTGTCTAATCTAAGATAACTGTAATTTTGTGCGTTAGTCTCTGTGTCCTCTATTCTGTACCATCGATCTACCAGTCTGTTTTGGTGCCAATATCATGCTGTTTCTGTGACTATTGCTCTGTAGTATAGTTTAAGGTCTGGTATAGTGATGCCACCTGCTAAGGATTGCTTTAGCTATTCTGGGTCTCTTATTTTTCCAGATGAATTTCATGATTGCTTTTTCTATTTCTACAAGGAATGTCATTGGGATTTTGATCAGAAGTGCGTGCGTTAAATCTGTATAGTGCTTTTGGAAGTATGATCATTTGATAATATTAATTCTACCTATCCAAGAGATCCAAGGTAGATCTTTTAATTTTCTAAGGTCTTTTTTTAACTTCTTTCTTTAGGGTTCTATAATTTTCATCATTGGAAATCGATATGCAACAAAATGAAATTAAACCTCTATCTCTCACCATGCACAAAACTCAACTCAAGATGGATCAAGGACTTAGGAATAAAACCTGTGTCTAATAGAAAAAAAAAGTAGGCCCTAATCGCCATCATATGGGATCAGGCCCCAACTTCCTTAATAAGACTCCTACAGTGCAAGAATTAAAATCAAGAATCATAAATGAGATGGATTCAAACTAAAAAGTTTCTTCTCAGCCAAAGAAACAATGTATGAGGTGAATAGAGAGCCTATGGCTGGGGAACAAATCTTTACCCCTCACACATCAGATAGAGCACTAATCTCTAGGGTATATAAAGAACTCAAAAACTAAACACCCCCCAAAAAAATAACCCAATCAATAAAGGGGCCAAGGACCTGAACAGATACTTCTCAGAAGATGATATACGATCAATCAACAAATATATAAAAATAGTTCATCATCATTAGCAATTAGAGAAATGTAAATCAAAACCACTCTAAGATTTCATTTCATGCCAGTCAAAATGACAGCTATTATGCATACAACAACAATAAATGTTGGCGAGGATGTGGGGGAAAAGACACGCTCATACACTGCTGGTAGGACTACAAATTGGTGCAGCCAATATGGAAACAACTATGGAGATTTCTTGGAAAATTGGGGAATGGAAATACCACTTGACCCAGCTTTGCCTCTCCTCAGTCTATACCCAAAGGACTTTTTTTTTTTTTTTTTGGTACTGGAGATTAAACTCAGCAGCAATCAGCCACTGAGCCACACACAGCTGCAGCCCAATTTTGTATTTTATTTAGAGGCAGGGTCTCACTGTATTTTCCTCTGGCAGTTGAAAGTTTCTGGTCTAATTCCTAGGTCTTTGGTCCACTTTGAGTTGACTTTAGTGCAGGGTGAAAGATGTGTGTCTAGTTTCATTCTTCTACATATGGATACTCAGGTTTCCTGGTGTGGGTGGGGCAGGATCCTATGAGTGCAGAGGGGAGATCAGTAGAGCAGAGATTGAGGGGGAGGGATGAGCGACTGGAAAAGGGAGGAACATGTACATAGAATGAAATTGAGAACACTATGCTGTTTTACATATATGAATATACCACAGTGAATTTTACCTTTATGTATATCTCTAAAACATTAATTTAAAAAAACTATAAGTAGAAAGAAGGTCAATAGAGATAGAGGAAGGGGAGTGAGGGGAGAAATGAGGGGAGGGAAAGAGCAAGTACTAGGGACTGAAGTGGAGCAAATTATATGCCATGCTTGTATGATTATGTCAAAATGAACTTTAATATTATATATAACTGTAATGCACTAATAAAAAATACTAAAATTCATTTTTGCTTGATATTTTAAAGGCAGAGGGAACATCTTTCAGGGACTTCCAAATTTGTAAAGTGCCAGGTGTTTGGGGTGTGTCCTCTGAGAGTCTCTGGGCATGACAGCAGTGACCTACTTAGCCTGCACTGAACTAGTTTGGAGAACTACTATATTTTTTACCTTTTCTCAGATCTAGAGAAACATCCTGCTTCAAAGAACTGCATGGAACTCAGGCCCAGGGCTGATCTTCACATTCTTCACCCTGCCTAAATCCGGAACGCACCTAGGCAACTTTTTAAGCATCCTATGGGCCCAGTAGCTGGTATGTTCTCTGGCTCTAGAAGCACCAAGCTTTCCTTCCTGTCTTTGAGTCAGTGCTCAGATTTCTCTCTGGTGCTGGTGGCTGTTTTCTGTGCTAGCAGAAGAGCCACGCGCACAAGGCTATTAATCACATATTTCTCGCCTTGCCTGCCTCTGGTGCTGTTAAAGTGGCTCTGAGACCTTTACCGTGGGTCCAGGTGCTGGAGAGCCTCCTGCTTGCACAGAGGTGACAGAGAGCGCGCCTAAGGGGGGGGGGGGGCGATGGGAGTGTGTGTGCCCTGGGAAGAGCACGGTTCTTTGGGAAAGTGCACTGAGCCCGGTACCCGCAAGCTGCCCTGGTGTTCCTGTGTGACAATATTTGCTGCTATTTCCAGAGGAGATTTGGATGCAGAAACTTGTCTTTCCCCAAGCTGTAAGCTTAGGGGCACTGGCTCCCTGCCACAGCTCTCTGCCCACTAGTTAGGAGAAGCAGGGCGCTTCGCACTTATTGGTGGATTCTGCAGTTTCTGTATGAACTAAATTCAATCTGATTTTTTTTATCTTTTGTCTCTGTTTCTGAAGCAATTTTATTTCCAAATTTGCCACCTTTTTTTTCTTTTTCCTTGTGTCACTCCTCTCGCTTGCCTGCATTAGCCCCACCCCCACCCCACCCCCAGGGAGAGGTTCAAAAGTGATGAACTATTGCTCACACTGTTCCAATAATCAGAATCTGAGTTTGGAACATAGGCTTTGTAAATAATCAAGCAGCATTTGCATATTTTTTTTTTTTTGGCCATAGTCCAATAAGTGCATGTCTTGATCATAATTTCACTAGCTCAAGAAGTGGCTGAATCAAAGGATTGTTTAATTATCCCTTGGTCCACTGATGAAAACACCGTAACAGCATAAAAAAAAAAAAAAAAAAAAAACACTGCTTAAATCCATACTGCAAGTCCAAAATCTGATACTTGGATTCAGGGATGGGAGTAAAATTAAAAGACCTATATAAAACAGCTGCAAGAAAACAGCTAAAGGGTCCTAAACCAGTAGTGTCATGTTTCCTACTAAGTTTTCCATAACACACTTTTTTTCCTACTCTATTAATCAAGGTGAGACCTATTAGCTGTGTTATGGTAATATATCAAATTAAACACATAAAAGGTAATAGTCCTTAACTCCCTGTAGACATGGCTATTCTAGCATAAATAACAAATGCTGAAAACAGCATTTCTAGTAATGTCCTGCTTTTCAGTTTTACACCTGTGTTATTTAGATAAATGCAACAGGAAACAAAGGCAAAGTCCCTTTCTACTACTAGAGCTCACCACAGAGTAAAAGTAAAGAGATCAACATTGTGTTGTGTCTAAGAAGATATTCAGGTCAAAAATTGCTCTATGGAGCTGCTTTCTGTTATATCTGTATTACTTTAAGTCAATGTGATGTGGTTCCAGTTTGACCACTGTCCTACCTCCTTCCAATGGCCTGCTGCTTGATCACCATAATAGCACCTAGCAAGCATGGAATCAAAAAGCTAAGTTTAACCCAGGAGAAAGGATATAGGTAGTGTTTGGATTGTGTGGATGTATGACTCAGGCAGGAGGAAAAAATATGTCCTCTGCTTTATCTGTTGTGTTCATCTTCCTCATGCAGAGCTGAATTTTGTTGTTTGAATGTTATTATGTAAAGTCCAATAAGTCTGTCATTGTGTACAGTAATTTGGTCAAGAAAGATCCAAGTTGTCCATATTTCAGAGAAAAAACAGTGCTCGGATAGCAAATCGCATCAGAGTAAATATTATGAAAAATACAATATGACCAGGAACAATACAATATGACCAAGCACAACACAATATGACAAGACTGCACACTCTTTAGAACAAAAACATTCTGATTTGTTAATGCTCCTTTTCTCTAGAATTTATTATCCTGTTCTTTAACTAAAAGTTCAAATGTTCCCTTAAGAGAGTCAGTGTCTGCCGCCTCACTTGGAATTTCAGCCAGAAATGTAGTCACCTTTCACATGATGTGCAAGGTCTTGGGAGCATGGTGCTGGATGCATAATGCTATCAGCTGCTTTGGATCCATTAGCTTTTGGGACCTGTTGGCTCTGCACCACCATGGATCGCTGTGCTCCTCCTGACCCTACCTGCCCTGCTACTCATCACCATAAATTCAACTTATCCCTACATTTTCCTGTGTAAGCTTATTCAAATAGAAATATGAGCTGAATAATTGACCTTTTACATCCAAATATAATTTTGGATCACATCTATATTGTCACACCCTTCATTTCTCCTTATATCTGTTGGTGATCATTTAGAAAGGAGCCTCCTTGAAGACACAGGTTATGAGATTTTTTTTTACTTGAATGTCATTTGAGAACTTACAAATATGTGCCAATTGTTAAAATTAATAAATGCTGTTAAAGATTTCTTTGTGTCAGTTACCATCAATATTCAGGTGTTCTACCATTGATGCACTGAATAAGGTGTTTGGCCTGGAGGTCACCTACAGAAGGAAGAAACTTAAAATCAGATAGCTGGAGCCCTTGAATCCCCTGAATGTAACCAGAAGAGGTGCCCTGGTGAGAGACACCAGAAGGAGATTCCCAGACACCACAAGGCCCCTTAAAATTTTGAGAGAAAAAACCTAATGATACAGTCAAAGAATTCTTCCAATGACCTTGTTCCACACAATCATAAACCGGTGTCCTAAGAACAATGCCAATGAACTCATCTATTTTTTTCTCATGTTTCTTTCTTTTTTTGTTAAACCTATTTCACATTCTTACTCTTTTATTGTACCACCCACAGAGCCATAAAGCAGTATTATATGGTAAGTAGCACTAAATATGAAATTTCAAACTTAAGGGTCCTTGCTTTTATTATGAGCTATATTCAGAAATTGCTTATTTTCATGGAATGGTAATTGATCTGTAAAATAGGGAACCTTTTATGAAGAATAGATGAGATGAAACAATTTGTGTGTAAATATATTTAAAATTTTTGTCCAAAATAAAATAAAATATCATTAATATTATGCTTCTTCACTTGTATCTGGGAACAGAACTAGAATATAACAAGAGATAAAATTATAAATAAAATAATGCAGGTCCCATTAAATAGATTGATAATGATTACTTTAAAATCTTAAGAGAATAAAAACACTTAATAAAATTTAACTTTTCATTGCACATATCATTAGTGGGAAGATGTGTCCTTATGGACAGAATTCAGATCTAGATAACTGCAGTCTAAATGGAGAGTTTTTTTTTTCTTTAAATAAGAAATGGAAGATGAAATGAGGAACTTAAAAACCCAGAAGATTCTGGGAGTCTAGTCTTGGGAGCTGTCCAAATTAAGAAAACTCCTTAGGAATAAGAAAGAGAAAGCAGTTAGGAAACAACCATCTCAAGGAGAAAGAACTGTCAGTTTGTCTTGACCAGTGGTACATCTCTGTGGCTGTTATCACCTGTCTCCTTGCTAGCAGCTGCCACTACTGGAAATTACTCCAGTGAGCTTATGACAGAAATATTGGCTTGTCACATGCCAGCTGTGGGTTGTCTGGAACAGTGGGTGAGAAGATGGCCTGGCCTACCTACATTCTAAGCTCAGGATCTACTAGGCAATTACATAATATCCTTCTAGCAAGACCACACTCAGTGGAAAGGGGTCAGTCTATTTAAGAAAATAAAATGGTGTGCTAATAGGAAGAAATGTGCCAGAAAGACTAAAACTAATGAAGGTGTTCCTTTAGACAGTCCCTATTTTCTCTGGCCTCATACAGAAATAAAATTTGTATTTAAGGGAATTTATAAACATGAAGGTCATTAACAAAAATTCTATGTTAGTATTCTAGTTCTAATGAGGGCATTGGGATGCATTTACTTTTTGTATATGTTTCTCACCCTCTAAGCTACAATAATTCATAATAAAGAATAAACACTAAATATTCTCATCCAAAATATAAAGAGCTTACTGACTGCTTATCAGCTAAAAGCAGTTTGTGGAAAAAGTGGGAGCAATCTTGGAAATCTATTTTATTTTTTAAACAAGAATATCTCAGTGCCCATATTCTACTTATTGGAAACCTAATTACACTAAATGTTCTCCATTGCTTTCAAAGTCAGATGTGTCAATTCCTCCTTTTTTTTGGGGGGGTGTCATAAAAAGATTAGTGCTTTCCCAATATTTTGAGCTTTTTTTTCCTTCAATGTTTTCTTTGGACAGGAAAAGAGCTAGCTTTCTGATAATAAATGCTGATTCTTTTCCATTTTTCTCTTTGGTTGGATGAAGATAGAAGTAAAGATAGGGTCAGTATAAATTCTGATTGAAGAATGCCAAGAAAAATATGTTTTATTATACCAAATATGATTACCATAAAAACTATCTGGAAATGTAAATATTGTCTATAATGCTGATTAGGGGGAAAAATTCTATCAGTGGCAGTGTGTATCCTGGATAAATGACTGAGGAACACTAGATAAGATGGGGATTAAAGTGATTGTTGTAGAATTATGGTTGTTATGTAAATCCATATTCAAATAGATGAAAGACACAGTGATTTAGAAGAGTTCCAAAGGCCAAAGTTTACTAATTTCCAAACTTAGCAAAACAAAAATTATTTTCTCCATGCAATGACTGGTTATCTCCAAACTTTAAGCCTTTCCAAAGAAAAACAAGATCCAAAAATCTCACTTGGAAGTTGTTAGTGCCATTTTGCAAACATTTTGAGAATTTGGAAAAAACAAGTCTCCATTACTTTGGCTTCCTGTTTTCAAATCTGTTCTTAGGGCTGCTTTTCAAATCTTTTAACAACTAAAAGAATGTTTGTTTCCTCAAGTAATGTGCTTGTCAAGGAGGGTTGTTGCTTTTTTTTTGGAAGAATGCCAGAAGGTTCTAAGATTGTTGAAGACAGTTTAGGATATCAAACATTGATGAGTAATCCAGGCAAGAATGTCATTTATATCTCTAATAATTTGGTCTCAAACTAAGAATGTTTTTTGAAATTCTATAATATAGTCATTTCTTCATGTATGTCATATTATTTTGTGAAAAAATATTATCTGATATTAGTGTTTACAGAAATGCTCACTTATCATGTTACTAGGCCACAAAAATTTACAGAATAAAGATACTTTTCTCTACATCATGAGAATCAGTTTTGTGGACTTGGAAATAACTGCATTGCTTGGTTGGAAAGAAAAACAAGAAATAATTTATAGCATGCTATCAGCTTAAAAATTTAACAGGGAAACAAAACATTAAAATAAAAATAACCAGAAAATAGAATAAAAATTACACAATCATTATTTAAAATTACACTATTTTCATTACTGAGCAGAAATTTGGTACATATAGTAAGAAAAAAACAGCAAGAGGAAAAATATAAACTCCCTATGGAGATAGATTTTTAAAAAAATTATTTTTAAATCAATGTGAAATTTGGGGTAGGGAAGTTTTATATATATATATATATATATATATGTGTGTGTGTGTGTGTGTGTGTGTGTGTGTGTGTGTATTGGAAATACTTAGAGGGTTATTGCTTAAAATATTATGTTTTGTTGTCTCTTTTTTATTGTCCACTATTTTTAATCTATCTCTTTTAATTAATTGTGTTTTATCATAGTATACAGAAATACGTTTTTAAAATAAAATGTGATAGATAAAGCAATATAATAATTTTCTTTAAAAAAAAAACTTAGTTGTTCTCCACAAACTGGCATCCTTTCACGTCTCTTACCAGAACATACTTAAATTTTTCAAAAATGTTTGATTATTTGCTAATATATCCAAGAGCTTAGGCAGAAGTATCTGTATCATCTTAACTCCATCTGCTCTTGTTCCTGTCATGTCTGGCAAGATTTTTTAAGGATTAATTTTAACTAACTGAAAATCATTAGTGCTTCATCATACTATTGATATTTGGGTAATTTAGCTTCACAACAAAATGTTTCATTTCACATAGTGACTTAGTTTGCCTTCTAGTAATTCCTTGTGACTTTAGAAAACAACTTGGTTTGTTCTTATAAGGATTTCTGAGGTTTTTTTTCATTTTAGAAATTAAAACCTTATACGTTGTAGTTGTTAATTTAATAGATCAATTGAGTCTGACTAGAATCCAAGAGGGTTAAACTGTTTTCCTGATTGGTCATTAACCCTTTGGCATATCATCTAGGTTTTGTGATACTGAATATCAAGCTTCAATAAAGTATTATATTTCATTTACCTATCATAAATGCAGGTTAATATCATTACAGGAGGAAGCAAAACAGCCAGACTCCACCAGGTCAAGCATTGTGACTCACTTTCTGGAAGTTTCCCATCCGTGCAGTATGTCTCTTTCTCACTACAAAGATAATAAAGATCATTGTCCATACTGAAAAAGTCACTACAGAATGGAAAGTTTGATCATTTAAAAATTTAAAAATTTGGGGGCTGGGATTGTGATTCAGCGATAGAGCGCTCGCCTAGCACAGGCAGGACCTGGGTTTGATTCTCAGCACCACATAAAAATAAAGGCATTGTGTTGTGTCCATCTACACCTAAAAAATGAATATTAACAAAAAAGATACAATTTAAAAAATTTTAAAAAATAGTGTTTTGCTTCACCTTTTGGGAAAATACACCAGCTTTGGGTCCAAAGGTAAAATAAGAAAAAACAATTTTATTATTTTCTAGTATTTTGAGATTGTCTCTTAAATCTCTTTAAAGGATGGCCAACAGAGCACAGTTTTACTATGCTATTCTTCCAAGTATCTTTTAGGATACACTGTATTTAGGCTGGGTTCTAGTATTTCACTGATCTTTTTAGACTATTAATTGATATTTATGAAATACTTCATTGATTTTTTTTTTACTTTTGTCTATCATCTGTTGGAGATAAAAATGATTGTTTTGATGCCATTAGAATCTGTTTTTCCTTTATCATCATTAAACCTCTTAGAAATAAGAATATGTTAGATAGTCTTATGGAAATATTAGCAAATATATTAGTGGATCATAATAAACTAGTGGACCAAATATGAATTATATACAAAAATGCATTCACTACACATGAAAAATTTTTAAAACTTAATAAGTTTCTTTTCACCTAAATTGCTACACATGTATTTTTGTGAAACACAGACATAACTTTTAAAACTAGAATACTTTTTAGCATATGAAAACATCTTTTATAAAAAAAGCCCACTGTTTTATTTTTGAAATCAGTCAATTGTAGACACTGAATTGTCACTTTACAGAGGCTACCAGTTTGTTACATGAAAATAGAAACTCAGAATTAGGTTCACACTTTGACTTCTTAGTCTTTGATTATAATATAGTTTAAGCTAAGAAACTGCCTTACAATACTTTAATTTGATGTGAACCCAGAGTTAATCAAACTACATGATTAAGGGAAGTCCTTGAGAATTCAAAAACCCATCATGAAGTTTGAGGTTTTCATAAAAACAAACTCAGATTGGATAATGCACTAGGAAGATTGACATTGTTCTCTCAACTGTATTTATTGCATGGAAAAAAATTGTAAATTAAAACCAACCAAAGGAAGAGATGCATGGGGCATAGTCTGGAGGAGTCCAAACATGGTGCTTCTGGTCATCCTCTCTCTGTGGAGTCATGGAAAATTTTACCTTCTCTCAATTAAACCGGTCATCCAGATTCTTGCCAATAAGGCAAGCTCACTGGAGCTTCAGAGATTTTGTGAGGGTTCATTCCTTAGTCATGACTGCCCACTTGGCTGAGCTCTGTTTCCAATCTACCCCACTTCCCACTCCACCCACCGCCTGACTAATATCAATGGACTCTGGGCACACGTAAGTCACCTTTCGAACAAAGATTGTCAGAAAGTGTTGCCCGAGTGCTCTAATCTCTTAGGAAATCTCAAGGGTATAGAGGTTGGTTAGTTAAGAACCAAAGCCAGATCCCTCTTTGGACAAGACTCTAATGTCCTTCTATATAAAGATATAAAGGGCTAATTTTTTTTTATTTGCTGTTTTTATTTTTATTTTTTCAGTAGTACTGAGAAATGGATGGAAGGCTTTGCATGTGCTAGGCAACCACCCTGCTGCTGAGCTATATTCCTAGTCCTTTTTATTTTTATTTTGAGACAGGGTCCTGCTAAATTTCCCAGGCTGGAATTGAACTAACAACCTTTCCTCAGTCTCTGTTATAGCAGGAATTATACATGTATGCAGAACACCTGGTGGGGCAATATTTTAAATAAGCATATTTTGCAAGAAAAAAATAAAAATTCATATTTTTGAAATAAATTCATCAGAACTGTGTATTTATATACTTCCAATCTGGTTTACTTAAAATAAAACTAACTATATTAAAGCTTTTAAGTAAAAGCACAATTGAGAGGATCATTTAGCAAACTGATTATAATTTATATTTTTCTCATTTTCATTTATTTTGTAGTCTCAAAATTAAGGTTCTTGATTCTCCTTTAGGAAAGTGATTTTTTTTTAACTCATGTGACATTGTAACCACAACACTCTCTTAATTTGATAGAAAGAAAAGAAGAAAGATTAGTTTTAAAATTCATGGACTCACAAATAACAGATAAGTGCAAAAAGGATACATAAATCCCACCAGCAGATTGGCAATCAAGCAAGGCACATTATTGTAGATAAGGATTGTTTATAAGAACATATTTTCCTGACATATAACCTAACTTATTTGATATTTTTCCAAATGCTTATATTTACTGTTTAAGAAAAACAAAAATACTTCCAATAAGTAAAATCAGGTTTAACAAATTTTATCAATCAGACTTTTGGTATGAATTTAGTATTTCTCACTATCAATATTTTTCACTATATAAATACCTCTGTCTTCCTTTTAGGAAAATCCACATGCTAACTTTGTCACAGATAGTAAACTAAATTTTATTGACAATGTTTGTGAGTTTTATGTTAAATCCAAAAATTTTGACACAAAGAATATGTTGATGACATGTAAGATCCTGATATAAATCTTTGTCAAATAGATAAGGTATTTACTGATACACATTAATCCGAATATTAGTGTCCACATAAGTACATACATGGTGAATATAGTGTGCAGATTTGTGTCACAGAGTCCAGTTTACATATTATTGCATTGTTTTTTATCTGACTTCTTAAGTTTATGTAATTGGAGGTTATAATAATATAGAAGAGTTTAAAAACAATGAAATATCTCTAGATATGATAGATTCATGAAAGAGAAATAAATGTTATTTATTTGTGAGTGGATTAAAATTTTGATTGATATTAAACTTTACATGTGGCAGACCCAGAATTTTTTTTTAATTAATATTATATTTACTAACTTTTCTTGATAAGAAAGAAAAAAATGAGGTACAGGTAATTTGCTACAAATGATACCCAAAGCAATAATAAATAAAGTAAAAAACATTTTGCTACTTTATAATGAGATCAATTATATTATAGATATTTTATTTTGTGTTTGCCATCACAAGATAGGCTGGGTAAACTTTCAAAATTGGATATTTGAAGATTTTTCTTTTTGGAGTTATTTTTGTATAATAATCACTTCTCCTTATTGCGCTGTCTAAAGTTAGAATCCTATTTGCTGGAAGAGATCAGGATTTTCCTCTTTTACTTAGTAGGTGGCTTTATACTGGATTTATTTCTGCCTACCTTTTCTTGTTGTTGTTTTGGTTTGATTTTAGTTTTATTCAGTCATCCATTGACTAAATAAGCATGCATCCAATGGACTGAGTACTTTATTTGGACTTTATAATAAGGCAAAAGTTGTTTGTTATCCTACAAATTCACTACTACTATAATTTTTCAAGTGCTTAAGAAAAATGTTTTGAAGAAATAACTATAGAACTTATTGGGTGCTTATTAGGGAAGCACAATATCCATTCCAAAGTATATAAAGCCAGTACAAATAATTGTAACACCTAAATAAGGGATATGTTATGAATTGCATATGGTTTGTCTCCTCTGAGGCTCATGTTGAAATTTGGTTGCCATTTTCGTGGTGTTGGGAGGTGAGGTCTTGAAAACATGAGTAGATTGTTGAGAAGGATTCATTTTTTTCTTTTTTCCACAGGAGTAGGTTCCTTTTCACAAGAAAAATTTGCCACCTTTCCTGTTTTGTCTTTCCTGTACGTGCTTGCTGGCCCTTTTGTCTTCTGCCTTGCTGTAACACCCTTGCCAGATATCCCTTCTAGGCCCCTGGGCTTCCCAGTCTCAAGGACCATAAGCCAAAACACACTTCAAGCTTTAGTAGATCTTCAGATGAAGCTGCCCACTGTTGGGCTTTCCAACCTACACAGTCAATTAAACTCTCCTCTTTAGAAATTACCCTGTCAATTATTCTGTTATAGAAACAGAAAATGGACTAAGACAAGGTAAATAAGACATCTTCCCTTTTAGATAAATAGTGATGGTTACCCCCAACTTTGAGCAAATCTGAAAAGGAAACAATAAATTAATTAATTAATTAAACAAATAGAGGAGTCAATACTAACAGTCTAAGATAATACCATCCTACTTTGACAGGCCTCCAAATTGTCTTCCAGTGTATATTTTTACTGCATTTTTATTATCTTGGGTTATTATGGCATAAGATTAAACTATGTGTTCAGGTGACAAAACAATATTAAAACCATGGGAATTATTATATACATTTAGCAATACAATACAGAAATTAAAAGAGTGAAGACGTGAGAGAGATTCTTAAAGTTTTATATGAACAAGAATAAATATAACTCATAAAATGATGCATAATTTTATTGAACAGATGAGCCATTATAGGAATACAAATACAATTACTTATTTATTCTATTATATTTGGTGAAACATCAGTTTAATAATTCATTGGAAATTATATTGTTAGGTGGCTCAACATGGAGTACTTTTTCTGAAGCTCTGATTCTTTCTTTCCTTCCATCCTTACTTGCAAAGGGAATATTATGTAGAATTACTAACATCTGGAATACACCCAAAATGTTCCAACACCAGGTTTGTTTAGTAATTTAAGGCTTATTTCTAATGGTCAACTGATGCTCTTTACTCATTCCCTCTTTTTGAATATAGATTCGTTAGACTATCAAGGTAAACATAAGCATAAGTAAGTCATCCAGCTACAGTTTTCCAAAATGTGAGCAATAATGAGTTGGAAAATCAAATTGAACCTTAATTTTTAACATATTATAAATAATATTTGTAGGATGCATGACATTTAAACAGCCAGAGGAGACATATCAATTTTTATGAATAAATTATCAAAGTAATATTTTGTCTTGAATAATGATATCAATAAAAATTCAAACATCTGATTCAGTTTTACAAATCATTTTATAAGTAAATTACAATTATACAATCCAAAGGAGGGAAGTGAACTTGAAATTAATGTAGTCTACTCAGTCATCTAAGGTATGAATCTTTTTTCTCTTATTCATACTAGATTACCATTCAGCCAATGTGTATTGTTTTCAATAGAAAAACTAGCATAAAATCTTTAATACCATATATGTATATATGCCCGTTTAACACTGTTTAATGGTTTCACACTGTCTGAACAATATAACATAAAATATTTTAGATCAAACTACATAAAATTATATCTCTCATGCTTTAATCACTTCTTTCAAATTTCTCTCCTTCAAAACCAACATTGCCCTTTATTAACATTTTTTTTACCAACACAAATACTTCTCACTCACAAAAATGTAGCCCCAATCTGAATCCTAATTGTAAGAACTAGAAGCCATTTTTTTTCTTTTCCATATCTATGATTTTTTTTCTATTTCCTTCAGAATCACTATGTAATACTGTGTCTTGTACATAGTCATACACCACATTGCAATGTTTCAGTCAGTGATGGACCTCTAATGGACAGTGATCTCACAGGACTGCAATGGAACTAAACAATTCCTATTAGCTATGGATATAGTTGCCACAATAAACCATAGCAAAAGGCATTACTGTTACGTTTATGTGATGCTGGTGTAAACAAACTTACTGTGCTGCCAGTAAGAATATAAGAACATAGCACATGCAATGGTAGATAACGATAATAAAAAACCATGTTACTCATTTATGTTTTGATAATATCATGTCTTTAATCACTGTTATAGAGTGTCCTCATTATCCTTGTATGTGTGTGTGTACACATTCTTTATTGTGAAACAGTATGTCATGTTATACCAGCAACAGCCTCTTATATCTCACATTTACTGAGTTTCTTGACTGCATCATTTTCTCTTTTATCTCTACAGTCTCATTTTGTTTTGTTCATGGCCTAGGATCAATAATATTTTATATATTTATATAATATATTGATTGATTATATATTTATATAATTGATTATATATAGATCATATATATTTGATCAATTATATATTTATTATACATAATATATTATATATCATATATATTGTATATAATACCAGATATTATACATCATGATATTATATTATATATTATAAAATTGATTATATATTCATATAATATATTGATTTTATATATTTATATAATATATTGATTGATTTGTATAATAGTCATGGCCTATTCTAAAAAACTGTTAATAAAGCAATTATCAGCAGATAGGGAATTGCTAGTTAATTCGCCCTGGCTCCCTTCCTGCCTGGATCACTCCTCCCTTGCCCCATTGGCACACCTGTTTCCCACCTTTTGACCTTCCCACCTGCATCCGCCATCACATGCAAGATGAAGGGAAATAAATAAGATAAAGGATGGGAATGTAGAGGGACAAAGAAAACCTTAGATATAAAAGGAATGGGACTTCGTCATCCCCAGGATACCTCCTTTCTAGTCCCCTTTTTCCTCCAGGGAGAAGTTTGTTCTACTACCCTTTAAATAAAGCCTCTTTCTTTCTACTCTACACCTGCCTCCCCATGCTTTTCTGGTGTTATACTTCAGCACTGAGGAAGCAGGAGTTTTCAAGGTAATCAGTAGTATCAGTAGTAGACTATATATATCATCTAGGTTAATGTAAGGTAACCCTATATGATGTGTACACAAAAGCAAATCACCTAACAACATATTTTCCTGTCATTAAATAACACATGACTGTATTTATGTGTGTATGTATATATGAATAAATGTGTATATATGACTAAAGCTAATAACATGTATCTCATCTATATCGTTTCTTTATAAAATTACAAAGCTTTTAAAATTTTCTGTAGTGGTGAAAATGAAAAATTTTCTTTTAATTGCTGTAACTCTTTCAGCAGTTCATTTTTGTTTACATTTAGTGGTATGAGTTGTACATTATATGAATTAATTTTATTACTTAAAAAGGAATTGAAATATTTAAAATTAAAATGTTTCTGATAGGTTTATATGCTATAATCTTTAGTTAATTTTTAAAAGCAACTTTATTGGGGTATAACTGATAAATAAAAATCTATGCATATTTTATCTAATGTAATTTTTAAATTTGGACATATACTCTGAAACTATCTCTGCCATCAAAGCAAGAGATCTTCACCTCTAGGAGTCTCCTTATGTATCTTGTTTGTTTGTATATGATTTTATATATTTTAAAGGACATTTAACTTGGAATCTAGCCTATTAATAACATTGGTTGGTTGGTTCTTTGACCTCTGGCCTGTGCCATAATATGAATTACTATTCAAACCATTGAGTTGAAGCATCAGGTGGGAAGAGTTAATCTGGGAAACTTTCATACTATAGGACATCTTCATTGTATTAAACAACTGTGAGACAAACACAGACGTCTTTAATGCCAAGCTAATTGCAACTTCCCTTAGACAGATCTCAATGCTGCCCACAGTCACACCAAGGCCTCTGATACAAATGGAAAGCATGATGGAGTCATGAACTTGAAGTAGGATTATACAGTGTACTTAACTGAATAAAATTACAAATGCTACAAAAATATATATGCTCCTGTGAATACATTGTTAGATCCCTCTTGCTTATCTCCATTAGGGTCTTGAACAAAGTATGTATAATTGGATTCCCTAAGTTTAAAAATTATTCTGTGCTTGCTGATATTTTATCCTGTATGGTAAATCAGCTTCTGGATATTTTCTATCACCAATTTGACAGCAAAAACATCTTCTCGACCTTATTTATTTATTTACATGTAAGCCTCAACCTGCTTCTGTGTTTGTATATTTTTAAGGATATGACCTAACCCACAG
This sequence comes from Spermophilus citellus, assembly GCF_964194105.1. Lineage (NCBI taxonomy): Eukaryota > Metazoa > Chordata > Mammalia > Rodentia > Sciuridae > Spermophilus > Spermophilus citellus. The sequence goes on along the minus strand of NC_138182.1, from coordinate 52,103,228 downwards.
AAAAAAAAAGATTTTTTGAAATTTAGAGTTATTTTATAATAGTGTTTGCAGTGATCAAATTATAAATTTAATTTTTTGTATTTGTTGACAATCTGTGCTTCAATGTAATCTAGGCCAACTTGTTTTCCTACTGCCTTGAATGGCAGTTCCCTTAGTATACCATTACACTCTATTTTGTCATTCAAAAAGACAGTGTGCAAATATCTTAGAATCAGTAAGGACTTAGAGCCCTTATCAAACCCAGAATAGTAAAGTAAATTTCAGAAATTGACTGGGGAATTGTTCAAACTTGGAAGCAAAGGGATAAAAAATGATATTTTTCATAGACATCTGAAATTGAATTTGGGTCATGGAAAAGATAAGCCTTAAAAGTATTTCTAGTGTCAGTTCTCATAACTACAGATACAGAATATGCTCAGTAAATATTTTGATTATTTGTCTAAAAATTCTACCATCATATAAGCAGAAACAATAAACATTTTGTCTTCTATCACAAGGCAAGGAAGACCTTTTTTTTGCCCTTAAGTTGATTCTGGCTTTCTCTTCAGTGTTCCCAGGAGTGAGTCAGCATTAAAGCTGATTAAGCCAGTTGTTAAAATTAAACTGCACTTGTCAAAATAAATGAACTAAGCACCAACAAAGGAATTGGAGAGGCTTTTTTTTTCTTTTACCCTAATAATGTGCTATATATTTTCTCCATATTATGAACAAAGAAGAAGTTCTTTCCATCAGCAAGGGCTATTTTTGATATAAGTTTTACCTTTGAATTTAGGTATCTTAGAATAAACAAGAATATCTTCTTTTTTGGATATGGCATGACTTTCAATATTTCTGGATAAATGAAACGTTGTCCATTCCAAGATACGTGTATTGTAATCTCAAGGGGCACAGAACAGATTACTGCCACTAACAAACTATATGTACCTAGTCATTTAAAATGTCTAGAATCAAGCCAAGCATAGTGTTGCATGTCTGAGGCTACTGGAGAGGCTGAGGCAGAAGAATTTTAAGTTCAAGGCCAGTCTGGGAAACTTTGTGAGATCCTATCTCAAAATATGAAATAAAAAGGGATGTAGCTCAGTGGTAGAGAATCCCTGGGTTTAATCCCAGGTACCAAAAAAATATACACACATACATGCATACATAAAGTCAATTGGATTAATCATATAACCTGTAAGTAATAACAACTACATAGTACTTAAATATAGTAAATCCACAAAAATGCCTTATATATGTATGTATGTATGTGTGTGTGTGTACATGTATTTTATTTATTTACTTACTTACTTACTTTTGCCTTGTCTATTTGTTGAAAAGGGATGCTTCCTTCACTGCTCCTGAGGACAATGTTGTCTGTCTTTACATCATATTTGGTGTTTGTTTTCCTTTTTATGTGACAGGGTAACATGCACAGTCTCTGGGCTTTGTGAAGTTTCTCCAATCCTTGGATTTATTAGAAAACTTCTTCAATATGAAAAGGTGCTGATGAATGCATTGTCAGTGTCTGAAAATATATTGGCTCACAGAATAATAAATATGACTCCACATCTATTGATTCTCAGAGGAGGAAGCATAATGGAAAAGGCAAGTGTTTTCTTCATTAAGAGTTCCTTAATTGTTCTTTTAAAGTGAATTTTGTTATTATTCCTTGAGAATATATATATTACCAGCTTTACAAAATTGGTAGGAAAAATCACTCCCAATCAATGGGAAAGTTATTCTTTTCCAATTAGTAATGCAAATGTTTAAAGAATAAACTGAATCAAGACTTTCTTACTGAACAGTGTCCAAATCTATATTTTGTTACAACATATATCTATCTTCTTCACAAATTATAAATGCCATAACTGTAAGTAGCAATATTCTATCACCTGTAAACTACATTTTAATTTTTAAAATAATAAATACTGCTTAGCATTTCTTGTGCTGTTCCCTGTGCCTTTAAATTCTTCATATCATTTTGTTTTGTTCAAAACTCTATTTAAGAACATTTTTTAAGTGCATAGTGAATAAGGCACTATCCTGGCCACTAGGGGATAAAATGATGAGTAAATGATAATATACAACAATAAACAACTTATAGGATTTATTTGTTAAATGGGATATTGATTATTTAAAGTCCCCAGAAAAGGAAACCACAGACTGACAGAGTTGAGTTTTTTCCTGAGAACTGGGGACTGGGACAGTTTGAATCAGGGCCTTGACTGAGAGTCCTTGCACACTACAACCTCAGATCATGTAAACCTGATGCACAGTAAGAATTCGGCTGTATTTAAAAGCAAAATTATTCATTTTGGATTTGGAGCTTTATAGCAGAAATTTAATTTTGCTGTTATACAGGGAGTTTGGCTTAGAGTCGAAAACTGCCTGATTAAACTTGGATCATCAAAGTAGGGGGAGAAGCCCTGTGCATAGTGGGAGTTCAATGAATTTTTATTGAATTTTGGCTTTTACATTTGATAAAATCAGAAGCTTAGAGAAAGACGGATTTGTGCAAAAATTGTTCAACAAGATGTCAATAATCATCTTTCATGACCACACTCCATGTATCTCTCATTTTCCTAATCTTCTAACTCAACCTATTTTTTTTCTTTTGGCTCCTATTAATGTATGTTTATGCCCCCACTCATTTTCACCTCTGCATGTTCCTAATTCTCAGCTCTCACCTGCCTTATTCTCCCTCTTTGTATGTTTTAGTGACCATTTCTACAACTCCACCTCATCCTGTTATACCTCACACTAGACCACAGGCACTCAAATGTCAACAGCTACTGCACAGCAGGAATAAGCATTTTAAACTTATTAAATGTGTCTGTAAAAGACAGCTCCTGAAACCTATAGTATTTTCTTGATACTTTCAGGTAGTGGTCATCATATTTTGCCTTTTTTTTAAAGGTGTTTACATGTATTTTAAACATCTGCCTTGATTGTGATATGTTTTCAGAATGAGATTGTCTTTTTTTCCCCTTTGATTTGCAGTATAAAGCAGGGTAGCTCATGCATAGTAATTCCTCAACAAATATTTCTTGAATATTCCACTTTCTTGTTAAAGTTTTGATGTCTGTGCGTCTAAGAAGTTTCACTTGCAAGATCTACTTATGAACCATTAATCATTTGCTATTTTCTTATCTTGATAGATTGAGTCTTCCAAGTCTCTTAAGGGCTGGGGACTTTCTAGTTTTCTTTTCCAATAAAAATCATTGCTAAAATGCTTCCATGTATCATTATTCATGATCTCTATATCTATAACTTAGGTTATTCATAAGTCTCTACCAGTTGAAATTTATTTTTCAATAAAGTTTGATTGTGAACAATCACTATCTCCACATGGAGGAAAAACTTCTCAGTTAAATGATGGTTTTAAGTCTTATTTTTCCATTCCTATGAATAACTGAGAAGAAGGAAAAGAAATGAAATCACAGAGAAATTGAAACAAAAAATGTAAGGGATTAAAAAATAAAAACATTTGTTTTTATCCTAGCTCTATTTTCTTGTGATTTAGATAGCTACTTTATCAATTAAAGGCTTAAGTGAAGTATCTGTAAAATACAGGGCTAGCCAAACAAAATTATTTCTATCTTCTCATAATGCTAAACCCTATATTTTAAGATAAAGTATATATAAAAGATTTATCTAAAGCCTCAAATCTTTAAATTTCTGAATTCCTGAATGCATTATCTGAAACCACATGCCAAAGGAGATGACAAGAAACTTTTTCATTTTAACCTCTAAAATAACCAATGATCCAATTTAAAATCCAAGACATCCATATAAGCATGGGAAGAATATTCACAATGCATCCATTAAACTGTAAAAAAATGAAATTAATAATGAACAGATTTTTTAGCATTTATTAAATAAGTATACTTTATGTCAAGACTTGAGTAATCTATGCCACAGTAGAACCACTCAAAAATCACTGTGAATGCTAGTGGAAAACTCAACTAATCCTCTCCTCTGTTCAACCATGTATCCAGACCTGCCAAGCTCATGAGCAGACATAATCCTATCTAGCCAAACAAACTAACAACAACAACAACAACAAAAAAGGAATGGGTCAGAAATCATTCTTTACCAAAACATTGCTCTCACAAGACAAGTACCATTCATAAATTATTTTATCTTACTATTTTCTTTATTTGTTAACAAATTTAGTAGCAGACTTCTTTTTTTTAAAGAGAGAGTGAGAAAGACAGAGAGAGAGAGATAATTTTTTTTAATATGTATTTTTTAGTTTTTGGCGGACACAATATCTTTTTTTTTTTTTTTTTTTTGTATGAGGTGCTGAGGATCGAACCCGGGCAGCATGCATGCCAGGCGGGTGCGCTACCACTTGAGCCACATCCCCAGCCCAGTAGCAGACTTCTTGTAGGTATAGAATCATTTCAATTATTTGTACTGAACTGAATTCATTCATTGAAATGTATTGGGCTTCTTTTTGACATTGGAGTCATGGTTTAGCTCATTAGTTATCTAAATGAATTTGGTTGAAGTATCTAGCAATTTTAGGTACTAGTTATATCATCTGTTAGTAGAAGTGACATGATAAGACTATTCCCAGCACCTCCTTCAATTCTTTCTATAATTTAGTTTTTGTGTCTCATTCATAATTTAGTACCAAGAGCCACTCAACAAAAGAAAAAGAAAGGCTAAAGGAAAAAAAAAATTCTAAGATATATTTTTGTTAAATTTTGGGGGGAAATAGAAGTTTTTTATTTTTTTCTTAGTTATTTTAGGAAACTTGATGCATTTGATTTAACAACACCACTTTTCAACAACAACAAAAAAATAATTTCAGTCAACTGAATCCCAAATTAGTTTTCACACTGTGTCATTTTTACATTCTATACCATTAAATTCCTATAAAGCTTTTCAGCCTTTGTAGGCATGCTGACGCACTCTCTTAGAACCTAGATACTATACCATACCCTCCATTTATCATTCAGAAAGGGCAATTGAGTTTAATGATTATGCAGTCCAGGATTGATTCACAGCAATGTTTTGTTGATCTCTTGTCCTAAAATGTCTACAGAAGAAAAAAAAATTTCTAGCAAAGAAATCAGATGACCTTTAAGAGTTTTTATTGCCCTTTCTTTTTATGCCTAGAAGCCTAGAAATGGGAAATCCTGCCCTATTTTCACCAAGACATTAAAATTGTAGATAAAATTGTTTTAGAACGTCAGGTGCGAGATTTGAGATTGAGCAAGCATTCTCAATGTCTTTCACATGTCCATCTAGGAAACTTAAACTAAAAGCAAGGCCACCAAATAAATCATGTAAATTAAACTAAGTTTATAAAAGAAGAGTTAGGGTTTGAGCATTCCAAATTTGTATATAAACACATGTAAGAGAAAGAGGTCTGGGAGTGTATCTCAGTGGTATTGCACTTGCCTACTGTGCAAGAAGCCAAAAAAGAAGAAAGAAATAGAAAGAAAGAAAGAAAGAAAGAAAGAAAGAAAGAAAGAAAGAAAGGAAGGAAGGAAGGAAGGAAGGAAGGAAGGAAGGAAGGAAGGAAGGAAGGAAGGAAGGAAGGAAGGAGGAAAGAAAGAAATTGTTACAGGAAGGAAAGAAGAAGGAGAAGGAGGAGGATATAAGAAGAAGAAAAAGAAGAAGAAAATGAGGAGGAGGGGGAGAGGTGGGGAGGGGGAGAGGGAGAAAGGGGAGGAGGAGGAAGAAGAAGACAAAGCAAAGCCAACTTCTAGTGAAATTATTGTTCTCAAGATAGTAAGATAGTATAAAGTATGGCACATCTTTAGCTTTAAATGAAAGGAACATCTGGGTATATACTTGGAAGGACCTGTGTCATCTGAGAAGTGTGTTTGGGAACACCGATTCTCTAACAACAGAGCATAGTATTACTCATATTGGCAGCTTGGGTACAGGATTGCCTCAGTGAATACTACAATTATATAGAAATATATTTAAAACTTTAATATTAATACTTTGATAAAATGTCAAATTTGTAATTCAGTTTATTTTGTACTTTTTCTATTTGTTTTTCTATTATTAAATGGTCCATGCTCTGTCATATATAAGAAGTGTTTTTGCAATCAAATACACTTGAGGATATAATTATGATAAATATCCAGAACAGAAATCTTCCACAAAGAAAGAAAATTTTATCTATTTATCCAAATTTTAGAAATCAGAATCTATTGTCAGAAGGGGGTATAAGTAATAAAACATTTGATCTTTCTGATGGACAATATTATGAATTAATAGATATTAAAATCATCAGTAATGGTAAAGGTGTAGTTCAGAGAAAAAATTAAATATTTGTGGAACATATTTGTATTATATTATAGATTTATCCTTTGAAACACCCTTTTAATTATGATTTATTTTCATTCTTTTATAAAATCCCATAGTTTCTGGCACTTATATTTCCTTGATCCACACTACCACAAGGTTTAGTACTTCATGCTAGCTTTACTGTGTCTTCAAAGGATCCTGATTTTCATTATTGCCTGTGTAGAATCTAAAATTAAGCCTATCATATAGCAATTAATCTATGCATTTTTATTTAGTTGAATTCATCACTTGGAAAAATATAAAGTTTTTATGTTCTATTTGATATGTTCAAAACAGTAACTAAGTTGAGTTTACTAATAAAAGCAAAAGGGCAAAATACCAAAAATTTCTACTGGCTGATTCCTAATATTTTTTTATAAATAATCACCAAACTATACATTCATATATTTAAAATGGAAATTATTATTATTCAATACCTTTGTTTTATTTACTTATTTTTATGAGGTGCTGAGGATCAAATCCAGGGCCTTGCACGTGCTAGGCGAGCATTCTACCACTGAGCCACAATCCCAGCCTCATACAATGGAAATTATTGGCATCCACTTCTCAACATTATTTTGCTACCAAATATTTCTATCTCTCTGGAAATAGTAAGTTAAATAAGTCAAAGCGCTTACTTTCTTATAGGACCAGTCTGCAACTTAGAATAAAAATAAATTGTTAAAATTTAATCAAGAAATATAAATGGAAAATAATAGTATCTTCAGCATTCTTTGGCATTGTTTGAATAAGAGAATATTATAAAATTGTACTATATTCTTCAACATATTATTTGAATATCTGGAATATTAAGAGTTGCTTCCTTTCTGCTTACATCATATCTTGTATATGCCTGATCTATGGGAATTTTTACATTGCAGTCATCTACTTCTTAGACTTGAATTTTATTAATATTTATATTGAGACTTGAAATTTTCTTGCCTATGAAAAAAACAATATAAACCAAAGAATCCAAACCAAGACCTTCCAAAATATAAGAAAAAAAGTAGACTTTTAAGCTTCCATACTTATTTTTATGAATTCCCCAAATTCATATAATGAGCTCTTTATTTCATTCTTCTAGAATAACATAGATACAACCACATTGAGTCTGCATGTCCTTAATTATGAACATCAACTTGAAAATAAGACTCTATGTGTACCCAAATTTTAAGATTTAATAAGCATATTAGTCAGCTCTTTGTCACTGTGTCCAAAATATCTGAGAAGAGCAACTAAGAGGAGAAAAATGTTTATTTTGGGGGTTATGGCTTTAGAGGTTCAGTGCATGGTTGGCCAACTTTCTAACTCTGGGCATGAGATAAGGAAGAACATAATGGAGAAAGGAGATGGCAGAGACAACTGCTCAGTTCATGGCAGGTGGGAAGAGGAAAGAGAGAGAGGAGCCAAGGACAAGATATAATCCCACAAAGATATCTTTTCCGTGACCTACTCTCTCTAGCCACACCCTGATTGCCTATAGACAGCACCCAGTACAGTAGACCATTTAAATTATCAATCCACCAAATAGATTAATCCACCGATGAAGTTATAACTCTCATAGTGTAATCATTTCCTCCCTGAACAGTACTATGTTGTCTCGCACATGGACTTTTGAGAAAAGCTCATATCCAAAAAGTAATAATAAGGCATGTGTAAAATTATAAAACAGTTAAATTTTTCCAGCAATTATAATTAACTCTGACATTTTCCCATTGGACAGCAGTTTCCCTTAATAACAAATTATTTCAACCATGTAATTTCAGTGATTTCTTGTTTTTGTTTTTTAGAGTAATCTTATTACAGATCTTAAAAACTCAATCCCACTTGTTTTCAAAACCTTTTCCATGCTTTTTCTAAAGTCCTTCAACTTGTCCTTTTTTTTTTTTTTAAGAGAGAGTGAGAGAGGAGAGAGAGTGTGAGAGAGAGAATTTTTTTTAATATTTATTTTTTAGTTCTCGGCGGACACAACATCTTTGTTGTTATGTGGTGCTGAGGATCGAACCCAGGCCGCACGCATGCCAGGCGAGCGCGCTACCGCTTGAGCCACATCCCCAGCCCTCAACTTGTCCTTAATTGGATACTAGACTTAGTATCCTAAGTATCCTTATCTGTTTCTCCAAATTCTTTGGCTATTTACTCCTAGGCTAGATTGATTAAAAATTGAAGCGAGAAACATGAAACACTTGCCTAATTAACTCATCCTGGTCAGGGTATAGTCCTCCTTGTGGTTGGTCATCATTTTTATCTATGATCATAGTTCTTGGGTTTAAACAGTTAACAGTTTCAGTGAGCCTCAGTGAATGAGGCTCGTGTTCATGAAACTAATCTAGACATCTCTAAAATTATCTCAAAATTAATAATACTTTCTCTTATGCACAAACTTTTGGCCCCAAGAAATAATATTCCCAGGTAAACAAATAGACCCAGCTTCATAAGCACGAAATTTTCTACCTAGTGGGAGTACTCTTGTGAAAAAATACAACTTGCCAAATCTATGCAAGTTGAAACTGGAAACCTGATGCTTTATTTTCTGGAAGTTATCCACTATGATTATTTCCCCTTGATTCTCATTCTTCTCATTTTAATTTCATGTGTGAAAATCTCAGTTCTTACTCTGAAGAAATCTCCAAATTGTATAAGTCTATTTTAGTTTCTTGCAAATGGATAAGTCTTTGTGAACATAGAATATACCCAAAAGCCTCTTTCACTTTACCCTTTTGATAAATTGGATTGGGTACAATCTGTGTGGAAATATTCTGATAGAAATTTTATATTATTTCTTTGTTGAAGTTTATTATACTTACACATATTAATGGTATGATAATTAGTTAAGGTATTAGAAAATGATTTTAGTACATATTTATTCATAGAAAGCACAGTAGAGGAAAAACTATGATACCAACATTATTTTAATATCACAACGTGTTCTAACTCAAAAATAAAGACATAAAATGTACCTTTAATTTATTGTTTTTATAAATTGAAACTCATCCATAATAAATGTAAGTATTATATTAGCATGATAATTATTTCTCAGGTTATTTTTCTTTACATAAAGTAAAACTCACTCTTTTTTTTCTTTCTATTTTTGTACTAGAGATTGAATCCTGGGCTGCTCTACCACTGAGGTATATCACCAGCCTTTTTATTTTATTTTTTGTAATTTTGGGACAAGGTCCTGCTAAGTTGCCAAGGCTTGCTGTAAACTTGCAATCCTCCAGCCTCAACCTCTAAAGTCACTAGAATTACAAATTTTCTCATTATGCCTGGCATTGGCCTTCCATTCCATACAATTTTGTTTTGCATTTTTTTAAGTTTATTTTCATTCTAATTTTTTATATATGACAGCAGAATGCATTTCAATTCATATTACACAAATAGAGCACAATTTTTCATATCTCTGGTTGTATACAAAGTATATTCACACCATTCGTGTCTTCGTACATGTACTTAGGGTAAGGATGTCCATGTCAGTCTACCATCTCTTCTACCCCCATGCCCCCTCCCTCATACCTTTGCCTTATCTAGAGTTAATCTAATCTTCCCATGCTCCCTCTCCCATTATGAATCAGCCTCCTTATATCAGAGAAAATATTCAGCATTTGGCGTTTTGGGATTGGTTAACTTCACTTAGCATTATATTCTCCAACTCCATCCACTTACCTGCAACTGCCATTATTTTATACTCTTTTACTGCTGAGTAATATTCTATTGTGTATATATATCACAGTTTCTTTACCCATTTATCTACTGAAGGGCATTTATGTTGGTTCCACAGTATAGCAATTTTGAATTGAGCTCCTATAAACATTGATGTGGTTGTGTCCCTGTAGTATGGTGTTTTTAACTACTTTGGGTATAGACCAAGGAGTGAGAAAGCTGGGTCAAATGGTGGTTTCATCTCCAGTTTTCCAAAGAATCTCCAAACTGCTTTCCATATCGGCTGCACCAATTTGCAATCCCACCAGCAATGTATCAGTGTGCTTTTTTTCCCCCATATCCTCACCAACACTTATTAATTGTGATCCTAATAGCTACCTTTCTGACTGAAGTGAGATGAAATCTTCAAGTAGTTTTGATTTGCATTTCTCTAATTGCTAAAGATGTTGAACATTTTTTCATATATGTGTTGATTGTTTGTATAACATCTTCTGAAAGGTGTCTGTTCAGTTCCTTGGCCCATTTATTGATTGGGCTATTTGGGTTTTTATTTTGTGTGTGTGTGTGTGTGTGTTTAGTTTTTTGAGTTCTTTATATACCCTAGGGATTAGTGCTCTATCTGATGTGCAAGTAGCAAAAATTTACTCCCAAGATGTAGGCTCTCATTTCACTTCACAAATTCTTTCTTTTACTGAGAAGAAACTTTTTAGTTTGAATCCATCCCATTTGTTGATTCTTGATTTTAATTCTTGTGCCATAGGAGTCTTGTTAAGGAAGTTGGGGCCTAATCTGACATAATGGATATTTGGGTCTACTTTTTATTCTAATAGGCACAATCTAGTTTAATTCCTAGGCCTTTGATTCACTTTGAGTTGAGTTTTGTGCATGGTGAGAGTTTGGGGTTTAAATTGATTTTGTTGCTTATGTATTTCCAGTTTTCCCAACACCATTTGTTGAAGAGGCTGTCTTTTTTCCAATGCATGTTTTTGGCAACTTTGTCTAATATAAGATAACTGTAATTATGTGAGATAGTCTCTGTTTTCTCTTGTTCTGTACCATTGGTCTACCAGTATATTTTGGTGCCAATACCATGCTGTTTTTTACTATTGTTCTATAGTATAGTTTGAAGTCTGATATATCGATGCCACCAGCTTCACTCTTCCTGTTAAGGATTGCTTTAGCTATTCTGGGTCTCTTATTTTTCCAGATGAATTTTATGACTGCTTTTTCTATAAGGAATGCCATTGGAATTTTGATTGTAATTTCATTAAATCTGTATAGTGCTTTTGGTAGTATTGTTATTTTGACAATATTAATTCTGCCTATCCAAGAACAAGGGAGATCTTTCCATTTTCTAAGGTCTTTTTAAATTTCTTTATTTAACATTCTGTAGTTTTCATTGTAGAGGTCTTTCTCTTCTTTTGTTAGGTTGATTCCCAAGTTTTGTTGTTGTTGTTGTTGTTTGAGGCTATTGTAAATGGGGTAGTTTTCCTCATTTCCTTTTCAGAGGATTTGTCACTGTTATACAGAAATGCCTTTAATTTATGAGTGCTGATTTCATATCCTGCTAATTTTCTGAATTCATTTACTAGTTCTAGAAGTTTTCTGGTGTTATATTTTGGGTCTTCAAGTTATAGAATCATATCGTCGGCAAATAGTGCTACTTTGAGTTCTTTTTCTGTCTGTGTCCCTTTAATTTCTTTCTTCTGTCTAATTGCTCTGGCCAGTGTTTCAAGAATTGTGTTAAATAGAAGTGGTGAAAAAGGGCATCTCTGTCTTTTTCCAGTTTTTAGAGGGAATGTTTTCAATTTTTCTCCATTTAGAATAATGTTGGCCTAGGGTTTAGTATAGATAGTATTTATGATGTTGAGATATGTTTCTGTTATATCCAGTATTTTGAATATGTATGGGTGCTGTATTTTGTAAAATGCTTTTTCTGCATCAATTAAGATAATCATATCATTCAGTCTATTGATATGATGAATAACGCATATTGATTTTCATATGTTGAACCAACTTTGAATCCTTAGGATGAACCTTACTTGTTCATGTGCACTATCCTTTTGATACGTTTTTGTATTCAATTTGCCAGAATTTTATTGAGAATTTTTGTACCATTGTTCATTAGAGATATTTGTCTAAAGTTTTCTTTCTTTGATGTGTCTTTATCTGGTTTTGGAATCAGGATGATATTGGCCTCATAGGATGACTTTGAAAGAGTTCCCTCTTTTTCTATGCCACAGAATAATTTCTAGAGTATAGGTATTAGATCCTTTTTTATAGGTCTTCTAGAACTAAGCCATGTAAAAATCTAGTCCTGGGCTTTTCTTGGTTAGTAGGCTTCTGATGGTGTCTTCTATTTCCTGGCATGAAATTGATCTGTTTCAATTTTGTATATAATCCTGACTCAATTTGGGCAACTCATATCCTCTAGAAATTTGTCAATGCCTTTGATATTCTATATTTTATTCAAGTTTTCAAAATAATTTCTAATTATCTTCTGTATTTCTGTATTGTCTATTGTGATATTTTCTTTTTAACGTGTGTTAGTGATTACATTTTTCTCTCTGCTTCTCTTTGTTAGCATGGCTAAGGGTTTGTCAATTTTATTCATTTTTTCAAAGAACCAAACTTTTGCTTTGTCAGCTTTTCCAATTGTTATTTTTTATTTGTTTGTTTCAATTTCACTGATTTCAGCTGTGATTTTAATTATTTTCTGTCTTCTACTACTTTTGGTGATCATTTGTTTTTCTCTTTCTAGGGCTTTGAGATGTAGTGTTAGGTCATTTATTTGTTGACCTTTTCTTCTTTTAAGGAATGAACTCCATGCAATGTACTTTCCTCTTTGTACTGCCTTCCTAGTGTCTCAGAGATTTCAACATGTTGTATCAATGTTATCATATACTGGTAAACATTTTTTAATCTCTTCCTTGATTTCTTTTGCAACCCATTGTCATTCAGTAGCACATTATTTAGTCTCCAGGTTTTAGGCTAGATTTTATTTTTTATTTTATCATTGATTTATAATTTTATTCCATTGTGACCTGATAAAATGCAGGATAGTAGCTCTACTTTTTTGTATTTGCTAAGACTTGCTTTGTGGCATAATATATGGTCTATTTTAGAGAAGGATCCATGTGCTATGAGAAGAAAATATAGTCACTTGCTGAAGGATGAAATATTCATTATATGTTAGTTAAGTCTAAGTTGTTGATTGTATTATTGGGTTCTATTGTTTCTTTTTTCAGCTTTTTTTTTTTTTTGAATGATCTATCCTCTGGTGAAAGAGTTATGTTAAAGTCACCCAGAATTATTGTGTCTTGAACATGAGAAGAGTTTGTTTGATGAACAAAGATGCTCCATTTTGGGGGGCATATATATTTATATTGATCAAGACTTCTTGGTGTATGCTTCCCTTGAATCATATGAAATGTCCTTCTTTGTCTCTTGATTAACTTTAGCTTAAAGTCTACTTTATTTGATATGAAGACGAAAACCCCTGGTTGCTTCTGCAGTCCATGTGAATGGTATGATTTTTCCCAACTTTTCACCTTAAGTCTGTTTTTTTTTTTCCTTTTTCTATGAGATGAGTCTCTTGGAGGCAGCATACGGTTTGCTCTTTTTTTAATCCAATCAGCTAGCCTATGTCTTTTTTTTTTTGATTGGTAAATTTAGGTCATTAATGTTCAGGGTTATTATTGAGACATGATTTGTGTTTCCAGACATTTTTATTTATTTTTGTTATTTAGGTAGACTTGGTTTTTCCTTTGATAAGATTTTCCTTTAGTGTAATACCCACTTTTGCTGATTTTATTGTTGTTTTTCATTTCTTCTTCATAGAATTGTTTGACAATTATGTTTTTAATGCAGGTTTTCTAGCTGTAAATTCTTTTAACTTTTGTTTATCATGGAAGGTTTTTATTTCCTCTAAAGCTTATTTTTGCTGGATATAAAATTGTGGTTGGCATCCATTTTGTTTCAGACCTTGATATATGTTGTTCCAGGATCTTCTAAATTTCAGAGTCTGGGTTGAAAAATCTGCACATAACCTAGTTGTTTTCCCCCTACATTTAATCTGATTTCTTTCTCTCTTAGATTGTAATATTCTCTCATTATTCTGTATATTAGGCATTTTCATTATTATTTTCTTTAGGGTGGATCTGTTGTGATTTTGTACATTTGGCATCCTGTAAGCCTCCTGAATTTGGTTTTCCAATTAATTCTTCATGTTTGGAAACTTTTCTGATAGTTTTTCACTGAATAGATTATCCATTCCTTTGATTTGGAACCCTATGCCTTCCTCTATCCCAGTAATCCTTAAATTTGGTCTTTTTATGCTATCCCATATTTCTTGAATGTCTGCTCATGGTTTCTTACCATTTTCACTGTGTAGTCTATATTCTTTTCAAGATTATATATTATGTTTTCATTGTCTGAGGTCCTGTCATCACGTGGTCTAATGTTTTGATGATGCTTTCAATTGAACTTTTAATTTTGTTTATTGTTTCTTTCATTTCAAAGATTTCTGTTTGGTTTTTCTTTAGAACAAATATCTCCCTATTGAAGTAATCTTTTGCTTCCTCTATTTGCTTATGTAGTCTTTATCGAAATGATCTTTTGCTCCCTGTATTTTCTGGCTTATATCATCCTTTAATTCACAGAACATTTTAATTATGTACATCCTAAATTCCTTCTGTGTCATATTTTATCTATTGTGCTGTCCATGGATGCTAATAATGTGGCATCTTGATTTGTTTGGGGCACTTTCTTCCCTTGTCTTTTCATGTTGCTTGTGTGTCTTCCTTTCTAGCATTGTGGATTCAAGGCATTACTGTTTTTTACCCTATAGGATTATAATACCCAGGGTTCTAATATCTCACCTGGCTGTCCAGTGTTCCAAACTGGTAGTTGCACCAAGTAAAGGTGGTAATGGAGGTGATGGAAAATGGTGGCTGCTGCTTATAGTGATGGGTCAGGTTGGGGGAGCTAGGCAATGGAGTTGTGCAATATGTCCAGAGATAAGTTCTATGGCATGTGGTATTGCAGCTGTTGGCTTTCTTCAGAGCCTGTGATGACTCCAGGTACAGGCAGGCTATGGCAGTAGCTGCTGTGTCCTAAGATGAAGGCAACCAAGGGAGCTCCAAATTAGTAGATGGGGATCCACATGGGAGTGGCTGGAGTTTCTGTGCATGGGGAGCAGCTGAGTGCCCTTTGTGGGAGTGGTGTCTGGGAATTTTGTGATGGTGCTGATGCTGGTGGTCCCTCTAAGACACCTTCCAGAGACCTGCGTGGGTGAGTAGTGGGGAGTCGGAGTCCTTTTCTAATGCTGAGGCCCAGGACTCTGTGTGGCACAACAGCCATGGTTCCTGCACAGGGTCAGCTGTGTAGGGGTCCTTTATCACGCTCAGCAAAGTAGTATTCCCACGAGTATGCCCACAAGTTGAGATCTGGGTCACGGAGTAACACAGAATGCTGCCTCCCTCTGGCCCACCATACTTCATTGACCATTCTATATATTTTGACATAGAAAATTGTGTTATAGCTATCAAAATTATAATATAGAAAAGTTTTCTCCCTCCATGAAATATCATCAAGATGCTGCAAGTTCATGTCTTTTGCTGTGACTACCCATTAATAACTACTAATTCATACTTTTTCTATTATATTGCCTTGTCCAGAATATCATAAAGAGAAATTATAATGTATGTAATTCTGCCTTTTGATTCTATTTTTTTTTCTACTCATATAACATATTTGAGATTCATCTATGTGGTTGTGTATATAACTGGCTCATTCTGTTTCAGTGTTGAGTGACATTTTATTGTGAGGACTGCAATTTGTTTCTCTATTGATCAATGAAAAATGTTTAAGTTGGTTTCATCTGGAATAAATTATTAATAAAGGTCCTATAAATATTTGTGTTTTGAGCTTACATAAACATAAGTTTTGGTTTCTCATGGACTGGGATTGCTGGTCATTTGGTAGAAATCTGTTTAACTTTGCAGCAATTACCAAAATGTTTTTCAAAGTAACCTGAATGTATTTCATCCTCAGCAGCAAAACAATTTATATTTTTATTATATACATTTTTTGTCAGTTATATTCTCAAATAGGAAATTTTTTTGCAGTCTGATATTTTTGCACTTTGTAATTCAATCTTTCAATTATTTATTTTCAGGACAGAGGTTTTTAATTTTGATAGATATATTTGTAATTTTTTAAAAATATCATGGTTTTGATTGTTGATTTATCTTGTATCTGTGATTAAACTAACAAAGATTGTTATACTTTCAAGTGTATATTGTATGTAAATCTGAAAGAAAAATGATGAAAACAAATGTTGTAATAAGAAAAGGCAGTTTAAAGGCAGTTCAAGTGAATAATCTTGAAAAATTATTGAAAATAGTTTTCCAGTTAAAAAGAGTTGCCTTTAAGATGGTTGTGGCTTTGTGAAATGTTACCCATGGTAAGCCATATGGCCTCCTCTCTTTCATATGGAAATAGTCAAACTATATGAGAGGAAAATCACAGCATATTTGATTAAAGACACCTAGAAAATTTCAATATTCTTCAAAGTCTCCATTTAGTATTAAAAAGATTTGTTTTAACTGTATCTTCTAATGAATTATTGTTATATATAACCCCTTATTTTATCTATTAGCTAAAGAAGTAGGTTTTTTTTTTTCTGCATGCCATTCTTCATTATAGGACATAATATATCATTAGGTGTGCAAAGGCATTCTATGAATAAATACATGGGATCCCAATAGTTTCACTGTCAGCTATGGAATTTTTGAAAAAAAAAAAAAAACTTCAATTTTGGAAAAGAAAAGAGTTGTACATATGTGATGGGGGAAAAAAGATTTTCATTGGAGAAAGGTGATAAGAATAATAGAGGCAAAAATGAGTAGGGTTTATAATAACATCTTACTAAACATGAATATAAAGTATAAAAGAGCTCTTATAAATATGCTCAGAACTGAATGTGAAGCACTATCAAGTAGTTAGATAAATATATCTCATAATTATGATTTTTAGTGAGTCAATATATCATAATTATATTGGGAAAATTTCATTATCAAAATCTTCTGAATTGTTAGAGGCAATTTTGAATCGAAAAGAAAGATTAAAGGATAACTTAATGTTTGATTATGGACTTCAAAAATTAAATACATCTAAGTGGGTAAAATATAGGTGCTTAGATGAAATATTAAGATATCAAAGCAAAAATGTAGCATTTGTTTTTCATCACTATAATATATGTATAATCAGCAGAGATAACTAATGAATCAACTTAAAAATGTTGAATCTATACAATAAAAAGAATTAGAATATACACTATATTTGAGTCATCTATGCTTAAAATATCAATTTTATTTATTTATTTTGTGTTTTTTGTCTAGCCCTACAGCTTTATCGATTCCTGGTGAGCCCTTTAAGTGCATATAAAAAGTGCATTTAAACTTTCCATTTTCTGATGGGCAATCTGTGTTCATCTTTAATGAGTAAATTAATTTAAGCCCCCTGAGTCCTAAAATTCTGATTAAGAATTACAGTGTGCTTAGAAGAATTCAAAGATACATTTCTTATGCTGAAAAACTAGTTGGTCAACAACTACTGTGTTCCTCAGGAGAATAATTCACTAGGAAGTTAAGTAGCAGTGTTAGAAATCAGAAACCTAGGGGGAAGAACAGCTAGAGGGAAAGTAAACTACACAAATTGCCCTCTGTTCGTATAGGATATAAGATAATATTTCTGTTACCATATCATGTTATATCTTAGATTTGCTATTCAAGTATACAGAGAAAGCAGATTTCTTTAAACTGGGAATTGAACAAGGGGCCCCATACATTTTAGGCATGTGCTCTGCTACTGAGTTACGTCTCCAGCCTAGAAATACTCTTGATTAAAGTCAATGAAAATGGTACAGAATAGAAGTCACAGAAACTAACCCACAAAATTAGAATTATCTTATATTAGACAAAGCTGTCAAAAACATGCATTGGAGAAAAGATAGCCTCTTCAACCAATGGTGCTGGGAAAACTGGAAATCCATATGCAACAAAATAAAATTAAATCCATATCTTTCACCATGCAGAAAACTCAACTCAAAATGGATCAAGGACTTAGGAATAAAACCAGAGACCCTGCATCTAACAGAAGAAAAAGTAGGCCCTAATCTCCATCATATGGGATCAGACCCCAACTTCCTTAATAAGACTCCTCTGGCACAAGAATCAATAAATGAGATGAATTCAAACTAAAATATTTCTTCTCAGCACAAGAAACAATCTGTGAGGTGAATAGAGACCTACGGCTTGGGAGCAATCTTTACGCCTCACACATCAGATAGAGCACTAATCTCTAGGGTATATAAAGAACTCAAAAACTAAACACCAATAAAACAAATAAACCAATCAATAAAGGGGTCAAGAACCTGAACAGACATTTCTCAGAAGAGGATATACAATCAATCAACAAATATATGAAAGAATGTTCAACATCTCCAGCAATTAGAGAAATGCAAATCAAAAAAAAATCTAAGATTTAATCTCACTCCAGTGAGAATGGCAGCTATTATGAAGACAAACAACCATAAATGTTGGCAAGGATGTGGGGGAAAAGGTACACTCATACACTGCTGGTGGGACTGCAAATTGGTGCAGCCAATATGAAAAGCAGTATGGAGATTCCATGGAAAATTGGGAATGAAAACAACATTTGACCCAGTTGTTCCTCTCCTCCATCTATATCCAAAGGACTTAAAAAGAGCATACTACAGGGACACAGACAGCCGCATCAGTGTTTATAGCAGCACAATTCACAATAGCTAAACTGTGGAACCAACTCAGAATTCCTTCAATAGATGAATGGATAAAAAAATATGGCATATATACACAATGGAATATTACTCAGCAACAAAAGAGTAAATGGATGAAGTTAGAGAAGATAATGCTAAGTGAAGTTATCCAATGCTAAAAAACCAAATGCTGAATGTTTTCTTTTATATAAGAAGGCTGATCCGTAGTGGGATAGGGAGAGGGAGTATAGGAGGAACAGATGAACTCTAGATAGGGCAGATTGGTTGGAGAGGAAAGGAGGGGCCATGGGGTTATTAATAATGGTGGAATGTGATGATCATTATTATCCAAAGTACATATATGAAGACAGGAATTGGTGTGAATATACTTTGTATGCAACCAGAGATATGAAAAATTGCACTCTATATGTGTAATATGAATTGTAATGCATTCTACTGTTATATATAAATAATAAAAACATAAAAAAGTAAAGTCAGTGAAAGACAAACTTGTGAATTATGCTTAATCCTAACTAGAAGACATCCCTGTTTCCATTGAAAGAATATCATTATGAAAAAGTCATTGAAAGCCTCCTACTTATCAGGAATAAAACATTTTCTTATTGAATCAGCATTTTGAAAATAAAAAGTTTTAATTTTATTCTATTTTTCCCTAAATCATAGGTTGCATTTATTTTTGAATATTGAGTAGTTGGAGATTTCTCAAGAGACACAGCAAAGCTATTATTATTTTTTATTTTTTTAGAAATTCATTTCTGTCTTAAGCTCTCCCATATTGGCTATATCATATAAAGTGTCCCATATTATCTTAAAGATATTTGAAGAAAATGCCCCATTACGGAAAGGGCTCTCTAAAATTTGCATAAGAATAGACTAAATATTTCAAATATTTACAGCTATTTCCTTTGTAAAAATAGTAAACAAAAAAAAAAGACTTCTATATGATTTATGTCTTTATCAAATTGCATTTGATATGAGTTAATAAAATGTAGCTTGAGTCAAACTGAAGAAACAACAGGTCACATTTTCAATTCTATCTTCTCTTTGTACCTGTATTGTAGAAATATACCACTTATTCACCCAGCCACAGACTCTGGAAGGTAAAGGAGAGAATGCTGAAGAGTAGTAAGGCTAAGTAAGTAACAGTAGAGATCAAGTATTTTTCTCTGACCATTCCTATTTAAATTTGGAGATTTTCTAATTATTCCCTTTCCTCACTCTGCCCACTGCCTGTTTATGACAATGTCAGAAACCGCAAGTCACCAGCTGGTGCCCACTGAAGTTATCATTCTTGATGTGCCTACTGCTGTCTTTGTCAACAATTTGGACAGTGTCAAAGGAGTTAATAGCTATTTTTTTTATGATGGTGCTAAAGTTGCACACATTAACATTTTCTGCTGCCCAAGTTGTCAGAAATTCTGACATCATTTTGCTCTGTGAAAATTGTGTAAAATATGTTTCTAGGATGTAAATACAGCATATTTTCATTTTTCATAGGTTTATCCACTAGATTCCAAGTTAAGACTTCAGGAAATTGAAATAGAACAATCTGGTAGGCACTGAGATGCATCAGGATGCCAAGCTCAGGCACTGTTTTTAACAACACTTGCGCACATGAAGTCTTATGTGAGTTGATGTAACTCCCCAAAGGCCCTTTAGTCCCTTATGTAAAAATAATGAGGCTGAAAGTAGAGCAGGAAGGTATGCCTCTAATTTCCATATGTGCCTAGACATTCCTGAACCCTGGAAAAAATGTAATTTAGAGTCAATCTGAGATCCTGTTACAAGGAGAGTTTCTTTCATTTTATAAGATCATTGACTTGATAACAAACATTCAATAAAGTTAAAGAATAGAAATATAATTCCCATAAATATAATTTGTGGACTAAAATTCTTTTTGAAAGAGTTATATAACAGATAATATAGGATAGTATTGAAGCCAGAATTAGACAGGCAGTCAGTATAGATAGATAAATTGAATCAGGTTGGATCAAGGAGGCCAATTTTGAGTGAGTCCAGCAAGTTGGAGACTGTCCCTGAGGGACTGAAATGTTGTTAATTCAGAGATGTTCTTCCACCCTTATCAAGAACATGCCCCTGCTCCAACCTGTTGCTAAAGTAACCTGTCCCAGGAATTGCCCCCCCACACACACACACACAGGAAACCATAAAGTTATTAATTAATGTGTCCTGGGCTGCACCATTATCCTCCTTCAGCCCACCTGTTTCCCATCTTGAATGATAAGGGGAGCAAAGCAAGAGAACAAAAGAAGCCTAAGACATTTAAAAGGAAAGAACACCTTGCTTCTAGGGATAGCAGTATACCAGCTAGGGCCCCCTTCTCCCTTTCTGGAGAAGTCTATGTTACCCCTTTTTAAATAAACTCTGCTTTTTATGCTTGCCTTGGTGAGCTTCTCTAATGTTCAGACTTCAATATTTGAGGGAACAGAACTCCTTACCAGTAATTGACGGTATCAGTATTATGACTATAGGGAAAATTGAAATTGTATATTCTAATTGTCATATGTACACTATTCTTGGCTTTTCAGACTATGGGAACTTAACTCTCCAGTACCCATATGGAACTCAAACTTTTTATTATGGTTTGAGGTAAAGTGGAAATTTTAAGACTTAAGCCAATATCGTACCCCTATAAGTGTGTGATAGAAAAGTGTGGTGATAGAAAAAGCACATTATTTTTGTAAAATACTGACAAATAAAATACTGTTAGATAAAAATATTAATTCTTTTTTGATATATATGAGATATCTAAACATGACATAAAACCTCCTCAATAATAAAGTTATGTTTTCTGAAATTAATTTAGCTGATATATAATTAAATAAACCTGGAGGTTCTGTGTACATTGGTACAAAGGAAAATGAAGACCATTTTCATTCTCTGATTTTTCAAGGGAAGTCACTGGAGAAAAGCATATAAAATAATCCTCAGACTTCCTATGGATTTTAATGATTTTGGAGGCAAATATCTGGGAAACACAAAATTATATGATGGGAAGATGCTGGCTGGTTCAGTGTTTCAGGAATGATTTTCAAAAGGTTATAGCAATATGAACACACTTAAAATTTAGATGTGTTTTAAGAAACGTGTAACAATTAAAATACATTTCCTCAGAATTGTTATCACTAAGTGCTTGACATTGTATAATTTCATTTACAATGACCTCAAATTATTAGCTACAAAATATGCACATCAAGCAAATGTTGCCTTAAAAATGATAAAAGAAAAATATTTCATATTCTATTATAAAAGCTGCTCTTGAGTTCAAAATTTGCTACTACAGTACATGTGTAATGAATTCATTTGAGACAATTCCATTTCAGAATTAGAGGAGAGGGTCATCTTTCTTCAATGGAAACACAAATTACAAATAAGAAATCGCTGATTATTTAAAAATTTGTTTAAGCCAGGCATGGTGGTATACAACTATAATCCCAGCAACTTTGGAGGCCTAGACAGAAGGATAGCAAGTTCCAGTCTAGCCTCAGCAATTTAGTGAGATATTGTCTAAAATTAAAAAAAAAAAAAGGACTGAGACTTTAGCTCAATGGTAAAGTATCCCTGGGTTTAATTCCCTTAAAAAATAAAATAAAGTTTGTTTAAAAATAAAATTTTGCAAATAAAGTGCAAAGATACTTAAACCCCCAAATTATATTTTCTACCATATTTTCCTTTATAAGATTGCAAGAAATATTTGTTAGGGTTATGGTTTGATCATTTGAAATTTGCCATATATTTGAACAACTACTAAGATTATACCTCAAGGCTTGGCTACTCCTCCCAGATTTTGGAGCCAATCTCTGAGCTGTTAAAGAGCTTATGTCAAATTGTAAAACAATAAAGTCACTTGGTTCACTGCCTATTTACCAGACCATTCTGTTATTTTGTTTAGCAAGACATTCTCGATGAAGGAAGCAGTGCATTGATTGACACAGAGTTCACCTTCTTATCTCTTCCTAAGTTCTGCACTTGGAGTAGAACTGTATTGTTCCGTTCACTTTTTTCCCCACTCCACTTACTTCAGTAGTGGAACTTCCCTTTGACAACTTGCAAGAAAGCTTAACTTCTACATAGACTTCATTTCTTATTCTTTCTAGTAGATTTCTCCTTTTCAATATGCTTTGATATATGGTCTATAGAGTAAAGTTTAGAATTCAAAAGCACCATTTCTACTTAGGGGCTCATAGCTTCTTTTCATGTGGTATGATAATGAGACTTTGATTTTATTCAGTATGCTGTTCGCACTAGCTTAGCCACTACATTTCTCATAATTTATTTTTGAAATCTACTATTGATATAAAGAAGTACTGCTGTAGCACCCAAAATGATCTTGAAAGCTTAAAATAATCTGTCTGCAGTTAAATAAAAATAAGAACATATGAGATAAATGAGTCTTCAATACAGTTTTATGTGTATCAAAGGATAGGGTCATCTCTTGGATCAGGATTCTGCCAAAGCCAAGTACATTAAGGAAAACCTGGTTTGTAGTGTTTGTGGATTTTTATGTTTATTTATTCTTGTCATAGGTGTGAAAATAACAAATGTGAGCAAACTTGGTTAGTACAATTTCTGTAGACAATGTACCTAAGGGATTTTTAAAAATAATAACAAAAGTTGAAGCACTAGATGATATGAACAGTATTTCTCTTTCTTTATGAACATGTATAGGAGCTGGGAATACAGATAGCTCAGTGGTAGAGTCCTGTGTTCAATTCCCAACACAACACACACAGATAAAAAGTATGTAAATGTATAAATGCATTGTATATACATAATAAAATGCATGTGTACATACATTCAAGTTTGATTTTTTAATAAGCAGAAGCAGTAGATAACTTTGAATTATATTCCTATATCTAAGATTCACATTTTTTTCCACACAAATTTAAAAATTAGTCAAATAATTGATTCAGGCTTCTTTATTTTTATATAATAATGTATTGGTGTTGTTTTCCTTTTACATGTTAATAGGATATAGGAGAATAAACCATTTCTCTTTGTGATTCTTATATTTAATTCTGCAAACTCTTATCAAACAGAATAAATCCCAGGGTAATAAAGTTTGACCATAGTATCAGTATATTGTGTATACACACAAAACACACACACACACACACACACTCCTACCAGTAATTACTTCCTATTGTTCCCTCTAAATGGAAGCTGCTGACCCAGTTAAATTTTGTATTGTTTAGATGACAGTATTCACATTTATCCATACATATGTACTTATCAGACAACAGTGGGCCCTATTATTTAATATAGCTTTTAAGGAAATGAAGACAAAGAATTCCATGATGACAATAAACCTTTTAATTTTAGTTAATTTTATGACATATCTGGTTGTAGCATTTGTATCTGCAATAAAACATATGTTAACTCCCTAATAAAACCTGAGCGATGCTGAATCTGTCACCTCTTTCTTCACTGGGAAGTAGTGTACAAGTTATTACCTCGAGAACAGTTGTTCCCGGCTCCTGTGCAGATCCATATCATTCTCAAATTTGCATTCTGATAGAGAAGCAACAAATGTTACTTAAATCCCATGAAGTGTGTTAATTATACTAAGCTCCGTGAAATTATGGGTGAGAGCGCCAAAAGGATTTCTGCAGCTGTATCCTGGGTCTCTTGAGCATATCTTGTCAGATTAATGTCTTTGTCACTTATATGATAACCTTAAAATTGCTTTTTTCCCCTAAGTGGTATTCCCTAAACCTCAGCGATATGGAAAATCTCACACAAACTAAATAGCAGATCCACTTCGGAGTTATTTATATAAATAATGGTGAGATTTTTAGAGAAACAAGTTGAGATTTAATTTCAAAACTGACTTGAATAAGTCTGTTTTATCAGTTGTACTTAATTATATACATTTCTTCTAATTTTTGTTGTATAGAATCTAAAGAATAGAACATGGAATAGGAAATAATATTAAATCCTTTCCCTATAAAGACTCCCTTATACATATGTGTCTCTGGGATATGTGTGGAAGAATTGAGTATGGTTTCATTTATGCAGAGCACAAAAATGAGGAAGTATTTGCTGATAATTTTTTCTAGATTATTATGTACCTCAAAAAAAGGACAAGTATCTGTGAATGGGTAAGGAGCATTTAATATAATTCTTTTCCCTCTAATTTCAGGAATAAAAGGGAAATAGGTATGAAAAGTATGTATTATATGTATTAAAGTGGAATTTTTAACATATATTAGTTTCTCTATTTTTTTTTAATAGTCTTAGCCCTTGTATGGTCTCAGTTCCTGGAATTAGACAGCTTGCTTGAGTTTGAAACCCTGCTCAGTCATTTTCTGGCTGTGAGAACTTGGACAAATTAATTAACTTTCCTAATGTCTCAGTCATGTTGATTATAATTGAGCTAATAATAATAGTTCTTCATATGGTTGCTGAGAGACTTGGAAACACTAATATATGTCATGTGTTTAGGCCAGGACTTGTACATAGCAACCACTATTGAAATGTTATCCATCATTATTAACAAGAATACTGAAGCAACAGCTCTGTGCAGAAGTTACAGAAATGTTCGTACATAGAAGGCATATAGTTAAATGTCTAAAAGACTGTCAGGGAGGAACTTCAATAGAAAATTTTTTACAGTGGAAAGGATTCATATTCAAAAGATTGAATTTCAGCTCCCCAGTAGGGGCCATTCTCCACCCTCACCAGCAACTCTTACAAAGTCACCCTGTAACTGGAAAAACCTCAATGCACTGGAAATCTATATCACATGTCAGACCCATCAAAGAGACAAATCTAATCTTTTTGGCTGAAAAATAGCTTGCAGCAGTCTGCTATACTTGGTTTACTAATATTTGGAGGAATGGTTTGGTTTGGCAATCAATGTCCTCAAGCCACCCAAGACCTTGACATTATCGTTTTTCTTTGAAGCCATAGAGAGGATTACTGCAGAAACAGATAACCTGTAATTCTATATAACAATTTGCTGTTTTACTAGTTACTGTGTTTATAGTGTTAAAGCACATCATCTATGCTTTCTAAGGATCTTGCTAAAATTTTAATTGTTTTGAGTCAATTTTTTTAAATCTCATTTTTTTTTTTGCTAAACAGGAACTTATTTACAACAAAATATGCATGTTAAAATAAGAATCTGTTAAAAAGGCACTGCTTAATACTTTGTTATTTAACAAGTGTTTTCACATACATCATTTCACTTGTTTTAAAGGTAAGCCTGGAAGCTATCAGGAATAGTGATTTTCACTCTGTTTAATGCATGTGGAAAGAGATCTCATTATTTTACAAGGTACCCTCACTTGTTTAAGTTCGCAAAGTCAGTATGTGGGAGAGAAATGTCTTAAACCCCAACCACTTGCGACCAAATCGAGTGTTAGTTCTATGAAATGTTTAAGAGAGAGCACTTAAAGATGAACTGGAGCTCATATTTTCTGGCTGACACTTTTCAACTCTTCATCCTTTTTTATATGCAAATGGTAAAGTTACTTTAGTTTTGGAAAGGGATCCATTTAATATTAATAATTTTACATTTATTAGTTTTAGCAGATTTGAACACTGATAACTACAATAATGTTTTAGAGGAAAAATGGATTAAAATAAAGTAGTAATTGTATAGTAACAATTTCTCAAGTACATTCTATTTTCCCTAGAGAATATATTTGAGTAAAAAAATAGATATGTTTCATTTTTTAATCACAATAATTCAGTTTAAATGATATTATGTCAAATAATGGGCATATTTTTGATTCTATAATTTAAGAAATTGAAAAATTCACAAGAAGCAGAAACATTTATAATGGTTGAAAGGTGTATGATAAAAGTAAATATTTAATGCTAAAGATATTGCTGTCTTTTTAATAAAAATATAAGATTTAGAACATAGATGGGAAATAAAATACTGCTTACAACTGACCAGGATATTCCAAAATATCTAAACTAAGAAGGTATGATTTCAAGGAGGAATGCATGTAACATTTTTTTTTCCCATAGGAATGGATAAAGTACACATGCTTCATTTTCTAATTACTCTCTTCCTTGAGTTTATGTAAATGAAATATTCTTGGGTGAGATTCTAAGTGCAAATTTATTGATAAGAAATTTGTGATTTACCATAGTGTTTAAGCCCACAATTAATTCATTCATTTAACCATAATTTCTTGAGTATCTCTTATATGGAGCTGTTCTGCTAAACTTCAAGAACAAAGGATGAACATAAAACAGAACAAATGAAGGCATAGAACATGAGTATACCAGACTAGAAAGCCTCACAAACAGAGGAAGCACATAAAGTAGTGCATATGTAAGGCACAGAGGTAACAGCATATTTGGAAGGACAAAGAACAAAGATATTTGAAATAGAGGAGCTCAAGGAAGGTTCCTCATAATGGTATGGTTAAGTAAACCTGAAAGCTTGAATGAGAAGTATGGAAGTCAAATATGAAGCAATGTAAAGAGGCAAAATCATTGCAAAGAGGTCAGTTAAATATCACCCTCGTGCTTTTGGTAAAGAATTAAGAATAATTTTTTTCTAATAGGAGAATGAGATAAAGACAGGTAATGACAATACAGAAGAAGGGAGATATATCAGGAAGTGTTCTTTTCTGCAAAATATATATGGAGAAAAGAAAGTTTTTTGAAACCAGAGTAAATTATAAAAATTTCAATCTACCTAGGTTGAGATACAAATGGATTTGGTTCATTTCAGAAGATAATGAGGTGAATGGAATTTCATTTTAAATATCTATGAGAAAGTCTTAAGGGAATGAGGAAGGAATAAACACTTTACCTTCAATAAAAAATAGTATCAATTCAATATTGTTGCAATATTATTATCATTGAAATATTTATTGCATGGCATTTAGGTAAGTTTGATAAGTATCTTACAATGATATGATAATGCTGTGTGATTTTTAAAAGTTCACATATTGTTTATAACTTTTAGACCATCACCTTTGAGGTAATAAAATTATCTTATTGAAAATCCCAGTACACTGTTTCCCCTCATTCTGGCATTGACATATTTATGACCTAGCAAGACACTCATAACTGGTTTACCAATTTTTAAAGTATATAATTATTTCTTCTTCTAGTATGCACGTATGTATAACTGTCTTAATCTCCCTTGGACTTGCTGTAGAGGAGGGCTTTGTGTTACAGTCCCACACATTACCTGTGTCATGTTATCATACCTATACTATTTTTCCTCCCTAAATGAAAGATGAAACTAATACCCAGATTTCTGGTTCTGTGCAGTTGCCAACTATGAAGATATTGTACATTTTTCATATGTTGAATTCATTTCCTCTGAGCTTTGCTAGAAGTTACAGTTCTTTGTCTTCAACTGGCCATCCCGCTACAAACGACATTGCTTTACTATCTGAGATATGAGCACATGAGTGCTTTTGTGAAATGAGTGCTTTTGTTCTGAATTCTGGCTTGATTACTGCAGAAAAACCTCCAGTGTTTTTCCAGTTGGTTAAAACATAAATCCTCACTGACTTTTTCCTCCCTTCTCACATAAGTTGAGGTCAAGGAACTCTCAACAGGCAATGATACTTTGCTGTTTCTTAATTGCTCACCCTTGTACTAAGCAACTTTCCAAAGTAGATAATTACCATAAAGCAAAATCAAATGCAAAAGCAGGCAAAATAAAACTGAGAAAGAATAAAATGATAATTTCCTCTCATTTTTTTTCCCTCACAGTTCCTCACATTACTTCAAATACACACTCATCATTATATGTGTGATTCTCTTTCCTTGGTCCATTATATGAAGGAAGAGTGAGGCAAATGATGGATGAATGAAATATTAATTATGTGAAATAATATAGGAAAATGCGTTGTAAATTGCAAAATTTTAAAATAATGTGGATTAGTGCTATTATTAATTGTGAATAAAAATAGAACTCATCCAATTTGGAAATGTTTATATCTCTTTACCATGAAATCATATATTTCCTCAGTATGACCACTCAGCAAACATAAGTAACTCTAGAATATCAAGATAGCATAGCCAGGGAAAATCAATACTTTCAGTTTGGTTTTATCTGTCTTGCTCTTTCCAGCAGAACATCCTACTTATCAAGCTGAATGTCTGGGGGCAGGGATGGGGTTATGTCAGCTTTTAAGGATAAAAAGTTCTCTGAGAGAAACAAATGACATCTTCACCATATGACAAAGTAAAATGGCATTTAAGAAAGAGAGAAAAAGCCCACTTTGAACAAAGAACTTTCTGCTGGGCGTGGTGGCCCATGCCTGTTATCTTAGCTCTTGAGGAGATTAAGGCTGGACAATTTTATTCTTTCATTTTATTCTATCTCAGTTTTATTGTGCCTGCTTTTGCATTTGATTTTTCTTTATGGTAATTATCTACTTTGGAAAGTTGCTTAGTACAAGGGTGAGCAATTAAGTGTGAGCCTCACTGGAACATAGTGAGATCCCATCCCAAAAAAAGAAAAAAGGAGAAAGAAAAAAAAAAAGATTTGAGAAATGTGACTATTATGAATGATCTTGGAATTGCTTTTTTATTATTTTAAATACTTTTTAGTCAAGGAAGTGCTATTCCCAATGTTTGAAGCCTTCCTGTACTGGTCAACTCAGAAGTAGCAAGGATGCTACAGCTGTAATTACGCAATGCTATAACTAGTGCTATAGTATATTTAATTTTTGCTGATTGTAGCAGTCAATGATTACAATAATGATGACTTTATTCTCATAAGTGACTTATCATTAGATCAGGTATAATCAATGATGACAAGAAAAGTGATAAAAATCTGTGAATGGAAATATATATATAATGGGCATATCTTCAAGTCCCATAAGAAAGAGAAAATTATCAATACAGCATAAAATAATTTTCCAAAAAACATTAGTTGAACTAATGGAATGATAGTTGATTGAGAGTGATGTGTTCACCTATCAGGGGAACTCCCTCACCCTAACATCTCTCAAAGTCTCTTAAGACACTCAAACACACCAGTTTTCTATGAAAACTTTACTGGATGAGGACTTCAATTTTAAGTGGAAATCTAATATCCTTGAAGAAATTAAGGTTTTTTCTCCCAAAATATAGATATTATTGAACTGACATTTAAAATATTCTTTGCAGATTATACTGAAAATGCTTTCACAGAAGTATGTTTCTTTCTTTTACAAATTAATTTTATTGATATAGTAAACATATAATACTTCTGTTTTCATAATAAATGTCAGAATTTCTAGGCACATGTAATCATCTCTAATAATTAAATACCAAAATACAGCATTGTATCTTTAGGAATAAGTATTTTCAATTAATCATATTCTAGGTGGGAAATAAATATGGTTTTATCTTTCTTGCTTCGCTCATAGATGCTTTCAACTCTATTTTTGCATCTAGACACATTAATCATTCAAAGGAAAAAAAATAATTCCTTTGAAAGAATTATGTGATAAATAGATTTGTTTATTTACATACAATTCAGATAGAACACTGGCAGTGTGATCAACTTAAAGAAAGCTGATAATTTCTTAAATATTGCATTGTAGGATATATTCACCGTTCCTTGAACTTTCCATAACCAATTCCATCTAAGCAAGCATCACTAATGAAGAAATATTTTGTAAAAATTTGATGCCACTCTTCTTTTTTTCTTTTCTTGCCTGTGATATATTGAATCATTTAGAAAGAAAAAACAATCCCTAAATTTTTAGTATGTCATCCACAAGTCAGTTTTTTAAGATAACTTTTAAATAGAGGAAGGTTAATCATGTTGAATTTTTGATGAACACATATATTTTAACTTTGTGGTTTCTACTTAAAAAGAATGTAATGATCTCTTGGAATAAAATCTACAAGATAAATGTTCAATTGTTAGGTAGAATGTGAACTATTGTTTAAGTTAAATTGGTCAACTTTCATATTTTTGGTACAAGAGGAATTTTTTGATGTATCTGTTCTGCATGACTCAAATTAGGAAATATTTTTTTTAATCCCAATTCTTTCATGAAGACTAATGAATTTCTCTCTATCCTGATCAATTTGACAACTTACTCTTATCCCAGCTGATACTATATTTCTCAGTAGCCTTGCTGACTGAGAGGATTTAATATCCCTTATTTGATGTTTAGAATGTAACTAAAGACAAATTATACTGGAGCTGGATTGATTAACAAGGTCTCCATATTGGGTGACTTGTGAAGTAGTGTGAAATAAAGCACAGGAAAAAAATGAACTTCAGATTGCTGGTAATTTCTTTTAAAATGGTGCCTTTTTTTCTTTATTGTTCCTATTTTTAACAATTTAATACAATGTTTTCTTTCTTTTCCAGTGGTAAAATAAAGCAATACACAATATAATGTGCTTGCTATTTAGTTGACAATCAACAAAGATCATCCAAGCAATATTTATTGGAATTCACCTTTTCCCTATGCTATTGATAAATTTTGATCTCCACTATAGTATGGGCTGTGATTTGCAAAAGATAATGATTTGTTTTAGAATCACTGTTAAATCTGCTCTTTTCTGTAAGCTAAGGTCATATAGCACTCATAGTCATATTATAATTGACAACTACATCTTAGTTTGAACTCCAATTTATACCGTTTTTCAATTTATACAGGTTTTCCTTTATACATTTTTCTCATATTTAGCAAATAGAATGTTCTTGTAAATTTAAATCAGTCAAAGGGCAGATAAATGTTGTGTTGTTCTAGCTTCCTCTAAACAGCTTGGCTAACAGCTCTGCCTCAGCAATAAGAACTGTGATTCCCCTTGGGCAAGAATTTCACCATATTTCACTGCAGAAAGAATGGTATGTTCAACATTCCATATCGTCAGCAAAAGGTATTTGATATGTATACTATTAATTAGTATCAGATGTTTCCCCTAGAACTGTTCCTGAAAAATAATTTCAGAAGTCCTGCTAAGGAGACTGGTGTTTATATTACAAAAGGGCATGCAAATTTGCTTATGCCAATTTGCCTCTCAAGACAACTAAATGATTACTAGTGCTCCATTTGTAGGTGTTTTCTGGCTCCGGTGATGATTTAGTTTGCTGCTCTCCTGACTTTAGTGTTCTGTGTACAACACCTCTTCACAAACTTTGATATACATAACCCCTAAACTCTTTCATTTTTTATACTCCCCATTTCACTTCAGCTACTTGTAGAGACCCAGATTTCCACTCAGATATATTTCTAATAAATGACTTAGCAGTTTATCTTGCTCAAGGAAAGAAGATACATTCCTCATTCCTTGACTGTAATTCAAATTTCTTGTTTGAATGCCTTCCACTCATTAGACCCATGCAAATCATCTGCTGAAACTTGATAGTGAAGGAAATCTCCTATGTGGCGTGACTCAAGAGACCTTTAATGAGGGAAACATAATGTCTTAAAAGCAGAAAAACAAAGATTGATGGTTACAGAAAACTATAAACTCAGCTTCTGAATCCAGAAACTGATGTCTAATGATGAATCTGGTCCTAGTTGAGTCACATCCTTATATAACTGCTAAAAAAAATATTATCCAATAATACTTGCTAAAGCCCAGTAAAGAAGACTTTATTCAGGGTCATTGTAGTAGATACAGAAGCCTCTGCAATAGACTCAACCCTGAATACGGCATGGAATTTATAGCCAAGGAACAATGTGATAGTCTGTGAAAAAAAAGTTATTAAGAAGAACCATCAAAGGTAAGATGTGCTTCTGATTAAAATGAACTTTGACTCTGTCAAAGACAGAGCAGTGTAATTAGACATCACCTGTAGGATGTTAGAAGATGAACAACCCGACAAGGTACTGAAAATGATCATATATTGAAGATGATTATAAATAGAACATGTGGGTTTCCTACAAAACCAATTTAGCAGGATTCTTTTACAAAAACTGGATTTATAAGGAAGTGCTGTGATAGGCCTAGGAGAATGTTCAGAATCTTGACTCAAGTTTGTCTAAGCAATAAATCTTTGTCAATATGCACTCTTGCCTTTGCATTTTTTCTTTCATTTTTTTCTATTTGTCCTGAAGAATCGCTTGACAAATAATTAAAAATAATATATTAATATGAAATATGATTTGGTCTCTTCCCCTTTAATTTATCATGAAATGGTAATTACTATAAATAGCAAGAATGGGAGATACTTAATACTGACATAACACGTACTGAATTATTTTTGAATATAATAAAAATTGATATATAAAATATGAACATGCATACTTATCTCATGTTTCTCTAGATCAAACACAATAAGAGGTAAAGGTTAGGCTTCAATAAAAGTGGTTATTTCTCGAATTTGCTCCTAAACTTTTCTTCAGTAACTCCACATCAATTTATTCTTTCGTGGAATACTTAGGAATGCTTTAAACAAAATCTACTTGTCTGACTTACTGAAAAGTCAATACCATTATCTTCTCTTATTTTCAGTTTTAGTGCTTTTTCTATCCATTACCAGTGAAGGCTTTCGTGAAAACACCTATTTGAATTCTACCAAGCCATTCTTTAATCCGGTCTACTAATACTTGATTAATGCCATTTACAGCAATTATACTTAAATATTTAAAATCATTTTTTTTCTGTCTCCCCCATTAACATTTTTTTCTTAGTCAAGTTGCCATGGCTGTGACAAATTGACTGAGAAAAACAACTTAAAATGCTGCAACTTACACAGTAAGAGTAAAAGATCACAAAGAGGGTTGACAGGAGATTAGCAAAAAACAGAGGTATTTTTAAGCAAAGCTGATACCAGGTGGAACAGTATCCTCTGATGGAAGAATAGTGACCCAGAACTAGCTCATGTACATTTAGGATCTCATTTTCCAAGAAGTTCAACCATAGAAGCTCTGCAAATTGCTCAAGTTCTGTGATATCTCGAGAGGCTTGTTTGCACACTTAAAGGTTTCAAAGTTGGGAATATTTGGCAGCTGTCCTGCAGTACTCAGAAAACCCATTGTACTAGAACATCTGATAACTGTTGGCATCAGAACAAAGCATCAAGGCTGTTTACACATCCTTGCATCTGGTAAGGAATGTTCCCAGGCGTGGCTTTGCTGACACCTCAGGATCAACCAATGGCCATGGATCATGTGCTCTCCACATTAAAGGAGGAAAATTTTATCTTGGCTCTTAGTTTCAGAAGTTTCTTCCTGTGGCCAGCTGATTTCACGGCTTTTAAGTCGAAGCAAAAATATCATAATGAAAGTGTGTGGTGGCAGAATTTTGCTTACCTTGTGGTGGCCAGGAAGCAAAGAAAAAGCAAGAGAAGGTGCCAGGGAAACGATTTACCCTTCAAAAGCATGCTTGCAGTGATCTACTTCCTCCAAATATGCTCCACTTCTAAAGTTTGCATCCCTGCTGATAGTATCACCAGCAAAGAACCATGCCTTTGACACGTGAGACTTTGGGGTTATTTAAGATCCAAGCCATAATGCATAAAAACTTCACATGAGTGAGAAATGTGTGTAGTCTACCAGGTCCTTCTTGCTCTTATAAAACAAGTGATAGGCACTCAATAAATACTTACTTTATGACTTATATCAATGAACAGATTAATGCAAATAATTTATTATTTCATTTAAGTTTTATCTCTGTATCACTGATGTTAGCTTATTAATTCATTGCAAATTCTACAAATACTTATTTTAGTACCTACTATATGCCTTGCAGTATTATAGGCATTACAATTATGACAAGCTTGTACATTATAAGCCCTGAATAAATATTTACTAAAAATATTCAGCACAATTACATTAACAATGGAATTAACATTCTAGGAAAAAAAGATGGCACTGAATAATTGTTGAACCCAAGGGTTCAGTATCCCTCATTTATTTTTGTTACCCTCATTTCTTAATAATTTTACCTAAAAAAATTAATCATGACATATGAAAAGTGATAATTTGCAAAATAAATAATATATTAAGTGTATAAAATAAATCTTTAAAAAGTCCATATACTTTGTTTGCAAAATCAAAATTAAATTTTTATTGCTTGTATTCTTTATATTAATTCCCAATGTCAAATTACCATGTGAATATAAAATAATATATGAGATATAATTTCCTTGTAATATGACTTGTGTTTTAAATACTACTAAAAATAAGTTCATCTTCCAATTTATCTAATTTAAAATAAAGAATATATTAGACAATAGGAAAAATATGCTTTAATATGAATTATGCATTTAAAGTTAAATAGAAAATAAGTGCAATTATATGGAAACATTAAGCCAAACATTTATTTTTCATCAGTTCTCTGTTTTAAAAGACAGCAATAAGCTGCATTTCACATCTTTATGTCGTTACTGCAAATAAAATA
Organism: Spermophilus citellus; assembly: GCF_964194105.1. Lineage (NCBI taxonomy): Eukaryota > Metazoa > Chordata > Mammalia > Rodentia > Sciuridae > Spermophilus > Spermophilus citellus. The sequence goes on along the minus strand of NC_138182.1, from coordinate 52,068,148 downwards.
TATGAGATAATATGTTAAATATAGATAATTGTCTTAATGTAATAACTCATTAAATTATAAAAAAATTGATTCAACACTGTTTAAAAGACTAGTCCTTTTAAAAATTCTCTGATGGGTACAGCCTTTAGAAGATACAACAACTGATTTGGAGTTTTTGTTATAGTAACATAAGTTAATAATTTACAGGATCTTAAACTACTAGAGAAGAATTCTAAAGTATCTTATACTCTAGGCAAAAACAGTGGTTGTAGCACATATAACGTGCTTATATGTTGGTATTCTTTGGGTAGGCTTCATGATCAATGAAATTGTCATTAAAATTTAGAGTGTCAATTATATGGAGAATTAAATAGAAAAAACAAGAAACATAATTGAGGGAAAACTAATTTGTCCTGTTGAAATGTGTGCTATATTAAAAAAAAATGGAGAAATCAGAAAAATAAAATCTCTCAAAGAAAGATTCTAGATAACACAACTTTAAAATATATTTATAATGACAACTTTAATATATATTTATAAGTGATAAAGTGGTTAATACAACACTATGAAATCTATTGTTGTCATAGTTCAATAAAAAAAAAAACCTTCCTCTATGGGACAAATTAAATATCCTAAAGTGAAGGTAGGTAGCATGAAAAGAATCTGAGAGAATCTCAAAAGAAGAATTAGTCATATTTAGTAAAGTATTTGATGAAGATTTTATGATAGAGGAGCGTTTGGAATCATTTACGGGAGAAATCTGGAAGACTGTGGAGGAGCGGGCTAGAGAAATCTTATAACCAAAGTAAAAAGAGCTTAATGGGCAATTCTGCTGGAAGCTCAAATGAATGCTCATAGAAATGTACATGGTAAAATCCATGATGATGAAGTTTCAGATGGAAATGAGGATTCTATCAGAAATTAAAGGAAAGCCCACTCTTGTTACACCATAGCAAAATTGGGATACATCTTGTCTATGAACTTGGATTTTTTAAGAGGTTAAACTTGAAGAGGGATGAACTAGTTTGGTGAAGGAAATTTCAAGGCAGCAAAGCATTCTGACTGACATGGGAATTACTGGCTGTCTTTAGTCAAATTTACAATGAGAAGAAAGAGCAAAAAGGGGTAGAGTGGAGAGATTTGAAAACTTTGCATGCACGTAATGGTGTGGCTAAGGAAGATGTAGTTGCTTAAAAGATTAACACTGATTAAAAAAAGAAAGAAAGAAAGAAATGTTCAGTGCTTTGAATTAGGGGAATAGGAAAGATGCCTCTAGGGCATCTTAGAAATCCACAAAACTTCAGTTCCTATCACCAGCTAAGAAGTGTAGAAATGCAAATTTGTTTCAAAGATTTTCTGGGACAAGATTTTTTCAAGAATGAAAGAATGAGCCTGTAAGTCTAGGCCTCTGGGATTAATTTACCTCTGTTCACCCAGAAAAGCTGTCAGGGGCTGCAGCCATGGTTCAAGTGGGCCTAGGTGCAGCTTATGCTGGTGAGAGACCTGGGAGTCATCCACGTGCTGCTAATTTTGCAGGCATGCAGAATAAAAGAGTTATGGGATCATCACAGCTTCACATGAGATTTCAAAGGGCAATGTAGCAGACCAGGAAATGTGCTAAGGGATGGAATTCCCTGCAGAGAAGCTTCAGTGCCAGTGCTGAAATATGCAATGGAGTTGTTGCAATAAAGTTGCAGTGGAGACCCCAGAAAGGTGAAAGTATCAGCAGCATGCAATTCCTATTGAGGAAGACTGAAAGGCAGCATGCAATACCAGCCTGAGAGAGTAGCCTCAAGAGCTGCAAACAGTAAAGCTATTCAAGCAGGATTGGCCAAGCCTTTGGGGACCCACGTCATATTACAATGTTCTCTGAAAGCCAGAAATGGAAATTTAAGAGTTAATGTTTTTCCTAATGGGTTTCAGTCTTGCTTTGGACCAATCACTTCTTTATTTTTGCCTGTTTCTGTCTTATAAAATAAGAGTGGTTACTCTGTGCCTGTCCCATCATTGTGTCTTGAAACTACATAATTTAAAAAGGTATGTAACAGTTTTTACATTTGAATATGCCTTGAGTCTCAGATGTGACTTTGAACTTGAACTTTTTAGAAATGTTTTGAACTCTTAACACTTTGCATTGCAAGATGAACTTTTGAGGACAAGGGGCATAATACTATGGTTTGAATAAGTGTCCTCCCAATGGTGCATGTGTAAAGGATTAGCCCCAGAGCAGCAGTATTGTAAGGTGTTGCAGACTTTTAAGTGGTGGAACCTTATGGAATTTCCTTAGATCGTAGCGTTCTCTCAAAAGAGAATTTGTGACCCCAGATTCTCAGTTTCATTCTTCTTCCTGATTTGTGATGTAAGCCATTTGCTCAGCTTGTGATCCCTGACATTTACATCTGATATGCTCACCAGAGACTCAAAGAAATGGGCCACCAAATGTTAAGATGGAAGTTCCAGAACCATATACCAAATACATATTTCCTCTCTATTGAAAAAAACCCATCAGTTTTACTGAAAAAAACCTGGAGATTTACCTTATGCTTAAATCTATTTAAAAATGATGAGAAAAAAATTAATAATTAGAAAATAATTTTTTTTTTGAAAAAATGAAAATGAGGAAAGAATAGGGGAAGACAATGGGAGATGCATCTTCAAAATTTGAGATATTGATGGAGGATATACTGAATTGACCATAGTTATATACCTTTATTTTAAGAGACTTATAGTTAAAAATGAGCTGTGGAATAGGGAGAATTATTCAAATGTCTATTTACCACTGAGCCAAAGAAGAATTTGCAATCTGCAATAACACTGTTGGTTACAGAAGATTCATGCCAATTCACTGCTTCTCATTTAATTGGACAAAGCAATTAGAGAAACATGACCCTCCCTTATGTGCAAAAATAGAACCAAACTGAAACTTGGTAAGCTATAGTAATGATGGGGATGTCAATCGATAATAAATAAGTAAGCAAATGAATGAATTAATAAACTATAACTGGAAGGACACAATTAGGAAAGCATTTTATAAAGTATGAACTCTCTACTACTACTCTGAAAGTTTTCATGTAAAGTCATAAGCAACAAATTTATCTATCTACTGGGTCTTTTTTGTTCATACCCCTCTTGAATTCTAAGAATTCAGTACTATGTTTTTATTTTTCTTAAAAGCTTCTCTTATTTTTTTCTCCAAAAAAAAAAAATTCTTCTGAATTTCAAATTACTACTTTTCTCTTTTTTAGACCATTCAGTAGAAAATGCTCTTTGACCCACAAATATCTTCTCCCCAAGCCCTTCTACTGCACCTTGGCTCCACTTGCAACTGCCATAATAGGACTTTCTCTAGTGTCTCAAATCCACTCTGTCACCTGCATGAATGCCAGAAGCGGAAGGGAATTAACATCCCCAGGAAGAAGTCTTCTATAAATACACTAGCTATGTGATCTATAAATACCCCAACTTCCTTTTCTCCCAATTCAAATAACACTAGTACGCAGTTTTTACACTTGAAAAACACTAAAATTTCTCTGCAAGATCAAACCTCAGTTTTCCACTAGATGTAGACACTTATTTGATATCTTTCTTATTGCATAACAAGTAGTTTATTGATGAACTCGTTTCCCTGCTTCACTTTCTCCTCTCCTCCCAGTATTTCCCCAAATCTTCTTCTAAAGAAACTACTTGAATTTAAATCTTTTCTCAGCATCTATTTCGGAAGCAATACAAATTAGGGTAAAATATTTCAAGTCATTTTTTTCTTAACACAACTATTTTTTCTTCACTCTCAAACTCTGTACATACTACCATTATCCATGAAGTTAGCAAGGTGGAAACCCAGGCTTCATCAATTATTTCCCCCTTTCTCACTCTCTTCCATATGAGTCTCTGAAATTATGCAGATTCTTGATGACTTCTGCCTCATTGGTCAGGTCAAAATCAATTCTGATTCAGATTGCTAAAACAATCTTCACCAGTTTTGGCTCCTTCATTTTTTTTTGTCCACAAAGCAACTTAAATAAACACATTTAAACTATCAGTATTAAATGCATCACCAAAATGTCAAAATTGCTTTTAGGAATTTTAAATTCTAAAATTCTTTCAACTACTTTCTGATCCTACTTCCCATTTATCACTCCAATCTCAATTCCCATTTATTCTTTGGAGAATGTTTTTCAATGCTAGCAAATGAACAGAAGCAAAATAAGCCTATAAATGGGAATTAGAGTTGGTGGAGGAGGGGGTATGTATAAGTGAAAAATACAATGATAGATGATCAATAGGGCTTTTCTTTTATTGAAAAGAAAACAAGAGTCCTTTAAAGACAGGATTATTAAATGTATGCTTTTAAATGTGGTTAAGTATATAAACATTACTCCTTGTAATGTAAAATTATTTATTACAGAAATTACCTAAAGTATAATCTTCAGTTTATGCTGATTGCAAAGCATAAACAGGAAAACATGGCTAGTGAAAATGGAAGTGGGTATAAATTGGTTTGCCCCTTCAATAAGAGAAACACAGATGGTAGTACTATTCTTAGAATGCAAACTAAATTCCCCAAATTACCATACAGAGATTCTTATATTTTATAATAGTGCAATAAATATTGCACTATATCTTTTGTGCATTGTGAACATTAATATCCATAGTGTCAATAACTATATCAATTTTTAAGTTACAAATTAACACATCCTTACATGATTTTGTATTTCTCTTGTGTTTAGGAACAAGTTGAAAACTAGTTTGGTTCCATAGGAAAATTAGAAAAGTGAATCCAGTTTCTGTTTCTTGGTATTACATAGCTTAAATAATATATTTATATAAATATTATATACATATATATTTCTACACACATATGTATGTGTATAAATATATATGTATATCTATGTATATAGATATATATATATATGTATATCTATACACATGCATACATATGTACACATACATATATACACCAACTTTCATCTGGAGGGAGAGTCATATACATTTACCTTAATGACACATCGATTTTACGCTGTAAGCATAATATGGACTAAAATGTTCTAACTTATGAACTAATACATTTAATAAATAAAATGAAAAATACAATATTTATATTAAATTTGGTCAAATGAACATCATCATATAATGTTGAGATGGAATTCTAACATTCTAACCCAGAAAAATCACTATCATTATTAAATATGGTAAGTCTTGAATGGATTTGCCGTTTTCAATCCCACACTAGACAATTTATTCTACATATGTTTGTACTCTTTCTTGTCTTCCATTTTTGCTTATTATTTTTTTCTCCTGTGGATCGAATTCTTTGTTTTTGCCATAAGATTATTGATCTAAATCTAACAACTAAAAGTCATTTCATACTCAAAAACCTTGGGAAAATATTTTTATTTATTTATTTTTTTATTGTTGGTTGTTCAAAACATTACATAGTTCTTGATATATCATATTTCACACTTTGATTCAAGTGGGTTATGAACTCCCATTTTTACCCCGTATACAGATTGCAGAATCACATCAGTTACGCTTCCGTTGATTTACATATTGACATACTCATGTCTGTTGTATTCTGCTGCATTTCCTATCCTCTACTATCACCCCTCCCCCCCTCCCCTCTTCTCTCTGTACCCCCCTACTGTAATTCATTCCTCCCCCTTGTATTATTTTTCCCTTTCCCCTCACTTCCTCTTGTATGTAATTTTGTATAAGGGTCTCCTTCCATTTCCATGCAATTTCCCTTCTCTCTCCCTTTCCCTCCCACCTCTTATCCCTGTTTAATGTTAATCTTCTTCTCATGCTCTTCTTCCCTAATCTGTTCTTAGTTACTCTCCTTATATCAAAGAAGACATTTGGCATTTGTTTTTTAGGGCTTGGCTAGCTTCACTTAGCATAATCTGCTCTAATGCCATCCATTTCCCTCCAAATTCTATGATTTTGTCATTTTTTAGTGCAGAGTAATACTCCATTGTGTATAAATGCCACATTTTTTTTATCCATTTGTCTATTGAAGGGCAACTAGGTTGGTTCCACAGTCTTGCTATTGTGAATTGTGCTGCTATGAACATCGATGTAGCAGTGTCCCTGTAGCATGCTCTTTTTAGGTCTTTAGGGAATAGACCGAGAAGGGGAATAGCTGGGTCAAATGGTGGTTCCATTCCCAGCTTTCCAAGAAATCTCCATACTGCTTTCCAAATTGGCTGCACCAATTTGCAGTCCCATCAACAATGTACAAGTGTACCCTTTTCCCCACATCCTCGCCAGTACTTGTTGTTGTTTGACTTCATAATGGCTGCCAATCTTACTGGAGTGAGATGGTATCTTAGGGTGGTTTTGATTTGCATTTCTCTGACTGCTAGAGATGGTGAGCATTTTTCCATGTACTTGTTGATGGATTGTATGTCCTCCTCTGAGAAGTGTCTGTTCAGGTCCTTGGCCCATTTGTTGATTGGGTTATTTGTTATCTTATTGTCTAATTTTTTGAGTTCTTTGTATACTCTGGATATTAGGGCTCTATCTGAAGTGTGAGGAGTAAAGATTTGTTCCCATGATGTAGGCTCCCTATTTACCTCTCTTATTGTTTCTTTTACTGAGAAAAAACTTTTTAGTTTGAGTAAGTCCCATTTGTTGATTCTAGATGTTAACTCTTGTGCTATGGGTGTCCTATTGAGGAATTTGGAGCCTGACCCCACAGTATGTAGGCCGTAGCCAACTTTTTCTTCTATCAGATGCTGTGTCTCTGATTTGATATCAAGCTCCTTGATCCATTTTGAGTTAACTTTTGTGCATGGCGAGAGAAAGGGATTCAGTTTCATTTTGTTGCATATGGATTTCCAGTTTTCCCAGCACCATTTGTTGAAGATGCTATCCTTCCTCCATTTCATGCTTTTAGCCCCTTTATCAAATATAAGAAAGTTGTAGTTTTGTGGGTTGGTTACTGTGTCCTCTATTCTGTACCATTGGTCCACCCGCCTGTTTTGGTACCAGTACCATGCTGTTTTTGTTACTATTGCTCTGTAGTATAGTTTGAAGTCTGGTATCGCTATACCACCTGATTCACACTTCCTGCTTAGCATTGTTTTTGCTATTCTGGGTCTTTATTTTTCCATATGAATTTCATGATTGCTTTCTCTATTTCTACAAGAAATGCCATTGGAATTTTCATTGGCATTGCATTAAACCTATAGAGAACTTTGGGTAATATCACCATTTTGATGATGTTAGTTTTGCCTATCCATGAACAGTGTACATTTTTCCATCTTCTAAGATCTTCTTCAAGTTCTCTCTTTAGGGTTCTGTAGTTTTCATTGTATAACTCTTTCACCTCTTTTGTTAGGTTGATTCCCAAGTATTTTATTATTTTTGAGGATATTGTGAATGCAGTGGTTGTCCTCATTTCGATTTCAGAGGATTTGTTGCTGATATACAGGAATGCATTTGATTTATGCGTGTTGATTTCATATCCTGCCACTTTGCTGATATCATTTATTAGCTCTAATAGTTTCTTTGTAGACCCTTTTGGGTCTGCTAGGTATAGAATCATGTCATCTGCAAATAGTGATAATTTAAGTTCTTCTTTTCCTATTTTTATGCCTTTAATTTCTGTAGTCTGTCTAATTGCTCTGGCCAGTGTTTCGAGAACTATGTTGAACAGAAGTGGTGAGAGAGGGCATCCCTGTCTTGTTCCAGATTTTAGAGGGAATGCCTTCAATTTTTCTCCATTCAGAATGATTCTAGCCTGAGGCTTAGCATAGATTGCTTTTACAATGTTGAGGTATGTTCCTGTTATCCCTAGTTTTTCGAGAGTTTTGAACATAAAGGGATGCTGTACTTTGTCGAATGCTTTTTCCGCATCTATCGAGATGATCATATGGTTCTTATTATTAAGTCTATTGATGTGGTGAATAACATTTATTGATTTCCGTATATTGAACCAACCTTGCATACCAGGGATGAATCCTACTTGATCATGGTGCACAATTTTTTTTTTTATATGTTTTTGTATCCGATTCGCCAGAATTTTATTGAGGACTTTTGCATCTAGGTTCATTAGAGATATTGGTCTGTAGTTTTCGTTCTTTGAAGTGTCTTTGTCTGGTTTCAGAATCAGGGAGATGTTGGCCTCGTAGAATGAATTTGGAAGTTCTCCCTCTTTTTCTATTTCCTGAAATAGCTTGAAAAGTATTGGTATTAGTTTCTCTTTAAAGGTTTTGTAAAACTCTGCTGTATACCCATCCGGTCCTGGGCTTTTCTTAGATGGTAATCTTTTGATGGTTTCTTCTATTTCCTCAATTGATATTGGTCTGTTTAGGTTGTCTATATCCTCCTGACTCAATCTGGGCAGATCATATGACTTAAGAAATTTATCGATGCCTTCACTATCTTCTATTTTATTGGAGTATAAGGATTCAAAATAATTTCTGATTATCTTCTGTATTTCTGAAGTGTCTGTTGTGATATTGCCTTTTTCATCCCGTATGCTAGTAATTTGAGTTCTCTCTCTTCTTCTCTTTGTCAGCATGGCTAAGGGTCTGTCAATCTTATTTATTTTTTCAAAGAACCAACTTTTAGTTTTGTCAATTTTTTCAATTGTTTCTTTTGTTTCGATTTCATTAATTTCAGCTCTGATTTTAATTATTTCTTGCCTTCTACTTCTTTTGCTGTTGTTTTGCTCTTCTTTTTCTAGGATTTTGAGATGAAGTATGAGATCATTTATTTGTTGTTTTTTTCTTTTTTTAAGGAATGAACTCCAAGCAATGAATTTTCCTCTTAGAACTGCTTTCAATGTGTCCCATTGATTCCGATATGTTGTGTCTGTGTTTTCCTTTAACTCTAAGAATTTTTAAATTTCCTCCTTGATGTCTTCTAAAAACCATTGATGGTTTTTAGTAACCTATTGTTCATTCTCCAAGTGATGCATGATTTTTCCTTCCTTCTTTTATAGTTGATTTTCAGTTTCATTCCATTATGATCAGATAAGATGCATGGTATTATCTCTACTCCTTTATATTGTCTAAGAGTTGCCCTGTGACATAATATATGATCTATTTTTGAGAAGGATCCATGTGCTGCCGAGAAAAAAGTGTAACTGCTTGATGTTGGGTGGTATATTCTATATATGTCAATTAAGTCTAGGTTGTTAATTGTGTTATTGAGTTCTATAGTTTCCTTATTTAACTTTTGTTTGGAAGATCTGTCCAGTGGTGAGAGAGGTGTGTTGAAGTCTCCCATGATTATTGTATGGTGGTCTATTAGACTCTTGAACTTGAGAAGAGTTTGCTTGATGAACATAGCAGCACCGTTGTTTGGGGCATATATATTTATGATTGTTATGTCTTGTTGGTGTATGGTTCCCTTGAGCAGTATGTAGTGTCCCTCTTTATCCCTTTTGATTAACTTTGGCTTGAAATCTATTTTATCAGATATGAGTATGGACACTCCTGCTTGTTTCCGCAGTCCATATGAGTGGTATGATTTTTCCCAACCTTTCACCTTCAGTCTATGTATATCTTTTCCTATCAAATGCGTCTCCTGTAGGCAGCATATTGTTGGGTCTTGTTTTGTGATCCATTCAACTAGCCTGCGTCTCTTAATTGGTGAGTTTAAGCCATTAACATTTAGGGTTATTATTGAGATATGGTTTGTTCTTCCAGCCATATTTGTTTATTAATGTTACTAAACCTGATTTGTTTTCCTCTTTGATTACTTTCCCCCCTTTACTGTCCTACCTCCCACTGTTGGTTTTCATTGTTATTTTCCATTTCCTCTTCCTGTAAGGTTTTGCCAAGGATTTTTTGAAGAGATGGTTTTCTAGCTGCGAATTCTTTTAACTTTTGTTTATCGTGGAAGGTTTTAATTTCATCTTCCATCCTGAAGCTTAATTTCGCCGGATACACGATTCTTGGTTGGAACCCATTTTCTTTCAGTGTTTGAAATATGTTATTCCAGGATCTTCTAGCTTTCAGAGTCTGTGTTGAGAGATCAGCTGTTATCCTGATTGGTTTACCCCTAAATGTAATCTGCTTTCTTTCTCTTGTAGCTTTTAAAATTCTCTCCTTAGTCTGTATGTTGGGCATCTTCATTATAATGTGTCTAGATGTGGATCTCTTATGATTTTGCATATTCGGCGTCCTGTAGGCTTCTAGGATTTGGGATTCTGTCTCATTCTTCAAGTCTGGGAAGTTTTCTCGTATTATTTCATTGAATAGATTGTTTATTCCTGTGGTTTAGAGCTCTGTGCCTTCCTGTATCCCAATGACTCTTAAGTTTGGTCTTTTAATGTTATCCCATATTTCTTGGATGTTCTGCTCATGGTTTCTTAGCAGTCTTGCTGAGCTGTCTATGTTCTTTTCAAGTTGAAATACTTTGTCTTCATTGTCTGATGTTCTATCTTCTAAGTGATCTACTCTGCTGGTAGTATTCTCAATTGAGTTTTTAAGTTGGTTTATTGCTTCCTGCATTTCTAGGATTTCTATTTGTTTGTTTTTTATTACCTCTATCTCCCTGTGTAATTGATCTTTTGCTTCTTGGATTTGTTTATGTAATTCATTGTCAAAGTGATCTTTCATTGTCTGATTTTGCTGTCTCATGTCTTCCTTGAGACTCCAGATCATCTGAAGCATGTATATCCTGAATTCTTTATCTGACATTCCATCTGTTGCAGCTATTACCTCTTCTAGAGTTGAGTTGACCTGCATTGCTTGTGGTCCTTTCTTTCCTTGTCTTTTCATACTGTTCGCGTTTCTTTCTGCTTGGTGAAACTGTTGTGTTTTTGAAATTTTCCCTCTATTTATTTATATTCCTCTTGTATAGTTGAAAATTCTCCCTTGCAGGGCAGGTAGTGGCTGTGATCCTTCTCCAATTGGGGTGATCTGTCTACCACGCTGGCGGGCCACTAGGTCTGCTCTGCCAGTCGGTCGCAGGTCCGCCTACCCTGCAGGCGCCTGGGGCAGCTCTGTCACTGCACGGGTTGCTGGGCCTGACATGCCGGTGGGTCGCAGGTCCTCCTACCTTGCAGGTGCGGGGGGAGGGGGTGGCTCCGCCCCTCAGCAGGCCGCTGGGCCTGATCTGCCAGTGGTCACAGTTCTGCCTACCTTGCAGGCACTAGGGGAGGGGTCGGGCCTGCCACTGGACCTGTTCTGCTGGTGGGTCGCAGGTCCACCTACCCTGCAGGCGCATGGGGCAGCTCTGTCACTCTGCAGGTTGCTGGGCCTGACCTGCTGGTGGGTCGTAGGTCTGCCTACCTTGCAGGTGCGGGGGGAGGGGGCGGCTCCGCCCCTCAACAGGCCACTGGGCCTGATCTTCCGGTGGTCACAGTTCCGCCTACCTTCCAGGCACGGGGGGACGGGGCGGGCCTGTCCCTCAGCAGGCCGCTGGACCTTTTCTGCTGGTGGGTCGCAGGTCCGCCTACCCTGCAGGCGCGTGGGGCAGCTCTGTCACTCCGCAGGTTGCTGGGCCTGACCTTGCAGGCACTGGGGGAGGGGGCGGGCCTGCCCCTCAGCAGGCCGCTGGACCTGTTCTGCTGGTGGGTCGCAGGTCCACCTACCCTGCAGGCACGTGAGGCAGCTCTGTCACTCCGCAGGTTGCTGGGCCTGACCTCGGGAAAATATTATATAAGAGAGGGGCTGGGAATGTGGCTCAGGGGGTGGCGCGCTCTTCTGGCATGCGTGCGGCCTGGGTTCAATCCTCAGCACCATATACCAACAAAGATGTTGTGTCCGCCGAGAACTAAAAAAATAAAATAAATATTAAAAATTCTCTCTCTCTGTATCTCTCTCCTCTCTCACTCTCTCTTTTAAAAAAATATTATATAAGAGAACTATAAGGGAAACTGAGTAATGCTTTGTTTTTCTCTCATCTTCATTATTGTATGAAAAAATAAACATCTGCTTTAAAAGCAAGGAAATAAAATATACAGAATAACTTATTCCACAAATATATGGAGATAGTGTTATAAAATCATACACATAGATGCTGCTCTTGACATAGGGAGGAGATGTCATATCCACAGCCCTTTGGTGCTAGGGTAGTGAGGAGATGGTGGGAAATCCAAAGAAAGTGCCCAGACACCCCATGAGATTTATTGGTGGAAGTTTTTGAGAGTCCAGTAAATGCACAAAAGGACATGGAAAAAAATAATATGGCATTTTTACAAAAATGTAAATATTAGTATTGCAGATTTATAACTAAGAAGTTCAATTTATGGCTTTTATTACTGTATTTAGAAATAAACAAAAATTATGATAGTTAAAATTAAATTATTGTAGGCATAAATGATACATTGCTAGTTGTTGTATCTTTCATTCTTTTTATGCTTAACTCTTTATTATTCCTCAAGAACTATTGTTTATGTCATAATCTGAACAGGGACAGTCCACACTGTGTTCAATTATCTAACATATGATTCTGCCCTTTTCCTTGATGTGAATGAGATAAATAACATTTTGTAACTCACACATCTGTGGATGATGGTCCCCAAAGATGATCAATGGTAGAAGTGAAGAAATGTTACATTTGACTCTAGCAAGAATGTGAAGTAAAGAGCTCTGTCTGATCAATACGGAGCCTATTAATTTTGATACAAGCTTGATGATTGCTGTTCCCTCCCTAGAGTTAAATTACTTTAAAACAGCACAAAAACTACTCAGAAAGCTTAGTCAGAAACCACAAAAAAAATGTTCTTTTTCTAACAGTCCAGTTATCACTGAGTTGCACACAATGAATAGGCGAGAATTTAGTTCTCTGTATATTTCCTGCCATAGAACTCCCCAAATGTGCTCCATAATAGAAGCTAATATCAATCTGAGTAATTCCGAAGCTATGCAGTGAGTGCTCTGTAAGAGTTTGCCTTGGGACATTACAGCCCATTTTGTTGATAGGTAGAATGTTGGTTAGGACCCCAAGGACATTCTTTATCACTTCTGGAAATATGCTTGATATTGTTTTTCCATTTCAACTGGAAAAATCATAAGCTCAGTTTTTCAAATGACTAATATGTATTAAGGGCCAAACACTGGGCACAGAGGACATACAAACATGATTTAAAAGTGGATCTTGTACTCCAGCTGCTCACGAAGTAGTCATTTTAACCACCATAAGCATATGATTATAATCAACTTTGAAACTTGGAGACATTCACAGCCCGATCAGAGGATATCTACACATGGATTGAAGTTTGAAGATGTATCAAATTCAAATCAGATGTACCTCTCAGATTTATGAAATTTAAAGAAATAGTCCAACAAAACAAAAATAACTTTTTAGGTACATACATCATAGCATGTCTGAGAAAACTATCATTGATGCATCGTGGTTATATTTTAGGATGTGAAGATATATAGAAGATAATAACTCAGACTGTGTTGTGGAGATTTTTTTGAATTTTGAAAAATGGAAATACATGAAGCTGGAAAAAATGATGATTCTATTTGGTGTTTTGCAATGAAAATTCTGGCAGTGATACTGTAGATGGATTAAAAAACTAATGAGATCACAAAGATCAGTAAGACAGTGAGGTTGAGATTATTAAGAAATAAAAGGGATCAATTAAAGGGTTAAGAGATGGTGAGAGTGAAAGAATTCTTCAAGAATATTTTAGACTTACAACATATTTAACAGTAAGTTTTACAACTTTAGCACTGATGTATTTTTAAGAGTTTTTTTTTTCCTTAAGGTAATGAATAGCTGATTATACAATTAAAGTACAACTAGGAAGATTCTTGGTAAAAGAAACTGATATGATGGCCCATTTTTAACTTGATATTATCTGCAGAGCATTCATGAGACAATGTGCTGGAATAGGAGAAATACAGATTCCACAGATCAAGCTTTAGGTGTTATAAGTACAAATAGTATTGAGTGGCACAGGCGATGATGAAAGCCCCCTCAATGAGGAAAGTGAGGACATGAAATGACCAAGAACAGAACTACAGGGAATAGGAAACGTTCAGTATTTATCCAAAGGATAAAAGGTTCTATATACATATATGTGTAAGCTACACAGTATATGTTAGGAAAAGAGAGATGGAGGGGCGGTGGGGGGGGGGAGAGAGAGAGAGAGAGAGAGAGAGAGAGAGAGAGAGAGAGAGACTGACTTAATTAGTGTTATGAGAATGAAGACAATCGGGAGGCAGAGTTCTAGACAGCAAGAGAAAAATTCTCTAAAAATGTGCTTACTCATTTCTCTGTGCCCTTAGCCCACTTGTGAGAATACATATTTATCAAGATACCAGTCAAATATCCAAACTCACACTCTAGTTATGTCTCCTTCAAAATTTTATCCTCTAAAATGATATATTTGAAGAAAAAGTGTTATATCCGGCAGCAGTTATGCAACATGGCAACTTAGAATCCTTTCAGGTTTGCAAAATGAATCGTATGTGTAACTTCAACTTTTAAAGGATAATTTGTGAGAGGCTACACAAGTTAGACAATGACTACATTTATTTCATTTGAGTGACCCAGCATAGCACAAAGAAATAGCAGGTTCTTCCAAATGTTCCCCACTCTGACTTAACTCCTTCTACTGTCACCTGCTCTGTCATGTGGCAATTGCCCAGTCATTGTGTAGGAAAAGTATCAGACATTACAATGCATGCTGCTGGTTACTTCTAAGATTTACATAAAATGTGTTATAAAAGTAAATATTTGTATATATGTATGTCCTATTTAAAAAGTAATAAAATTTAAAGTAATTCAAACCAAGTTATCATGACTTGTTTATCCCAATGTGGAAAGCCATAGAAATATTCTATAGGCCCTCCCACAAAAAGCAGAGTAGTTTTTATATCAAAAACATATTTATCCCCGAGAGAACGTTGCCTTTATTTTATTATTCAGTTTTATTTACTTATAGTTTATTTTCCTAAAACATACATTGACTTAATTTGAACAGATGGATTAATGTTTTAGATAAGACATTAAGCCACAAGCTATTTTAAATTTAGGCTCTTTTAGAGCTATTTACCATATCCCACCATGGATCCATACACATAATTGCCTATTCAAATCAGTGACGCATTCTGAAAAAAATATATACATATGGCAAGATGAAGAAGTTACAAACATTGATATGGTCTTCACAAACTAAAATCTCTCCCATTATGTTTAACTTCTGTACTTAAGAGAATTATGTAGCTTTTAATAATACTAAAAAAAAATGTTGCCTGGCTGAGGCTGTCCCACAACTATTTAATATATCTTTAGCTACTTTTTTACCTTTCTCAAGTGAAAAAAATAATAGTAAAATATGCATTAGTAGCTATCTTTTTCACTGTCGTTTATTCTTTAAATTGATTTTCGGGAAGGAATTCAGAGTTTAGAAATTATTCCAAAAAAAAAAAAAAAAGGTCTAGCATAACATACTTTAAAAGAGTAGAGAATTTCAAATGAGTACAACAAAATATTACAAAACTATGTATGAAAACAAGTTATAAACAGTTACTAAATAATAAAGATATTCTAATGAGCCCAATCATTAGTTTTTTCAGATGCTATAAAATTGTAGAGATACTTATGAGAGTTAGTGAGTAAAAATTATAAAAACAGTTTTGAGATTTAAGTGAAAATAATCTGCCTCTACCATAATTTCAAGACTTGCATAATTTTTAAAGTTATCATTTTTTCTCCTCCCTAATCCCTGTCCTTCAATAATATTAAAAGCTTATTTGCCTATATCTTTATTTATGAAATTATGACTGAAACAACTGTCAAACAAAAATGCAACCTACCAATAATTCATTTCTGTGTGTGTGTGTGTGTGTGTGTGTGTGTGTGTGTGTATATATATATATATATATATATATAGAATATATTATGTTAAGAATTGGAGATAGGGCACTCAATAAAACATTCAAGATATCTTTTCAAGACATTTTTAATGAGAATTCATAGCACTTAATTGTTTTTAAAAATTCTCATATGTGGTTAATATATATGGAATACTAAATGGTTTGTTAAACAGTGCATTAAAATTTTATATTGTAATCCAGATATGATTTTATGTGGCCTTTCCTTGTTGCTAAAGGGGAATATTAATGCTTACCCCCACGGTTAAATTTTTTAGTGAATTGATGTGATCAAATAATAATATTTATAGAATATCATTTATACTACTCCAAAAAGCCAGAGATACTGTATTTTGCCCAATAATCTTTCATCAATATTATTTCTATCAATCAGATTTCTTAGAGAATAGATGTTTAAATTTTGCAAATTGTGGTTTCACTGGTGTTCTCAGTGGTATTTTATATGGTGGTTTGAGGATAGATTCTCATACTTAAAACAACATCAAAAAAGTTTAAAAAAAATAGTCAGTTATTAAAAAAATTGAGATTCTAATTTGGATGTTCAATTTGTTAAACAGCCCTGAGAAATTCATCAGAATAGGAGAAAGCAAAACCAAAATTTTCTTTAGGAAGCAATTTTCTACTACAATACATGAATTCGTTTCCCATGGTGTCTGTAAAATTTTATATCAAAAATCAAAATGACTTAAGCCCAGTTAATTTTCTAAGGAATTGTCTACAGAACTTGTAGAGAAATACTATAATGTTCCCTTTGTGCCCTAATTACATGCAAAATAGTTTCTTTCTGAAGCCAGTGAGATGAACTAATGGAAAAACATACTTGTAGATGACTACATTGATTTATTAAACATATGTAGTTATTTGAACTAAAGAAATATGACTTGCAGACTGAATTCCAAATATAATTTGATTTTAGTTTTGCAAATTAATCTTTCTGACAATAATTGTTTCTAGTATTAATTGTCAACTGAGATGAACAGTGTTTCTTGAATTGAAGAATGATCTTCACAGTATAACTTTGGAAACCTTCTGAAATGTCCAATATAAATATATAATAAACATACATGTTTATTGGTATATTGGTGTAGTAGAATAATGCATATTTATTAAAACAACATCATTGAATTATCTTTCTCAGAAAAGTTTTTATTATACATTGTAAATTGACAGTGCTGATTGTATGAATTTGATTATTTATATATTCCATTAGCTTAAAAGTTACATTAGAAAAGCAAAACACTTATTACTTGTGGGCACATATTAACTGTGCTTACTCTGAGTGACAATAACTAATTTTATTGCTTACTTTCTCTGTGTTTTAAATGTTTAAAAATGCATAGCACTTTACATATCACTCCTCTTAAACTTATTATTAGAGTAAGTAACTCTACTCTTAAAAGATTTCAAAATACTTTAATAAAATATTTTAAAATAAATATTTATTTAATTTTCTGCATAATGAAAGAACATTTAAAAATATATTATTTCAAAAAACACTCAAAAACAAAAGAAAATTGTGTGAAGGGTTATTGTGAAACATGGCAGATAAATCAAATATATTTACTCCTATCCATACTGAACCTGCCCCAAAATTATATCAAATGCATTTTTTTAAAAACATAACATTATAAGGTAATAGAAGAGAAAATTATATAATCCAGGAAATCCTCATCCTGCTTTTATGAAAAGACACAAAACAATAGAAATTAGATCATAGAACACCTGTACCATAAAAAAAAAACTTATTAATGGGCCACACTAAGGAGTATGAGACTACATAAAGAGAATTGAATAAAAGGCATTTTAAGAATCCCTGAATCATTTCACACGCAGCATGTCAACTGACCTCACTCCTTCCAGATAAAAGATATTTTTACCCTATAGAAGATTTTTAAAAAATGCAAGAAGGTTGAGAGCAAACACCACCCACTGGGAAAGAAAGAGTAATGTCTAAAATCAAAGGTTTCATGATGCTGAATAATGTGGCCCCAGCATTCTGTTCCTACTCATCCCTAGCATGCTGGCAGCCAGCCTCATAACAGGCAGTCAGGTGTCTGGAAAAGGCTTCTCTGGAGCATCAAAAAAGAGAAGAAGACTATAAATACTGACATCTAGGGAGTTCCCAAGAGAAGAATCTGACAGGTTAGTGAAAAGTAAGGCCGCGATTAAGAACAGAAAAAATAAAGATAAATGGTTGGATAATGAAAATGAAATGACAATTCGAGGACCAGTTTAGAAAAATATTATCTACATTATAAGATTGTTCAGACATGAGAAGAGCCAGGCACAGTGGTGCATGCTATTAATCCCAGCTGCTCAGGAGGCAGAGGCAGGAGGATCATGAGTTCGAAGTCAGCCTCATCAACTGCTAGGCACTAAGCAACTTAGAGGCTGTCTCTAAATAAAATACAAAATAAGCCTGGGGATGTGGTTCAGTGGTCGAGTGCCTCTGAGTTCATCCCCAGTACCACCACTTCTCCCCCAACGCCCCCCCAAAAAAATGAGAAGAAAGAAAATAGAAAAGAAGAAATGTGGGCTAGGGAATGTGAACTTTAATTAATGTTACATACACAGAGGACTAAGTAAGCAAAGAGAATACAGATGTATGTGGTTTGCAAAAGTTTGACTTATGATTTTTTTTTTACAGTAGAATGGTGTGAACATGGTATGAATTCTGTAGAAACTATACTTTGGATTTTGATCTTTTCCTCAGCTACTGATATGAAGTAGAAAATTATTTTGTGGTATTGAGTAATCACAGCTTCAAGCCACAGCTTCCTGTCAGCCATATAATCAGGAGGGTGAACATTTGGAACTCTACAGTGTCCTATGTCATTAAGCTATGCTATTGAGTAGGTTACATACAATAAATGCATTCTGATTTATGGTATTTTGGACTTATGATAGATTTATTAGTAAGTAACCTTGTTGTTCTCATCATAAGTTCAGGAGCATCTGTATTTCTTTCAGAGAAAGCATGATTGTAGAAAAGCATACTTTTGATAGAACACATGTAAATGATATTTTTATTGTCATACCTTCTCATTTTTAAACAAAAATTAGTAAGTAAATATTCTGAGAAAAAGAGGACAGAAACAGTGTGTGGCTCAGATAGGGTAGTGTAGTCAAGGAAAGAAAAAAAGAAAATTATTTTCTAATGAGGAAAGTTAAAAGACTATCTCTAAAATTGAATATGTATTTGATAAGTGTCCCCTAAAGACCTATGTGGTGAAGGCTTAGTTTTTGTTCTTGATAATATTTGAAGGTAATAGGATGATTAGGAGATGGGGACTAACAAAAAGAATTTAGGTCAAGGGGACATGCCCTTGACAGGATATTGGGATCCTGGCCCCTCCTCTTCCTTTCTCTTTGATTCCCAAATGCCATAAGGTGATAAGCTTACTCTGCCATAGGTTCCTGCCATGATTTACTGCCTTGCCCAAGCTCAAAATCAATGAAACCAGTCAACCATGAACTGAAATCTTCAAAACTAAGAGACTTAGTGAATCTTTCCTTCTTTCAAACTAATTACCTCAGGTATTTTGTCACAGTAATGAAAAGCTGATGAACACATTTAGCAGTATGATTGGTTGTCATAAAATAAATAGCTATAAGAGTTCAAATTCCTTGTAATCTAAATAAAAACAAGTTCTATAGATTATTTGACTCTTAGTTATAGCTAAAAAATTCATATAGTAATGTATTCATATTTTTAAATGGCATATATTCATACATGCAAATATTGAAATAATAGTATAGAAGATTGACATTTATAAGGTCAAGGTCATGAGTTATATGAATTGCAATACAAATAAATATTAATAATGGGCTAAATAAACAGATAAATAAAATTTTAGAGTTAAAAATCAAAATAGATATATCTGTTTGATAACAGCTGAATAAAGCTGACAAATATAGTTCAAAATCTAGTGAAGGGAAAAAATTTGCAGCCTACCTAGTAAAACAGGAGAATACCACCCAAAGGGATTTCAAACTTTATTAACCATAGCAACAACAAAAAAAGTACTACAGCATGTTTTTATTAAAGGGAATGCATTCTGAAATGTCACACCATACAGTATGACTGAGACAGTATCTGAGAAATTTTTAGATTAGATTCAGACTAAATAGACTCTGTATAGTTTAGATAATCATCTTAATGGCCTACTGTCAATGCATTCAGAATCATAAACTCTTCTTCTTGTCAGTTTTGCTGCATTCTAAAGACACTTTACAACCCTCATTGCAATATACTGTGAGCCGTCCTTCAGTCCTGCAGCCACTCAGTTAGTGTTATCAACAAAGATGTGAAATGCTCTATAAAGGTAAACCAGATAAAGTAGATCAATATGGAGTCTGGCAATATAAACCCCGTGGCATATGAGAAATGCCAGGATGATGCAGGCTCAGCAGCTGATATTGTGCTACTGAAAGGCTCTCAATAAAACCTGCAAAAAAGACAAACAATCAATCTGGTAAAAATCCCTGCAGATGTTTCAGAATCGAACTGAAACATTGCTGTCTGAGAACCTCCCATAATGACCCTTAAACATGATTAATTCATACATAGACTGTCTTTTAGCCAGGTTTCCCCAATTCTCCCAGCTACCATCTGAGAATCTACCTCATCTGTGTCAGAGTTACACTTAGAAAGACTAGACCATTTCAAATCTCCATAGCAGTCCCTGGACATATTCTGTTTGTGGCTGGCTTATCGCTCCATCCCAGAGAGCTTCTACATCTCCAAAGTTATCTTTCATCAAAAAATTCCACTCGGATTTTTTCATGTCTAGTGTGTAAGAAGCTTATGGGTGGCTATTCAAAATAAAAAGCAGAACAAACTGAAAAATCAACAATCCTGAGATCTGTCAGAGAGTGAGAAGGCAGGTCAAACTGCTGCTCCCAGAATTGAAGTGAAAGACAGGCAGACACACAGAATCATAACTCACTGGAGCAGAAGCCTCTATGAAAACCAGCATTGGGGTAGGAAAACTTAAAGCATAACTTAAAAATTACTAGAGACTCACTGAGAACATTTCTAAGTGTTGAAACTCTGGGAACAAAGTTATAGAGGACCATTACATTTTTGTTTCTTTCTTTTCTTTTTTAGTTTAATTTCTTGGAGTTCTACTAGATGCTCACAGTAATTCCCTCTTGCTGCTTGGAGTAGGAAGGGGCACGGGGAATCCCACCTTGAAAAATAGGATTCTGTTCTCAAAAAGTCTTGCAGAAGAAACTATTTTACCAGAGCCTAAACTTACTGGGATTATATAAGTGGCTAACATTGATGAAGAAAAATAACCAACTGAAGTCACCTTGAACCATCTTGTCATACCTAAGGTGGTGGAGAAACAAAACTGAGAAGCATTTGTGAAGCTCACAGCTAAGAGACACAGCTCATTCAAGGACTGAGATTGATTGGTAGAACTATGGAATGCTTCTCCTCCCTGTCCACACCATTGAATAGACCTATTTGTTACAATTCCTTTTATACTGTATATCATGCCCACCTTTCTTTCTTTTTAAATTGTTTTTAATTGTAGATGGACACAATACCTTTATTTTATTTATCCATTTCCATGTGATGCTGAGGATCAAACCCAATGCCTCACACATGCCAGTTCTTTCAACACAGAAATTACAAGGCATAGTACAGGACAAAACCACAGTTTTTAAGATAGTAAACAAGTGTGAGAACCAAAGTAAGATATGTTAGGAATATTGGAATCATCAGACTATAATTTAAAAAATGTTATCAATATGAAAAAAAGTAAACAAAATACAAGAACAAAGGTATAATATAATTACAGAGATTGGGATTTAAGAAAGAATCAAAGAAGAAATACTAAAAATCATAAACAGTATAATAAAAATTAAGAATGCTTTGGATGGGCTCATTGGAGGCCTGGATATGGCAGAGGGGAGGATCTCTGAACTCTTGCGCATGTAACAATAGAAACTCTCCGTACTGAAGAGTCAAAAGAAAAAAGACTAAAAAAGTAACCAAATATCTGTGGAAACTGTGGAATAACTGAACAAAGAGTAACATAAAATATACAGTCATCTTTCAGTATCTAGAGAGAAATGGTCTCAGAAACCCTTGTGAATGCTGAAATTTGTAGATGCTCAAGTCCCTTAAAAAATGGCATTTTTTTTTTGCATATAACCTGTGTACATTCACCCACAGACTTTAAATCATCACTAGATTATTTACAATTCCTAGTGCAATGTATATGCAATATAAAAAGGCTATTGTACTGTATTTCTTAGGGGAAAGTGACAAGAAAAAGTCTGTGTATGTTCAGTAGAGATGCCATGGTTTTAAATTTTCTGAATATTTTGAACCATGGTTGGTTTTATCAGTGCATTTGGATCCTGCAAATTTGAAGAACAACCTGTAATGGGAAGCTGGGTGTGGTGGTACATGCCTGTAATCCCAGAGGCTCAGGAGGCTGAGGCAGGAGGATCATGAGTTCAAAGCCAGCCTCAGCAAAAGCAAGTTTAAGGCAATCAGAAGTTTTCCATATTTATTCTGATAATTTTAATTAAAATTATAGTGATATAACCCTCAAATGGATTAATATCTTCCTATAAAATTGTATAGTTAAAAGTTGCTTTGAGAAATATTTTCTGAGTGGGAGCTTCCCAAGGCCATCTTATTTTTAATAAGTCATATTGAGTGTTCCCCATAATTAGCAACACTTTTTAGAAACAAATTCAAAAAATTATTAATCTTTAATACATTTAAAAGAAAAGCTTCAGAGTTCAAAATTAACTCTCTATTAAGCATTACATACAATGAATCAACTATATTAAAATAATAAATTTGTATAAAACTATGTCAGTCTAAGATAGTTAGTGGAATAGGATCATTGTGCAATAATGTAACATTAAAAATCTGTTGAACACGCAACTATACTAAAAGATCTATACCTATAAAGAAATTGAGCTCAAATTGAGCTCAAATTGAACTCAAACATTAACATAATTAATGTTTTTCATTTGTCTAAATTTATTTATTTTTTCTTGAGTTGTTATACTCTTGTTTCTCAGAAGATTTTGAGTATATGTATACATATGCACATATAAGCACCTGTTTGTTTTATACATGTGTCAAAGAATTTTCCATAAAATTATATTCATTCAAAATATATTCATCGTATATTATTAGAATATGGGAGACCCAAGAATTCCAGAAATTCTAAAGTTATTTGTCTTCAATTCTGGGCTACTAATTTCCATAAAGACATTGAAAATGTAATTTCTTAGAGTTTAAATTTAATCAATGTTCTCCATTTCAAAGCTGAATATTGGCATTATCATTTGTCAGCAAAGTAGACTTGCATACTGCCGGCCAAATTATTTCATGGTTGGTTAATTATACAGTACTTAGCATCTCTGCATTTGGCTATCTTGGTCTGTAGCAATTACCACACTAATGATAGACACAATTTGTTCCTTGATATACAGCATCTCTTTGAAAACTTATACAATGAATTCACATTAAAATACACCTTGTATTACAAAAAGAAACTTTATGCTATCCTGTGATTCTCTAACCCAGTCAGGTTGTTTCAAGTATGTGACTGAAAGTTTGGAGCAACTTTAACATGGGAAGAAAAAATGGTTTATTATTTCTCTTATTTGAAAATTGATGTTTTACTCATAATTCTAGAATAAATAGACATTTATTTAGATAATTAAGTATGACAAATCAAGAAGAAAGTTTAATTAAATATTAAGTTATATTTTCCCATTAAATCTGGAGGCATGCCAATTAAGTTTATTACATCAATCAAGCACTGCACTTCTAACATTGATTACTCTCAATTTATGAGTAACATCATCAGGTCATAGTATTACTAGTTAAGTGCTTCTTCCGCCCTTCTGGGCAAGGTTTGGTCCTACTTTATCAAAGTGGAAGGAATCAATGTCAAATGAGATGTACAAAATCATTAAATCAATGGAAAATTATCAGGCTTTTTACCCTATCACCAATTATTTCCCAGAGAATGACAGTTATTTTCATAATGTTTATTGATGTTTTCAGTTTACCAAAGAACTTAAACTTGTAGCTTAATATAAAAACACTGAGGCTATATATGCACAGGCACACACACCTACAGACACACACACAAACACACACACCCTAAAGCTAGATGTTTATGATATTTATTCAGACCAAGAATAATAGTAAAATGATGCTATTTGAGATATATAAGAAATGATTTGGACATTTATAACTTCTTTTACAAGATATTTTCTTATGTCACGTACCTATTTTGATGAAAGCAAGTATATATTCAAGAAAATAATCAAATGCATATTCTTGATTAAAATTGGTAATGATATTTATATTTAGCATTTTTGATTTTTTAAAAAGTCAAATAAATACATTTAACCAAGAACAAGGAAAAGGCAAATCCTAATGTTCTGGGTGTAAAATACAGTAATAAATATATTGCAAACATACTTAGTAAGTTTAGTGTTGTTTCTGATTCTAATTAATTGAAGATACAAATAATAATACATTCATTGAGAATTCAAATCTTTGAAACCATAATCTTAAGTTATTTATCAGAAAAGATCCTCAAGTCAAAACCTTCAAATTAATTGAATTCAGGCATAGTAATAGGACAGGTGCAGCTTGTTACCTATGACAATTGATGAACTGCTTCCAAATGTTAAATTTATTAAATAAAATTAAATCATTACAGTTTTACATGCAGGTTATAAAATAGATTATCTCCTACTGAGCTATAACATCTGTACTTACTGATAACTTATTAAATTGGAAGACGGTTTCAGTTAAAAATGCTATTGAAAGTAGTTATTTAAAAACTGGAATTTTTTTCTCATCCTCAAATTTTAGTTTTATAGTGTATTTTATAAAGTTGAAAGTTATACAAGCATAGAATATATTTTATTCTAGTTAGAATCCCATTCTTATGGATGTACATGGTGGTGGGATTCACTGTGTTGTTTTCATTTATGTGCATGGGAAAACTGTGTCCAATTCATTCTACTTTCTTTCCTTTCCCCATACTTCCTCCCTTCATTCCATTCCCCATTGTCTAATCTACTGCATTTCTATTCTTTCCCTCAACACCACTCCCTTATTTAAGGTCAGCTTCCATCTATCAGAGAAGACATTTCACCTTTGATTTTTTTTAGGAATGACTGAATTTGCTTAGCATGATAGTATCCAGATCTATCAATTTGCTGTCAAATGCCATAAAGCCATTCTTCTTTAAGGCTGAGTAATACTTCATTATGTATACATATGACATTTTCTTTATTCTCTATTGAAGAGCACCTAGTTTGGTTCCAATTGAACTGCTATAAACATTGATGTGTCTACATCACTGTAGTATGCTATTTTAACTTCTTTTGCTATATACCAAGGAATAGTTAGGTCAAAAGTTGGTTCCATTACAAATTTTTGGAGGAAGCTCCATACTGCTTTCCATAGTGATTGCACCAATTTGCTGTCCCACCAACAATGTGTACCTTTCCTCCACATCCTTGCCAACATTTATTGTTACTTGTATTCTTGATAATTGCCATTTTGACTCACTGTAGTTTTAATTTGAATATCTCTAATTGCTAGAGATGTTGAACACATTTTCATATATTTGTTGTCCATTTGTATTTCTTCTTCTGTGAAGTGCCTGTTCAGTTCCTTTGCCCAATGTTTGATTTGTTTGTGAAATTTTTTGGTGTTATGTTTTTGAGTTCTTTATATATCCTGGTGATTAATGCTCTATCTAAAGTGCAGGTGGCAAATATTTTCTCCCATTCTGTAAGCTCTATTTATGTTCTTAATTGTTTCATTGCCATGAAGAAGCTTTTTTACTTTAATGCCATCACATTTATTGATTCTTGATTCTACTTCTTGTGCTTTAGGGTTTTTATTAAAGATGTCAATTCCTCTGAACAGACACTTCACAGAAGAAGAAATACTACTGATGAACCAAGTTCAACAACTCTAGCAATTAGAGTAATGCGAATTAAAACTACCCTGAGATACTATCTCACTGAAGTCAGAATGGCAATCATCAAGAATACAAGAAACAATAAGTGTTGGCAAGGATATGGGGAAAAGGTGCACTTATACATTGCTGATGGGACTGCAAATTGGTGCAACCACTCTGAAAACTAATATGGAGATTCCTCAGAAATGAATAGAATCACTATTTGACTCAGTCATCACACTCTTAGGTTTATACCCAAAGGACTTAAAATCATCATACTACAGTGATGCTGTCACATCAATGTTTATAGCAGCTAAATTCACAATGGCTAAACTATTAAACCAAACTAGGTGCCCTTCAACAAATGACTGGCTAAAGAAATTGTGGTTTATATACACAATGGAATATTGCTCAGCCTTAAAGAAGAATGAAATTATGGCATTTGCCAATAAATGGATGGAACTGGAGAATATCATGTTAAGCAAAATTAGCCAATACCAAAGAATCAAGCCTTGATTCAAAATAAGAGGGGGAGAAATTAGGGAAGAATAAAATTACTTTGGATTAGACAGACAAGAGTGAAGGGAGGGGAGGCATATGAGGGTAAGAAAATTAGTAGAATGAAACAGATGTTATTTTCCTATGTGCATATATGATTATGCGACCAATATAACTCTACACTATGTACAACCAGAAGAATGAGAAGTTATACTCCATTTATGTATGATGTGTCAAAATGCATTCTACTGTCATGTAAAACTAATTGGAACAAATTTTTTAAAATTAAAAAAAAGAATGTCACTTCCTGTCACTTTCTGAGCAGATATGTTGGAGTGTGTGGCCTACCTTTCTTCTAGTATGTGCTGGGTTTCCTGTGTAATACCTAGGTTCTTGATCTACTTTGAGTTGATTTTTGTGCAGGGTGAGAGATATGGATTAACTTTACTATTACTTATAGATTTCCAATTCTCCCAGCACCATTTGCTGAAGTGGCTCTTTTCTTCAATGTGTGTTTTTGGCACTTTAATCTCATATAACATAACTGTATTTTTGCTGTTTATTCTCTATGTCTTTAATTCTGTTCAATTGGTCTTCTTGACTATTTTGGTGCCAATACCATATTGTTTTTGTTACTATGGCTCTACAGTATAATTTGCAGTTGGTATTGTGATGCCTCTTGATTCACTTTTCTCAGTAAGTATTGCTTTGCCTATTCTGGGTCTATTGTTTTTCCAGATGAATTTCATGAGTCCTTTTTCTGTTTCCATGAAGAATATCATTGGAATTTTGATGGGAATTGCATTGAATCTGTATAGCACTTTTGGTAGTATGGCCATTTTGACAATATTAATTCAAACTCAGATTTATTGCACAAGTATTAAGATTATTTAAAATTCAATAGCTTTCTGATAAATGTGATTAATTATAAACTTCAAAGATATAATAAAAATATTAGGAATATAATCCTTGGCACCAAAAAAAAAAAATGATTTCAACTTTCCCAGAAACCACAATGGATAACCATTTTATCATTACTAGTCAACATCATCGTAATTGAAATATAAAATAAAAATCAATAATAATACTAACAGCAAAATTTTGAAAACTTAAGAAGGAATAGAAATGTTGAAAAGTGAGGCATAATACTCTAGCATTCTTTCATGGTTCAGAGATTATGAGTTCTAGATAAAGATACATTCGTAAGCAATAGAATTTGGCAGTGTTGTTACTTTCAAGATCCTCATGTGATCTTTAAATTATGAATAATTTTATTTTTTCAAAATTTTGAGGTAAATATTTAAATAAAATAAGGGGAATGTATTTTTAATGTTGGCAGAACTGTAATAATTTAAGATTTTTAAATAAAAATGGCAAGCCAAATTACATTTCAAGCAAGAGAATAAGCCATAATATTGTAGGGAAGACTTCAGATAATAAAAATGGCCAATAACCTCAAGTTAATATGTAAATTTAATGCAAAGTTATATTTTAAACAGTGTTTGGTTTGTTTAGTAGATTAAATGAGGAAGGGTCACAAAATCATAATAGCTCCAAAAGATATCAAATATAAAATACATTATAGGGTTTTTATGATATGTCAAGAGCTTTGTAATGTTTTGAACAACTAATAATAAAAAATTAAAAAATTAAAAAATTAAATTAAATCAATATTGTATTGGAAGTAAATGCATATGTCCATATTGACTTGGGAATAAACAAACACATCAAGAGAACTGAAATTGGGACTCAAACAATCCTGATATATATATAAGTGTCTAGAATGATAAATGTGGTAATTCAACTTGAGGAGAAGAAGAGATTAGTTAATAAATGGTGTTGACATATTCTCTCCATATGGAAGAAAATGAAAACTGGATCTCTATGTTACACTCTCTATTACTGAAAGAAAATGTAAATATTTTCAGACTAAACATTAAAAAACACATTACTCATAAATAGATCAAGAAAATTAAAAAGACAATGTTTAGAAACTAAAAGCAAGGTGAAGCTTCCATAACAACTCATATAAATTTAGATAAATTTAAACATAAATGCACCATTTAAATAAATTAAACATAAATGTAAATTTTAGTAAAGAAAAATTCATTACATTAAAAATTTTTAAAAGTTATGTTTAAATATGTTATAAACAAGATCTGCAAAAGTTTGGAAATTGACAAAATGATGTTTGCTATGAAGATGATAAATATGAACACTTCTTAGAAATACAGAGTAAAATAATTTGTGACCTGGTAAAAAAAGCTTATGTCACTCACAGAATAATAAATACAAATGTCCAAATACTGAAAACTTAAAAAAAAAAAAAGATGCTGTAATGATCACCAAATTGAAGGGACAAAAGGACGGTAATATGTTGAGTTGGTGATGGTGTACTGTAAACATAGTAGTTTATATATTTACTGCTTGTTGGATTTTATGGAACATTTACTGTCATTTCTTGGAGAATATGTGAATTGTTTTAGTGTTTTGGAAAAATATAATAATATCCAATTAAATATTGCAAATTTATCTTTTTATCCAGCCATTATATGCCTAGTAAATTTAATCTATATAATAAGAGCAATATTGCAAATTAAAATAAGTACAAAGATGTTATTAGCAAAATATTTATCATGGGAAAACTTAAACAGCAAACACAAATTAAGATAAAAATGCTAAATACATCCCCATCAATGGCGACTTATTATATACACACTGAGAAATATTATCTACCTTTAAAAGAAATTATCTACAAGAATAACAATTAACTGATGTTGATTTCCAGGATATGTTTTTAGGAAACTAAATATTGGTATATGATCCTATTGTTTTGTAAAATAACAACAAAAATTCTACAAACATATTTGTTTATGTGTGTATGTTAAATATGATCATATCTTCGATTTTGAATAGAATAAAAAAACACATGCTGGTGATAAAATGTACTAATATTGATTCCATGCAGGCATGAAAAGGGTGAGGTAAAGCAACCAGAAAGTTAAAAGGAAAAAAAAAATGACTTGGAAAAACATCATTTTAAGTAATACCAATTAAAGTGGGAAACTATGTGGGAGTGTAGGGCAGTTATTGTAAAAGCTTTAGAGTCAGATGAGAATTCATATTTGACCAATATTTTTCTTATTATTATACTCTATTTTTATTTTCAAATATTATAATTATATCACAAGATGATTTATGAATATGATTTAAGAATATAATGTAGAATAATTAGCTAATTAAAATACTTAGTATTTTTATCTTAACAATGTTTGAAGTTTGTTCTCTAGAACATTTTGAATTGTATATACTTGATTGTTTACTATATTCACCACACTGAGTCATTCATCTTTATAAAAATTCTCTTATTTTACTGAGATTTCAGTACCCTTTGAGCATCATCTCTTTATTCTTTCCAGTCTCTAGCCTCTAAAATTCCCATTCTACTCTCAGCTTCTATGAAATGCATTGTTTCAGATGCCACATATAAGTGAGAATGTGATGGATGTCTCCGTCTTTCTATAACTGGCTGATTTCACTTAGTATAATGTTCTCCAGTTCCATCAATTTTCCTGCAAATAACAAAATTTATTTCTTTTTAAGCCTTTACAGTATTCCCTTGTGTACCTATGCCACATTTTCTTTGTCCTTTCATCCATTAATGGACAATCAGTGAGAGTCCACACCTTGCTGTTGTGAGTTGTGTTGTAAATCTGGAGTGCAGATATCTCTCCCATTACTCATTTCATTTCCTGTGAATAAGGAAGATTGCTGGAAAAATATGATGAATCTATTTTTTGAGGATCTTTCATGCAGTTTTCCATAATAACTATTTCTTTTTTTTTGTTTTTTAAGAGAGAGTGAGAGAGGGAGAGAGAGAGTGAGAGAGGAGAGAGAGAGAATTTTTAATATTTATTTTTTAGTTTCAGCGGACACAACATCTTTGTTTGTATGTGGTGCTGAGGATCGAACCCGGGTCGCACGCACGCCAGGCGAGCGCGCTACTGCTTGAGCCACATCCCCAGCCCATAACTATTTCTAATAATAACTATTTTCACTATTTCTAAGCAATAGTCCATAAGAGTTCCCTTTTCTCCATATTCTTGCCAACATTTGTTATCTGTTGTATTTTTGTTGATAGCCATTCTGACAGGCCTGAGGTAATATCTTATTGTGGTGGAAATTTTCATTATCCTAATTCCTATTAATGTTGAGCATTTTTTCATACATCTGTTGGCCATTTGTATATTTATCGATCTTTGTCATCCCATGGGAGTGGAACAGAAGCTCACTGACACTGCCCAGCACTGCTAGGGAGCAATGTACAGCATGTTGACAGCCTGGAAAATTATGAAAATTCAATAATTGAAGTATGGTTTCTACTGAATGTGCACAGCTCGTACACCATCACCAACTCCAAAAATCCTTAGTGAACCATCATATATTGGGTACACTCAGCATGGATTTATTAGTTTTAACACTTTTGATGAAGTCTGTATATTTTTCCAAACACAAGATTATATAATCTGCAAAGAAGAAAGACTTATTTTTTTTTTCTTTCCTATTCAGATGACTTTTAGTTTTATCTCTTTCCTAATTGATCTTGCAAGGACTTCCAATACTGTGTTGAACAGAGGTATTAAGAATGGTCATCCTGTCTTAAAGTCGTTGAATTTTTCATCATTTAGTGTGCCGTTAGCTTCTTATATATGGCCTTTATGGAGTTAAGCTTTATTGTTTATATACTTAAATGGGTAACAATTTTTAATCACGAAAGGAAGCCGACTTTTGTAAAATGCTTACCTCCATCTAATGAGACAATTGTATGAATTTCGTCGTTTAGTCTGTTAATGTGACTTGTTACATGTCTTCATTTGTATATGCCAA
This sequence comes from Spermophilus citellus, assembly GCF_964194105.1. Classification (NCBI taxonomy): domain Eukaryota; kingdom Metazoa; phylum Chordata; class Mammalia; order Rodentia; family Sciuridae; genus Spermophilus; species Spermophilus citellus. The sequence continues at coordinate 52,037,004 of NC_138182.1, read as the reverse complement.
ACCATCTTCGAATCCAAGACATGAATCCCATTATCTATGGTGGACAATCTTTGAAATGTGTCATTGAATTTGATTTGTTAGTATTTTGTTGAGGACTTCTGCATCTGAGCTCCTCAATAACATTAGCTTATGGCTTTATTTTATTTTATATCTATCTCATAATGTTCTTGTCTTGCTTGAGTAATAGGGAAATATAGGATTCATAAAAATAATTTTGAGGTAGTGTAATTTTTTGGAAGAGATTGACTAGGACTGGTGTTAGGTTTTATTTAAATGTCTGGTAGAATTAGCAGCAAAGCCATCAGATCCTACGCTTCCCCCCCCCCCCCCCGGAGAGACTTTGTGCTCTAATTTTTCTTGCTAGTTATTGGTTTGTTCATATTTTTTATTTCTTAGTGATTCATTCTTGGTAGAATGTGTCTAAAGATCTATTTCTTCTATATTTATTGGCATGTAATTGTTTATACTAGTTTCTTATGATGCTGTATCTTTCTGTGGTATTAGTTGTAATGACTGCTTTTTATGTCTGATTTTGTTGACCCAAGTTAACTCTCTCTTTATCTTACTTAGTCTGCTAAAAGGTTTGTTGATTCTGTTATCTTTTTAAAACAACTCTTCATCTTCTGTTTTTCTACTTTCTACCTTCTTTTCATTTATCTCTGCTCTGGTCAATATTTCCTTTCTTATGCTAAATTGAGACTCATTTTGTTTTTTTCCTAATTCCTTGAGTTGTAATGTTACTTCTGGATTTATCCACTATGCTCTTGTTTCTTTGTTTTTATCTCATATTAATATGCCAAATTCCTTCTCAAACTGACTCTTTCTCATGACAGCAAAACTGCAGAAGTAATTCAAGGTATTGCATATGAACAAACTATCATCTGAAGCAAGAGACAGATTTTCCTTCTTTAGATTGCTCAGAAAAATATCTTTAATTTGTAACATACCTTCTATCATATTCACTCTTTTTAATCAATTATTTGTTCAAATGAGAGATCTAGGCCCTCTGGTTATCAAATTTAGCTTTCCTTGAAACCTGTGAATCCCTCAGAAGAAAAACAACACCTATAGAATGAATAAAGCAAATCCTAGTAGAACAGAAGGCAAATCCAAAAGAGTCTACCATCTTAGTTAATCAATATCCACATGCATTTTTCTTTTGCTACAAAATATTAAAAATGGACATGCTTGGCCGGATGTGGTGGTGCATGCTTGTAATCCTAGCAGGTTGGGAGGCTTAGGCAGGAGGATTGTGAGTTTGAAGTCAGTCTTAGCAACAGTGAGGCACTAAGCAACTCAGTGAGACCCTGTCTCTAAATAAAATACAAAATTGGGCTTGGAAAAATGAGAATTTATATCCTATTTGAATCAAATGTATGATATGTCAAAATCATTGAATTGTCTTGAGCAACTAATAAAAAAAATTGGGCTTGGGATGTGTTTCAGTGGCCAAGTGCCCCTGAGTTCAATCCCTAGTACCCAGTATCCCCACCTTCCCCCCAAAAATGGACATGCTTTTATGAGGTACATTCATACCCTCCATAAAGGAAAAATAATGCAATGACCTTATATCATAATCCATGTCTCCAGGGATTTTCCTGGTTCAATTCATTGTAATAGTCTTTATTGTTCATTATTTTTCTTAACATACTTGAAATAACCATTGGAAAACTTTGAGGAGCTTCTCTATTTAAGGCGGCTTTCTATTTATGAAAACTGTCAGCAAACCAATAATCACCATTCTTTTATTTTGGTCCATGTCTAACAATTTAACTTCCTAAAAACTTAACAAACCTATGGTACCAGAGCATTCTGTGGTTTGGCCTCCAAAGCCAAAATTTTTGTCAAAGTCTATTCAAGTCAAATGCATCATACATTAGTACTCTCGCCTCTTTATAGCACTAAGTTGATTCATTGTAATACTCTATCTTAACCAATATGAAATAAGCTGGGATGAGGAGGCACAAATAACTTACAGCCAGTATACAAGTTTTCCTTCTAAATTCATTGCAAAATTATAGTTATTTTCTCTTTTTATAGGCAGATAAAATAAGGATCTAGGTGTGTATGTGTGTGGAGGGGCATATTTTCAGGATGCAATTATTTTTTCACTCAGATTGCCACCTTAAGGTTTGCTAGCATGACTTGTTTATCAGTCCACATACTTTGGCTCTCATCACATAAAATAGTGTAAACTAACTTGTGTTGGAGTCCATTCACTGAAAGAGCATTTTAGAAAACAGAACAATGGAATGCATTAGAACACTCAACCTTAGTGTTTTAGTCAGCTTTTCTGCTGCTGTCACTAAAAGATCTAACAAGAATTGGGGAAGAAAAGTTTATTTGGAGGCTTATGGTTTCCGAGGTCTTAGTTCATAGATTGCCAGACTTCTTTCCTTGGGGCCTAAGGCAAGGAGGAACATCATGACAGAAGTATGTGTTGGAGGAACATGGCTCACATGATGATCAAGAATGAGGTAAACTTCACCTGCCAGATACAAAATATAGACCTCAAAGGCAGCCCCTCCTCCAATTGACAAAAGAGCATCTTTAGAAAAGAGAACCCACCTCCTCCAGCCAGACCCTATCTGCCTTCAGTTGCCATTGATGGGGATTAATTCACTAATTGAATGAAGGCCCTCATAATCCAATCATTTCTCCTCTGACTGTTCTTTGATTTAAATTTGTTATTTTTAGTTATATACGACAGAAGAATGTATATCAACATATCAAACATTCATGGAGTATAACTTCCCAGTCTTGTGGTTGTACATAATGTGAAGTTACACTGGTCTTGTATTTATAGATGCACACAGGAGAATTATGTCCTATTGATTCTCCTGTCTTTCGAAGTCAGTCTCAGCAACAGTGAGGCACTAAGCAACTCAGTGAGACCTTGTCTCTAAATAAAATACAAAATTGGGCTTCCCATCCTTCCTCCTTTCCCTATATTCCCTTTGAGTAATTCAATAAACTTCTCTTCGGCCCCCACCATAACCCCTCCTGAAATTCCCCTCACCCCACTCCCACTTATTGTGAGTCAGCATTCAGATTTGAATATCATAGAGAACATTTAGCCTTTGTTTTTTTTTGGGGGGGGGATTGGCTTAATTCAGTTGGCGTGATAGTCTCCAAATCCTTCCATTTACCAGCAAATATCATTGATTCATTCTTCTTTACAGCAAAGTAATATTACATTTTGTGTATGTACCACCTGTTCTTTATTCATTTGTTGAAGGGCACCTAGGTTGATCCCCTAACTTGACTATTGTGAATTGAGCTGCTATAAACATTTATGTGGAAATGTAACTGTAACATGTTAATTTTAACTCTTTTGAGTATATGCTGAGGAATGAGATAATTGTTTCAAATGGTGGCTCCATTCCAAAATTTTTGTGAATCTCCACACTGTTTTTAATAATAGTTGCACCAATTTGCAGTCATGACAGCAATGTATAAGTGTACCTTTTCCCCCACATCATCACCAACATTTATTGTTACTTGTATTCTTGATAATTACCATTCTGAGTGGGGTGAGATGGAATTTCAATGTAGTTTTAATTTGCATTTCTCTAATTGCTAGAGATATTGAACATTTTTTTCATATAGTCATGGACTGATCATATTTCTTCTTCTATAAAGTGTCTGTTCAGTTTCTTGGCCTGTTTATTGATTGGGTGATTTTTAATTTGGGGTTTTTTTGTTTGTTTGTTTGTTGTTCATTTGTTTGTTTTTTGGCATTAAGTCTTTTAAGTTCTTTATATACCCTGGAGATTAATGATGTATTTGAAATGCAGGTGGCAAAGATTTTCTCCCATTTTGTGGCTCTCTATTCATAGACTTGACAGTTTCCTTTGCTGTGAAGAAGCTTTTTAGTTTGTTACTATTACGTTTATTGATTTTACATCTTGTGCTTTAGGAGTTTTGTTAAAGAATTCAGTTCTTAAGCTGATGTGATGGAGATTTGGGCCTATATTTTCTTCTAGTCAGTGCAGGGTCTCTGGTCTAATGTCTAGTTCCTTGATTCACTTAGAGTTGTGTTTTGTGCAAGGTGACAGATAGGGGTCTAATTTCATTTTGTTATATATGGATTTCCAGTTTTCCCAGCACCCTTTGTTGAAGAGGCTATCTTTCCTCCAATGTATGTTTATGAAGTTTTTGTCTAATATTCAATAAGTGTATTATGTGGGTTTATCTCTGTGTCTTCTATTCTGTACCATTCATCTTCATGTCTGTTTTGATGCCAATACTATGCTATTTTTGTTACTATAGCTCTGTGGTATAATTTAAGGTTTGTTACTGTGATGCCTCCTGCTTCACTTTTCTCACTGTAGATTGCTTTTTCTGTTCTGGGCCTCTATTTTTGCAAATGAATTTCAGGTCTTCCTTTCTATTTCTATGAAGAACATTATCAAAATATGAACAGGAATTGCATTAAGTCTGTATAGTATTTCTGGTAGTTCAACCATTGACAATATTAATTCTGCCTATCCAAGAACACGGGATGTAATGCCATCTTCTAAGGTCTTCTTCAATTTCTTTAATGTTGTGTAGTTTTCATTCAAGAGGTCCTTCACCAGGTCTTTCATCAGATTGACCCCCAAATATATTTTTAAGGCTATTTTGAATGGCATAGTTTTTCTAATTTCTCTTTCACTTGATTCATCACTGGTGCATAGGCATGCAATGTATTTATTGGAGTTAATTTTATATCTTGCTATTTTGATGAAATCATTTATGAGTTCTAAATATTTTCTGGTGGGATTTTGGGGTCTTCTAAATGTAGAAACATGTCATCATCAAATAAGGATATTTGAGTTCTTCTTTTTCTATTTGTATCCTTTAATTTCTTTCTTCTGTTTTCTCTGACTAGAGTCTCAAGGACTATGTTGAATAGAAGTGGTAAAAGAGGGAATCCTTGTCTTGATTCAGTTTTTAGAGGGAATGCTTTCAAATTTTTTCCCATTTAGAATGATGTTGGCCTTAGGTTTAGCCTATACAGCTTTTCAATGATGAGGTATCCTCTTACTATCCCTAGTTTTTCTAGTATTTTGAACATGAATTTATGCTTTATGTTGTCACGTGTTTTTTTTTCCTGCATCTATTGAGATTATCATGCAATTCTTGATTTATGTCTATTGATGTGATGAATATGTTTACTGATTTCTGTAGGTTGAAACAACCATGCATCCTGGCATGAACCTCACTTGATCATGGTGCACTATCTTTTTAATATGTTTTTGTATGTAATTGGCCAATATTTTATTAAGAATTTTTGTGCCTAGGTTCATCGGGGATATTGTTCTGAAATTTTCTCTCCTTGATATATCTTTGTCTGGTGTTGGTATCAGGGTAACACTAGCTTAAAATAATGAGTTTGGAAGGGTTTCCTTATGGAATAATTTGAGCAGTATTGGTGTGATTTTTTTCTTTGAAGGTCTAGTAGAACTCAGCTGAAGATTTGTCTTGTCCTGGGCATTTCTTTCTTGGTAGGCTTCAATTTCATTGCTAAAAGTTTATCTGCTTAAATCTTCTGTCCTCATGATGCAATTTGGGTAAGTCATATGTCTCTAGACATTTGTCAATGTCTTCAAGATTTTCTATCTTATTAATTAGAGTATAAATTTTTAAAATAGTTTCAAATATCACCTGTATTTCAATAGAGTCCATCATGAAATTTCCTTTTTAATTACTAGTTTTAGTAATTTGAGTTTTCTCTCTCTTCTTTTCAGTAGCATGGCTAAGGGCTTATCAATTTTATTAAGTTTTTTAAAGAACCAACTTTTTGTTTTGTTGATTTTTTGAATTGTTTCTTTTGTTTTAATTTTATCAATTTTTATCTCTGATTTTAACTGTTTCCTATCTTTCACTGCTTTTGGTGTTGATTTGTTCTTCTGTCTCTAGGGTTTGGAGATGAAATGTTAGATTTTTATTTTTGGTGACTTTCTATCCTCTTAGTGAATGAGCTTAATGCAATAAACTCTCCTCTTAGAAGTGCCTTGGAAGTGTCCCAGAGATTTTAATATGTTGTTTTGGTATTTTCATTTACCTATAAGTACTTTTTTTATTCATCCCTGATTTCTTCTACTATCCTTTGGTCATTCAATAACATATTATTTAGTCTCCAGTTGTTAGAGTACATTCTATTTTTTTTATTTTATTGTTGATTCTAATTTCATTCCATTATTATCTGATAGAATTCAAGGTATTATCTCTATTTTTATTTTTTGTACTTGTGAAGAGATTCCTTGGGGCCTATGATATGGTCTATTTTAGAGAAGAATCCATGTGCTGTTAAGAAACATTGTACTCAGTCATTGTGGATGGAATATTTTTATATATGTCTGTTAAGTCTAAATTATTAATTGTATTTTTTTTTAGTTCTTTAGCTTCTTTTTTAAATTTTGTTTGGATATTCTATCCAGTGGTGAGAGAGGTGTGTTAAATTCACCCAGTGTTATTTTGTTGTGGTCTATATTTTTATTCAAATTAGGAAGGATTTGGTGTACATAGATGCTCCATTGTTTAAGGCATAAATATTTGCAATGTTTATGTCTTATTCATGTATAATTCCCTTAAGCAGTGTAGTTTGCAAAAGGGTTTACAATTTGGAATGGTGGACAGGGAGAGAACTGTATTGATGTAGGTTGTAATGACTATGAGGTAGGAGAAGCTAGAAGTAAAAAACTTAATGGAAGAGTGAAAGGGCAAACAATAGAGATTGGCTGTTAGCAGAAGAGAAGAAAGACATCAAGGGAAACAGATAAGTGAGAGAAAAATCTATATAAAGTAAAAATTTAAAATCTTAAAAATAAAAGAATACAAAACAAAACTGAAATGTACTAATCAAACTTTCTAGTCCTGAAAAAAACTGATCCATGAACAATAACTGGTTTCAAAAATGCTAGACATTTTGAAAGAAAAAAAAAAAACAATATGAATATGCATAAATGCCCCTAAACTCTTATGGTCATAATTAAGAAGAGAAAAAAAATAGGGGGGGAATCCCAATGAAAAATTAAAGAATTGTTTATGTTGGAGTTCAAAAGATTCTCAGCTACTCTTCTCAGCAGTTAGGTAGTTAGGTGGGGTTTTCTGGTGTATAATGCTTGCCCTACCCTCATTGTGGATTTGCTAGGGTGAGAGAGGTAATCCTATAGTCAGAATGCTGGAGGCTGGGTTTAGTCTTAAGGAAGTTGCAGGCTCTTTGCTGAATGCCAATGGGTCCAGAGATTCTAAATCAGTGCACCTCCAGGGCCCAGCAATTGCCTCTCCACACTGGAACACTGCACACCAGGATCTCTCCTGGGTTGCATTCCTGTGGTGGAGGAGCCAATTCATAGTCCACTGTGTCACCTAAGGATCCAAGTTTCCTAATCTCAGTTTCGGTCTCCAAACTCAGTCTCTCTCTCCACCACCTTTTCGAATTCCCCACCTGGTGCTTCTCTCCCATGTGGTCGTGCAAGCAGCCAGATTAAAAGTGGTGAGGGAGGGCCAAGTGTGTTTCACAGACAAATTGTTCCTGTGTAAACCTCTCTCCACGTTTGATTTTCACTTGGTCACTTAGGCACACTCTACGTCAAGCAGTGTGTGTTTGTCAGGCCTGTTTTTCAGAGCAGTCATGACAGAAATCAGCTCCCTTGACTGTTGGCCCCCAAGCTGTGGCCACAAAATAATTTCTTCCTCTATCCTCTACAGACTATCAGGGGAGATGCGGTTTCTTTCTTGCACAAGGATATTGTGCAGAGTGCCTTTCAGTTTAATCGGGCAGTGTCTTTGATCTCAAAACTCTCAGAAAGCAGACTTGCCTGAGTCCTAAAAATGTAAGTTTTTTAATTCACTTATCCCTCCCCTGTTCTTGTGGAAGGACTTCTCTGACTGGAACCTCCGACCACAGTAGTGGTATAATAATATAATACATATTATACTATATAAAATACAAGAATATTTTCTTATATCCAACCTCCTTAGTCCTCAATCTGCTTTGAGTGTCCACTTTTAAATTCCAGTAAAGGCCCCACTCTCCCTTTTTTTGTTTTTGTTCACCCACCTTACTGAGAAGCTGCCTGTCTGCTTTCCTGGTTTCAGGCCACCACAGAGCAGCCAGAAAAGTGACCTTCTCTATCCCACCCTCTTGAAACCTCCTTAATGTTCTTGCATTGCCTCGCACAAGAGCTTCTAGGGGACAACAAATATCTAAACCATAACACTTAAGAATTTCTCCTCTGTAGAGGGCAGAATCAAATTATTTTGGGTGACATAAGAGCATTCAGGTACTATTGGAAAGAGCAAAGAACTTCTGGTAGTAAATGACAAGTATTTACTCAAATAACCAACATTTGTTAGTTATTTCAGCAGAAAACTCTTTCTGATCCTGAAACACAGTCTTTCACTCTGTTACGCTATCATCAAGTTATAATCTAATCGAAGCCCATGCTTGAAAAACCAAAACTGGTTAAAACAATGTTAAAATTAAGGACTATAAAATGTATTTCATTCAATATTAGGTCATCATATGAGATAATAAGGACCAGAATTCAGTTGCTAAATAACATGCTAAAAATATTTTTGAGAAATTCTTTTCACTTGTAAATCCTGTTCATTTTGTATATCTTCTTAGCTTCTTAAAAACACAGTTTTCAAAACAAAGAAAATAAATTTAATAAAGAATTTAATGCCCCATTAATATTATAATATGACTGAAAATTTAAGCAATGCATTTATCTAATTTGAGCCACACATTCATTATTATAAAATGAAGACTTTGAACAAACAAATTTCTAATTTCCCATAAATGTTTTGGGCAATCATTCTGTCAATTAAGTAAAAATAATTAGAACTGCAGTTTAAATTTATAGATTCAATCTGGTTTTATGAAAATGGGAAATTTCACATTCAACAATAGGCTAAAAATACTTTAATCTATTTTTTCCTGTTCTTCATAAAATCTGTGTATTGTTTCTTGATCAGAGATGATTGGCAAACCTCACCAAGACACAGACAGAGAGAGAGGTCAAGAGAAAGGGCAATCCACTTTACGCAAATGACTCTTTCTTATACCTGATACTTAATCCATGAGAAGAAAGTTGATTCCTAAGAAAAGGCGAACTCATGGAGCTTAATAGAAAGAGCTTGATCTTGTACTTGTAAGCCCCCAAATTAAATGTCTCTGGCCCTTATTTTTAACTTCAAAACGTTAGTTCTTTCTGGGACTCTGTTTCCTTATTTGTAAAATAAATATAATACAAATTGCCTTGCTGGAATTATATAATGTAATTTCAAGGACTCAGACTAATGATATATGACCCATATTTTATGTTTCAACATTATTCATATTGTAATAATAGTTAATATTTTGAAGAAATTATAAGAGATCAATGCATAAGAAACTATAATATAGAATATGGGTCAAACACTGAAATGAAGAAGCATAAGCAGACAAATTAAGAAATTTGTATGGACACAGTTTTAACAAAAAGGGGGGAGAAATTCTGTGATAAGACTGTTAAAATGTCAAGTGTTCTGAGTTGGGACTAGAGGTCAGTTAGACTTGATTCGCATGTTTGAGGAAATCACTTCAACTATAAAAATGAAAGCTTTCATGGGAAACTTTCCCCCATACAAGTTGATCATTCTATTAGTTTCATGGACTCCTGGGTGTAAGTACAAATGCTGCATTATTTGAAAGCTTCTTAGATCTGATCTATGGAACACTGTCGTATTTTCTCTGAATGATTCTTTTTATTGACAAGCTTACTGTAAGTGAAGAACAATTGGAGACATTAAACAGATGTTTCAAACATGTGTTTAGCAAAATGTGTTTTTCTGGCAATATGAATAAATGTGTGACTTCTGTCAAAGTCTTATTTCCCACTCTTCAGAATAAATTAAAATATGATATAAATATAATTGTCATTATAATAATTATAATACTTAATGTTGCTGAATTTTAAAAAATTGGTAAATACTTGATCTAATAATTCCTATGTTCTAAGAGAAACAAATATTTTGTGTAGATAAAAATCATACTTTATATTGTCATATACCATATTTTTATTATAATCATTAAAATCACATCCATCAAGCACTATGGGAATAAATTTTGAACTTGATTATGTCATGAACTCTGGCCAAAATGCATGCTCACACTGAATATTAATTAGTCAATGTCATCAGGAAAATTCTAATTTTTTTAATAATTTACTTTTTTATCAGCACATTATAATTATACATATTAATGTGATTCATTATGTCATATAGTATATGCATATATTTCTAACAATCTCCTTCCCCAGTACCTCCTTTTCTCTTTCCTCCTCCCCAGTCTTTTTGTTTAAAAAATATTCAACAAGGCAGAGTTGCTTGTGGAAGACTTTATGAAACATTTACTGTAAACTCAGATACATGGAGATAGGCCAGCCAAAATGCCACTGATATACTGAGAAAATGAATTAAGCACTGGCCAAATCTAGTAACTACACTCAAATAATCGGGACTCTTTCTCTAGTAGTAAGATAATATTTCTTTAGAATATGCAGTTGGTGTTTCTTCCCAGGTGTGATAATAGATGACTGATTTAGTCACTCTTATGCTTGGGAATCATCATCATCATCATCATCATCATCATCATAATAAGTTGACAGAATAATGAAGCTGGCCTACATTAATGATAGGACCTCTAGTGACTGCCAGAATTGTTTCTCCATTATTTTTTTTTAAACTTGACTTTATTCCTTCAAATTTTTGTTTTTACTTAAAGGTATCATATTAAAACTAAACCTGGTAACCAATCCTGGTATCACACACTATGCTATCAAGGGGAAAGCAGATAGTTTGTTAGACATTGAGACTTAATCTCAGTTTTATCTTAAACAGTGAAAAAGAAAGAGAGATCATTCAATCATGAATGTTTGAATTATCTACTGAATTCATCCCAGTTTCTAGATGACATTATATTTGTTACTTTTCTAAATTAAATAATTGTTTTAAAAATCACATTTTGTATGATGATTTATCTATTATTTCCTTATATTTATTTTTATTTAATTTGAGAAAAATATATTTAACAGTTAACTTGGTAAATATATTCCAAGATGTAAAGAAAAGAATTTTGTCTGTGCCTCCTGGTGAGGAGGTTTCTGTACCTCTTCCATTAGCAGAACCCTTTGAAGCTAAATTTTAGCAGGAATTCAGCTCTCCATCACTGTAATAAGGTAAAATAGGTCAAGCCTGCATGGGGCCAAACTAAAAGAAACCAATTTTCTAAATAGTTTCCCTAGCTGGAGGACAAACTAAAAAACAAAGTAAAACACTGCCTTCCTGGAAAGTTGCAATAGGTTGTAATTGAGGAAGGGAAAATAAGAAGTGGAAGAGCTTTGATAACAAAGTGGGAGGGTATCTTTCAGAAAAGGTAAGCATATATCACTCTTTTTATCATTTTCCTGGTCATTTAAATAGTGTGCTTCTGTCAATGTCACGTTAGGTATTGTACGACAGATAGGCACTGTATAAGTAAAATAAATGAAGGTTATATATGATGCATATATTAGGTTACAATAAATCTGTAGGTGAACAGAATGACACATTTACTTTTAAACAGGTTTTTAAGTTAGAAGTAAAAATAAGATAGTAGAATAAGGTCATAGTGCCTAAAAGCTTTTCACAGTGTTTTGGTGTTCCTATTCCTATTTAAAAGCCAAATGGCTGGTAAATTTTTAAAAACTGCCTCTTTTTCTTACCATACATTTAGATTATTGGCATCTTGCGCAGTTTAATTTTATTTTGGAATATCCTTTCATTTTTAAGTTTTAATTATACATTTAGAAAATTATATTAGACCTCTTAAGATAACTAAAACTTCCCCAAGTGTCTCAAAACTAGAATTGAAAATCCCTGGTTTCTTTAATCAGCAGTACAAGATCTATGACCAGTGTTTTTGGTGAAGACAGCACAATTTATCTCTTCTCAGAATGATATCTAAGTTTTGTCTGTCATCCATTCATTTGGCTTTCTTTCCTCAAGCTCTCATGGGTCCCATTTGTCTATATTTGTGTTCATTTATTTATACAGTAAACATTTTTGCTTATCGAGTTCTACTTGCCCTCATAGGGCCTCTGCCGTCCCTCATTCCTCTTATCTCCACTTTCCCCTTCTTCTCCCAGCCCCTGCCTCCATCCATACTTCCCGTCTGCCCTTCTGCTGTTTCATTTATCTGGAAGCTTCTTGCTCAAGTACCTCCTAGTGCTTAATTGATCATTTTGTGCAGATCTCGAATCAAATGTCACCTCCTGAAAAAAGCTTTACCAGATTATGCTGTATAAATCAATACCTTCGTTTTTACTTGTTTTTCTGGATGTTTTTTAATAGTTCCTGTTAACTATTTGAAATTACATTATATCTTTAAAATTTTTATTTATATTCTTTTGTGTTTCTCTCTCACAACAGATTGTAAAATCAATGAAGCCAGCTATTTTGTGATATCAAAATTGTATAGCTTAGTGGAAGAGCAGGTGCTTAGTATTCATAAAGACCTGGGTTTGATTCCTAGCCCACCCTGCAATAAGTTATATTTGCAGCATGTGTAGAGCCTTGAATATAAGAAATAGTAATTGTTGAATAAAGAAAAAATAACTTTTAATAAGGAAGTAATAATAATCGTGTATAACTTTTTAAGACATTAGATCCAAAAATTATGTTATGCTTTGTTTTGAGTGCTTTATTACTGAGCTAAATTCTTCACAAAATTCTTTTTTTATGCATTGCTTTTATATGTAATCTAAGACATTAGAATAATACAATTAAAAATAACTCCTTAGGTTTTATTCCTTGATTTAATGATAGTATTTTATATATTTATATAAACTTAAAATTTTCTCATCTGATTTTTCTTGATGACTCTCTTAAGCAATTCAAATAACAGGACAGGAAACAATAAATATTAAGACACGTACCTTAAAAAATCATTGAGAAAAAGAAAAGGCCTTAGAAGAAAACTTGCCATTATGTGAAAGTGCCAAATGAAGTTACCTTAACTCCAGATTAATATGATCAGAAGACATTGAGAGAGGCCCTTAGAGTAGAATAATTACAAAAGAATCAGAAATTCCGTTCTTAAGAAAAATAGATGCATTTTTAACATTCTCAACATATGCAACTTAATGGGACAATTCTACCATATAAGGTGAACTTTTGCAATTTTTATATTATTCTAAGTAAGGAATTAGCTTAGCACAGGTATTTATTTCAGCCATCAATATGCATTTATTGTGCCTAAGTGCTTTTAGCTTTAAAATATGATTACATAGGTGAAGAAAAAATGATTTTATTCTTTACATGGACTTGCAGAATCTGTTCCAGTCATTTGGGCTATGAAGTAGAAGGAGCAAACAGATGGGTCCTCTATCTTCCTGTGAACATTCAGATATCTGAGATAATTTTAACTTGATAAACAGAGACATGCAAAATACCCAGGTCTCGGGTATACCCAAATTTGTATTGTCTCCTCAAAATTTTGTTTCTTTGTTTGACTTGATGAAACTAATCTTTTATAATGGTATCAGACAATTATTTCTCTTCCTTTTTTTCTGAATATTTTTATCTTTAAAGTTAACATTGTGTAATTTAGGATGCATTTTGTTTTCAATTACTTTTGTAGTAATTATTACTCTATTAATTTTTTCCTCTAATTATATCACAAGGCTTTAAAAGCAGGATTTATATCCTCTATTCCTTCTATAGTAGGCAAACATATGTTTAAATTGGTAACATATTTTGATTTGCTACTAAAGTATGTTATAAAACATAAATTCATCCAAATGTCTAGATATGCAATGTGTTAGACATAAAACTTTACATCTTACATAAGCCCTCAAATCTCCTCCAAAAAATAATACTATGTATCCTATGTTTATGTATTTGTTACTAGTGAAATTCTTTGCTCCTTCATTCATCCTGAATATTTTATATTCACCTTTTTTCTCCTCTATTTCTACCTTAGACTTTGAATCCAATGGCATCTAGATGTTTGCAACTGTGCTTAGTTGACTTTTCATAGTCACATTTTATTTAGATGTTAGTCTCCTGGTTCATATCCTCATGATTGTCTTTTTTTTAGCTTCAAATGTCTACATGTTGTATGATACCTTTTCTTTTCCTGCTGGATTTGTTTTTCTAAAATGGATTTTAATCAAACATGGCACTGATAAAACTTACACTGAATCCCATTGTAAGTAGATTAATGTTTAAATTTCACATCCTGCATTTAAACCTAACCTACCTTTCAGTACTTATCTATAATTATTATTCTACATTATGTCATTTTCAATAAAAATACTTGTTCTTCCCCAATAAATAATTTATCTTCTTGCTTTTATGCACTAATTATTTTTATCATTCTCCATAAAATGCATGATTTCCCTTCTCAGTGAAATGAAATACTTTAAATCCAGCTCAAATACTTCCTCCCTGACTGCTTCCTTTATCCTGTTAGTCACTACCTTCATTTAATATAACATTTATGCATTATTTTTTAATAACCACATTTCCTTCAATATTTTATTGCATACTGTTCTATCTTACTTGTAGTCCTCAATTTCTTTTAAATGCTAAAAATGTCTTATTCAATTTTGCTTTTCTCAGAGGCAAATAAGATAATATCTTACATGGGGTAAATTCTCAATAAAAGGAAATTAGTGAAGTAATCAATTAATGACAAAACACTGGAAGAAAGAACTGAACCTGTGTCCATGTGCATGCCACATTTAGGAAGACAGAGATTATGGAAAGTAGTTGAATACAGGAAGATCAGATTCAAGGTGTGAAATTATAGAGCAATGAAAAATAAAAGCTACATTGTTTTAGTTTGTTTGTTCTTATTCAAGCATAGTTAATTCAGCCTTCCCTATGCAATTGTGAGACCCATTTATATCCTTAAATACTTTCCTCTTGAATGTTAATTCAAAACATATGCTGCCCCTTAGCTCTAACTAAACTGTCATCGGTTTGGACATGACCATGAAAGGCATTATATATTTAACTCTCTTTTATACATACATATTATTTCTTGATGACAGCAATTGTATTTTTTAAACATTTATTTCTCATTCTTATGATACTTATTATTAGTTTACAATGAATTGCTTTGCTGTAATTTGATTGCCTTGGTAGACCACTGTAAATTATCTAAGCTGATAAGACATCAGTCTGTTCTGTTAGGGTGTGTAATTGTCTATTGGGGGTGGGATGGGAAATTCCATCCACAGTCCATGCTATGAAAATTGAACTGCTCTGTCTTTCCTCCAAAGACATTTATGATAGTTGTATATCTTATACATTAAAATGATGGGTAAAAAATATAAAATAACTCATAAAAGTCACACAGTTAGTAAGAAATAAAAGTTTTGAAGCTTTTCAAACCAATTTCTATGTTATCAATCAAAGAGTCCATCTTGCTATGCCAATTTGACATCTATTAATGATTGGGTATTAAAGAGCCATTTATATCACAATAACTATCAAAATATATTTAAGCTTTGTTTGCTTTAATAGAACAATCGTGTTTAATTTCAAATTGAAAAATTAGGGAGAGGAAAGTGAAGCGATTATTTTTTCTTTTTTCTGTTTTTTTTAAGAGAGAGTGAGAGAGGGGAGAGAGAGAGAGAGAATTTTTAATATTTATTTTTCAGTTCTTGGCGAACACAACATCTTTGTTGGTATGTGGTGCTGAGGATTGAACCCGGGCCGCACGCATGCCAGGCGAGCGCGCTACCACTTGAGCCACATCCCCAGCCCTATATTTTTCAATAGTTAGTACACCGAACTGCTAGTTCTTTCCTAAAACCACAGGCATCTGAGTGATATTAACATGATCTATCATGGCAGGAAACGGAACTTTAATTGATCCACGATTTCAATCTGTGTTGTAGTGCTAGGAGAAAGATCTGAAGTACTAGCAGTTAATTTGAGGTATATCAATTGACTTTAAAATTTGAAATATCCTTATGGTTTTGTAATGATTACTACAACCTTAAAGTTGAAAGTTTCAGAGATAAACATATTAAGTAAACTTTGACAATCTCTTAATATTTTTAAATGAAAATAATACTTAAATTGAAGCAAATGCATGAAGTCAAAAATAAAATAAACATGTTAAATTGTAGGCTATTAAAATATCATTCGTTTTCTGAACTCTTACAACTTACTGAAAACACATTTTCCAAGCCATAATTATCTAGACCAGTTGTGCCTCATTTGGTGATGATGATGATGATGATGATGATGATGATGATAATAATAATAATAACACTGTACAAAATAATTTCTAAGCTCAGGTTTTCCTCCTTACTACCACATACAGTTTACATAGTAGCAAATCTTTCCCCTACTGAGCCAACCAACCAATACAATGAAGTAATGGGAGAGTGGAAGAAAAAAGAAATAGAGAAGAGACTTATTCTTGCCCATGATATAAGAGAACCTCTAATGGCTACGTCATCTCATTAAGTATAAAGAATCACTGTCTTTTTCTGATAGATAGCAGTCTGTTTTCCCTCCTTCTTCCTAGCCATCATGACAAAAGATACTTCAGAGACAGCTCAGGTTTTAGCTTTTAGCATCTGTGAAAATGTTGAATTCAAAGTACACATTAATGCTTTGATTTAGCATTTTTCCCTTCTTTCCTGAAATTAAAACTTAAAGGAAGTCCAGGCTCTTTTAAAAAGATTCTGAAACCACAACTAAAAGTATTCAAAGGATACAACATTGTCCAGGCAAACCATTATCCCAAGCAATGTTACCTTCATCAAGGACTTCAGAGACTTCCTAGGATGCTCATGTAAATTACCTGATAGTGAGGATAAAATAAATACCTGAGCAGCTCCAAGGGGGGGAATATGGTAATCAAAGGTACTGAGCTCCAAGAAACAAAGAAAAATATTTAGCCTTACATGAAAGTGAACCTAACCCCAAAGGTCTGTGACCATGCAGGTGAAAACTGGATGAGAATGAAGAACATAGTATGTAAATATAACAATTCATATTGTCAGCTCTGTTAGAACTGCCAAAATATAGGTTCAACAAGGAAATTAATTCTCAGATATTGTAAACTTATGAATTGCACTTGAAGAGACTAATGTTTTATCAAAAAGTATCATGTGAAAGGGAAAGACTTTGTAAGCCAAGGGTATAAAAAAGAAATCACTACCATCGCAATGCTGGGAAGTGTAGATTTTTTTTTTCTCCATTGACTTTAATTAATCTCTTTTTCTCTCTCTGGACTTCCATGAGATGGAAAAAAAGGTTTATTTTTGTTTTCAGCTCTTGCTTGCCAGATGGGGTTCTTTGAACTATCACTGTTCTAACTCTGCCAACGACAGCATTCATAGCAAAAGATTTTAATTTGTTTTACAACATGACAAAAGTGGAACAAGAAAGTGTGTGGGCAGTGGATTGGCGGGGTGAGGGTCAATTCTGAGGACACCAAGGACTATTAGTAAAATCGGCATACAGTACTTCTATTTCTTCTAATTATTATAAAAAGATCCCTGGTGGTTGAGATTGAATTTTTTTAACCATTTATTGCTATCTTTAAAATAACAATGATCTAATCAGACCCTTGATTTTTTTTTTTTTTTTTTTTTTTTTTTTTTACAATATGCAGTACAAGGCTTACCCATAGTAGTTGATGTATGTGATTAGTTGCATGGATTTATATTGCACAGTGGACAATTTAAGTCAAGATATATTCTTTAAGAAATTATATATTATAAAAGGCATGTAGAAAGCCTTTTATAAACACTCTTAAATGTTGTAAAAATATGTAATGAATTTAATTCTAAAATGATTTACTTCACTGAAACTTATAGCTTGTATATTAGTCAAAAAAGCAATTCAAGGGCTAGAGAAGTAGCTCAGTGGCAGAATGCTTGCTTAACATGTATAAAACCCTGACTTTTGTCCTTCCCACCACACAAAAATAAAGCAATTCATACCAAAAAAAAAAGGGATTTGCTGAAATTTCCCTTGCTGTACCACCATCCCATGTTACATAAATGTTAATTCAGTAATGATATTCTCTTTTCTCCTAGATCTAGAACAACATGTAAGGAAAACATGAAAAAAAAAAAAAACAGAGGCAGTTGAATGTAATTAAGGAACTATATTTGTTGCCTTTAAATTTGGTTTTGAAATCAATCAATTTGATTTTGAAATCAATCTCCTTGTTGAACAGAGGGAAACAAGTAGTTTCATAGCTAGACACTGACCAAATCAAATAACAATAATCCTTCCTTTCCTCTCTTCCCCTCCTTATCTTGTTTCTCTTTCTTGCTTGCTTCTACTTCCTTTTTTCTTCTTCCTGCATTAAACATTTACTGGAAAACCTCCTATGTCAAAAGTAATATGATAAATATTAAACATACTAACGTCCTCTTAGGAAACAGACCCGCTTTTCATTTACAAATTTAGATTCCAAAAATAATGAATAATAACCTGTCATGTTGCTTTCTGTATTAAACTTTGGAGACTGACTGGCAATCAATAGAGACACACTTCTTTTGCTCATGTACTTTGGTATTTAAACCTAAACAGTTAGAATTTAAAATTCTTCCAAGTAAAGGAATGCAAGGAGTCAGTGACAAAGATTGAGGTAGGAATCATAAATCTAAATTTGCTATATGCGGGGGATCCAACATGGCCGCCGGCGAGGAAGCAGCGATTCCAATGTCTCCACATTAACGGGATCAGAAAGACCCATTGGAACAGCTGCAGTCTACCTACTGAGGAACTTCTAGCAAAATTCCATTAAGAGGGGACCTGCCAGGAATTGGTAGGTTTATTAGAAGTGTCAGTTTGTCCCAGACAAGTGGATCTTGGCCGGCCACGCGGGCGCAGAGGTCCAGTCCAGCAGCCACTGGCTGCTTCTGCAAGCGGCCAACGGCCCAGAGCGGCGCAGCCCACCCAAAACCGCAGACGGCACCCGCCATCCCGCCATCCCGGCTCTCCCAGGAGGCCCTGCTCTCGCTCTGCAAATGGCCACCCCACCTGCCAGGCTCTTAGCCATGCAGCCGCAGCTGCCCGGCTCTACAGGCGGCCCCCCAGCGGGTGCAGAGGTCCAATCCCGTGGCCACCAGCCGCTTCTGCAAGCGGCCGGCGGGCCGGAGCGGCGCAGCCCGCCCGAACCGGCAGACAGCACCTGCCATCCCGGCCCTCCCAGGAGGCCCCGCTCTCGATCAGCGAAGGGCCACCCCGCCCGCCCCGATCTTAGCCACGCGGCCGCAGCTGCCCGGCTCTACAGGCAGCCCCCGGCAGCCAGGCGCAGCGAGAAGTGTCCCCGCCCGGCCCAGCAGACAGCCCGTGCCCTCCCAGCTCTACTAACAGCCCCGCCCACCCGGCGAACAGCTCCCCCCCAAGACAGCGTGAAGGGAATCTAACCAACCCTTTACGAAATAGCGAACTGGGAACTAAAACCAGAGATTGTGTCAGAACAGAGACAAGCCAGTTCCACCCCTCCCTTCGGACACTCTGGCAAGGAGCCAGGGGCCCGCCATAGCAGAGAGGGGAAGTCACCAAAGTTCGGCCAAAGAGATTCCTTCCCAGCGGAATCTACTTTAGCAGGTGTGTGACTCCTACCCACATCAGATACAAACAACCGGGAAACTTCAAAATCTCTCCGTGGGCGTGACCGTAAGGGCCAAAGGACTCTCGACCCCCAACTCCCCCTACTGCCAGTGACGAGGGTGTGACTGTAGGGGCAGAGGGAAGCAGAGAAGACTCCCCACCCCTAACTCCCCCAACCGCGAACTGAGAGGGTGTGACGGTAGGGGCGGAGGGAAACAGAGGACACTCCAGACCCCCAACTCCTCCTACTGCCAGCAGAGTGGTTGTCACTGTAGGGGCTGAGGGAAGTAGAGGGGATCCTCGACCCACAACTCCTATTACCACCAGCAGTGACACCAATGGTCTTAGCTGCCAGATTCCAAAGGTGTGCCCACCAAAGGGGTCCGGAAAAATTAAACAATTGACTCCCAGACCACAGCTCCACAGCACTGGGGCTTAGATGAATGACAGAGAGGGTGTTCAGTAGTTAGGGAAATAGAGCACTTGGTGGGGCTGAAAATGTAACCAAATCCTTGGGGAACTGCCTCAGGTGAGCAGGACCTGGCTGGCTGGCAGGAGGAAGGGGAGGAGGGGCCGTAGAAGTGAAACAGCTCTGGACCAACAGGATTGAGAGATTCCCAGGAACCGCCTCACAGGGATTGCTGTTGACACATTGAGGGCAAAACTCAGCCCGGAGGGCACAGCTTTGCCTACGGGAAGAGAAGAAAATGGATCTCTAAGACCTAATTTTATTTCCTATTTCATTTTATTTTTTTCTCTCCCTTTTCCCTCTCTCTCTCCCCTTCCAAGTTTTACTGCTCTTTCCATTCTCCTCTATGCTATCTATCTCCCTCTCCTTCTTTAGCACCTACCTTCCCCTTCCCCCCAACTTTCATCCCAAGCATTACGTCCTCCATTTCGCGTAACTGTCTAAATGCAAATAGGTGTGCGCCCTCCCCCTGCGCCTGCAAGGTAGGCGGACCTGCAACCCACCAGCAGGTCAGGCCCAGCAACCTGGGAGTGGCAGAGCCGCCCCACGCACCTGCAAGGTAGGTAGACCTGCGACCCACCAGCAGACCAGGCCCAGTGGCCTGCTGAGGGGCAGAGCCGCGCCCTCAACCCACGCCTGCAAGGTAGGCGGACCTGCGACCCACCGGCAGGTCAGGCCCAGCAACCTGCGGAGTGGCAGAGCCGCCCCACGCACCTGCAAGGTAGGCAGACCTGCGACCCACCAGCAGACCAGGCCCAGCGGCCTGCTGAGGGGCAGAGCTACCCCCTCCCCCCGCGCCAGCAAGGTAGGCGGAACTGTGACCACCAACAGAATAGGGTCAGTGGCCTGCGGAGGGGCAGAGCTGCCAACAACGCCTGCAAAGTAGGCGGACCTGCGACCCACCAGCAGAGTAGGCCCAGCAACCCGCAGAGGGACAGAGCCACCCCACGCGCCTGCAAGGTAGGCGGACCTGCAACCCACCAGCAGAGCAGGCCCAGCGGCCTACTGAGGGGCAGAGCTGCACCCTCCCCCCACGCCAGCAAGGTAAGCGGAACTGTGACCATCAACAGAACAGGCCCAGTGGCCCACGGAGGGGCAGAGCTGCCAACCACGCCTGCAAGGTAGGCGGACCTGCGACCCACCGGCAGAATAGGCCCAGGAACCCGCAGAGGGGCAGAGCCACCCCACTTGCCTTCAAGGTAGGCGGACCTGCGACCCACCAACAGAACAGTGCCAGTGGCCTGCAGAAGGGCAGAGCCGCCTCCCACGCCTGCAAGGTAGGAGGACCTGTGACCCACCAGCAGAACAGGCCCAGCGGCGTGCGGGGGGGCAGAGCTGCCCCCCCCGTGCCTGCAAGGTAGGCGGAACTGTGACCACTGACAGAACAGGCCCAGCGACCCGCAGAGGGGCAGAGCCGCCGCCCGCGCCTGCAAGGTAGGTGGACCTGCGACCCACCGGCAGAACAGGCCCAGTGGCCTTCAGAGGGGCAGAGCCGCTGCCCGCGACTGCAAAGGAGGCGGAACTGCGACCACCGACAGGACATGCCTAGCGGCCCACAGAGGGGCAGAGCCGCCGCCCACACCTGCAAGGTAGGCGCACCTGCTACCAACCAGCAGAACAGGCCCAGCGGCCTGCCGATGAGGTAGGCACATTGCCCCAATTGGAGGAGGAGCAGAGCCCCTGCCCGTGCCTGCGCGGGAGACTTTGCAACTATACAAGAGTAATCCAAATATATAGGGGGAAAATTCAATAACACAACAGTCTCAGTAAGAAGAAAGAAACACGAACAGTATGAAGAGACAAGGAAAGAAAGCACCACAAGCAATGCAGGTCAACTCAACGTTAGAAGAGGTAATATCTGCAGCAGATGGAATGTCAGATAAAGAATTCAGGAGATACATGCTTCAGATGATCTGCAGTCTCAAGGAAGACATTAGACAGCAAAATCAGACAATGAAAGATCTCTTCAACAATGAATTACATAAACAAATCCAGGAAGCAAAAGATCAACTATACAGGGAGCTAGAGGTTATAAAAAACAAACAGAAATCCTAGAAATGCAGGAAGCAATAAACCAACTTAAAAACTCAATTGAGAATACTACCAGCAGAGGAGAACACTTAGAAGATAGAACATCAGACAATGAAGACAAAGTATTTCAACTTGAAAAGAACATAGACAGCTCAGCAAGACTGTTAAGAAACCATGAGCAGAACATCCAAGAAATATGGGATAACATAAAGAGACCAAACTTAAGAGTCATTGGGATACAGGAAGGTATAGAGGTCCAAACCAAAGGAATGAGCAATCTATTCAAAGAAATTATTTGAGAAAACTTCCCAGACTTGAAGAACGAGACAGAATCCCAAATCCTAGAAGCCTACAGGACGCCTAATGTGCAAAATCATAAGAGATCCACACCTAGACACATTATAATGAAGATGCCCAACATACAGACTAAGGAGAGAATTTTAAAAGCTACAAGAGAAAGGAAGCAGATTACATTTAGGGGTAAACCAATCAGGATAACAGCTGATCTCTCAACACAGACTCTGAAAGCTAGAAGATCCTGGAATAACATATTTCAAACACTGAAAGAAAATGGGTTCCAACCAAGAATCGTGTATCCGGCGAAATTAAGCTTCAGGATGGAAGAGAAATTAAAACCTTCCACTATAAAAAAAAGTTAAAAGAAGTTGCAGCTAGAAAACCATCTCTTCAAAAAATCCTTGGCAAAACATTACAGGAAGAAGAAATGGAAAATAACAATGAAAAGCAACAGTGGGAGGGAGGAAAGTAATCAAAGAGGAAAACATATCAGGTTTAGTAACATTAATAAACAAATATGGCTGGAAGAACAAACCATATCTCAATAATAACCCTAAATGTTAATGGCTTAAACTCACTAATTAAGAGACACAGGCTAGTAGAATGGATCACAAAACATGACCCAACAATATGCTGCCTACAAGAGACGCATTTGATAGGAAAAGACATACATAGACTGAAGGTGAAAGGTTGGGAAAAATCATTTCACTCATATGGACTTCAGAAACAAGCAGGAGTGTCCATACTCATATCAGATAAAATAGATTTCAAGCCAAAGTTAATCAAAAGGGATAAAGAGGGACACTACATACTGCTCAAGGGAACCATACACCAACAAGACATAACAATCATAAATATATATGCCCCAAACAATGGTGCAGCTATGTTCATCAAACAAACTCTTCTCAAGTTCAAGAGTCTAATAGACCACCATACAATAATCATGGGAGACTTCAACACACCTCTCTCACCACTGGACAGATCTTCCAAACAAAAGTTGAATAAGGAAACTATAGAACTCAATAACACAATTAACAACCTAGACTTAATTGACATATATAGAATATACCACCCAACATCAAGCAGTTACACTTTTTTCTCAGCAGCACATGGATACTTCTCAAAAATAGATCATATATTATGTCACATGGCAACTCTTAGACAATATAAAGGAGTAGAGATAATACCATGCATCTTATCTGATCATAATGGAATGAAACTGAAAATCAACTATAAAAGAAGGAAGGAAAAATCATGCATCACTTGGAGAATGAACAATAGGTTACTGAATGATCAATGGGTTATAGAAGACATCAGGGAGGAAATTAAAAACTTCTTAGAGATAAATGAAAACACAGACACAACATATCGGAATCTATGGGACACATTGAAAGCAGTTCTAAGAGGAAAATTCATTGCATGGAGTTCATTCCTTAAAAAAAAAAAAACCAACAAATAAATGATCTCATACTTCATCTCAAAATCCTAGAAAAAGAAGAGCAAAACAACAGCAAAAGAAGTAGAAGGCAAGAAATAATTAAAATCAGAGCTGAAATTAATGAAATTGAAACAAAAGAAACAATTGAAAAAATTGATAAAACTAAAAGTTGATTCTTTGAAAAAATAAATAAGATTGACAGACCCTTATCCATGATAACAAAGAGAAGAAGAGAGAGAACTCAAATTACTAGCATACAGGATGAAAATGGCAATATCACAACAGACACTTCAGAAATACAGAAGATAATCAGAAATTATTTTGAATCCTTATACTCCAATAAAATAGAAGATAGTGAAGGCATAGATAAATTTCTTAAGACATATGATCTGCCCAGATTGAGACAGGAGGATATAGACAACCTAAACAGACCAATATCAATTGAGGAAATAGAAGAAACCATCAAAAGATTACCATCTAAGAAAAGCCCAGGACCGGATGGGTATACAGCAGAGATATACAAAACCTTTAAATAGAAACTAATACCAATACTTTTCAAGCTATTTCAGGAAATAGAAAAAGAGGGAGAACTTCCAAATTCATTCTACGAGGCCAAAATCACCCTGATTCCTAAACCAGACAAAGACACTTCAAAGAAAGAAAACTACAGACCTATATCTCTAATGAACCTAGACGCAAAAATCCTCAATAAAATTCTGGTGAATTGGATACAAAATCATATCAAAAAAATTGTACACCATGATCAAGTAGGATTCATCCCTGGGATGCAAGGCTGGTTCAATATACGGAAATCAATAAATGTTATTCACCACATCAATAGACTTAAAAATAAGAACCATATGATCATCTCGATAGATGCGGAAAAAGCATTCGACAAACTGCAGCATCCCTTTATGTTCAAAACTCTCGAAAAAATAGGGATAACAGGATCATACCTCAACATTGTAAAAGCAATCTATGCTAACCCTCAGGCTAGCACAATTCTGAATGGAGAAAAATTGAAGGCATTCCCTCTAAAATCTGGAACAAGACAGGGATGCCCTCTCTCACCACTTCTGTTCAACATAGTTCTCAAAACACTGGCCAGAGCAATTAGACAGACGAAAGAAATTAAAGGCATAAAAATAGGAAAAGAAGAACTTAAATTATCACTATTTGCAGATGACATGATTCTATAACTAGCAGACCCAAAAGGGTCTACAAAGAAACTATTAGAGCTAATAAATGAATTTAGAAAAGTGGCAGGATATAAAATCAACACGCATAAATCAAAGGCATTCCTGTATATTAGCGACATATCCTCTGAAATGGAAATGAGGACAACCACTGCATTCACAATATCCTCAACAATAATAAAATACTTGGGAATCAACCTAACAAAAGAGGTAAAAGACTTATACAATGAAAACTACAGAACCCTAAAGAGAGAACTTGAAGAAGATCTTAGAAGATGGAAAAATATACCCTGTTCATGGATAGGCAGAACTAACATCATCAAAATGGCCATAGGAAAGGCAGCAAAATGGCGATATTACCAAATGTTCTCTATAGGTTTAAAGCAATGCCAATCAAAATCCCAATAGCATTTCTTGTGGAAATAGAGAAAGCAATCATGAAATTCATATGGAAAAATAAAAGACCCAGAATAGCAAAAACAATGCTAAGCAGGAAGTGTGAATCAGGTGGTATAGCGATACCAGACATCAAACTATACTACAGAGCAATAGTAACAAAAACAGCATGGTATTGGTACCAAAACAGGCGGGTGGACCAACGGTACTGAATATAGGACACAGAAACCATCCCACAAAACTACAACTTTCTTATATTTGATAAAGTAGGGTAAAAGCATGCAATGGAGGAAGGATAGCATCTTCAACAAATGGTGCTGGGAAAACTGGAAATCCATATGCAACAAAATGAAACTGATTCCCTTTCTCTCACCATGCACAAAAGTTATCTCAAAATGGATCAAGGAGCTTGATATCAAATCAGAGACAAGGCATCTGATAGAAGAAAAAGTTGGCTACGACCTACATACTGTGGGGTCGGGCTCCAAATTCCTCAATAGGACACCCATAGCACAAGAGTTAATATCTAGAATCAACAAATGGGACTTGCTCAAACTAAAAAGTTTTTTCTCAGCAAAAGAAACAATAAGAGAGGTAAATAGGGAGCCTACGTCCTAGGAACAAATCTTTACTCCTCACACTTCAGATAGAGCCCTAATATCCAGAGTATATACAGAACTCAAAAAATTAGACAATAAGATAACAAATAACCCAATCAACAAATGGGCCAAGGACCTAAACAGACACTTCTCAGAGGAGGACATACAATCCATCAACAAGTACATGGAAAAATGCTCACCATCTCTAGCAGTCAGAGAAATGCAAATCAAAACCACCCTAAGATATCATCTCACTACAGTAAGATTGGCAGCCATTATGAAGTCAAACAACAACAAGTGCTGGAGAGGATGTGGGGAAAAGGGTACACTTGCTCATTGTTGGTGGGACTGCAAATTGGTGCAGCCAATTTGGAAAGCAGTATGGAGATTTCTTGGAAAGCTGGGAATGGAACCACCATTTGACCCAGCTATTCCCCTTCTCGGTCTATTCCCTAAAGACCTAAAAAGAGCATGCTACAGGGACACTGCTACATCGATGTTCATAGCAGCACAATTCACTGTAGCAAGACTGTGGAAGCATCCTAGATGCCCTTCAATAGACGAATGGATAAAAAAAAAATGTGGCATTTATACACAATGGAGTATTACTCTGCATTAAAAATTACAAAATAATAGAATTTGGAGGGAAATGGATGGCATTAGAGCAGATTATGCTAAGTGAAGCTAGCCAGTCCCTAAAAAACAAATGCCAAATGTCTTCTTTGATATAAGGAGAGTAACTAAGAACAGAGTAGGGAAGAAGAGCATGAGAAGATGACTAACATTAAACAGGGATTGAGGTGGGAGGGAAAGGGAGAGAGAAGGGAAATTGCTTGGAAATGGAAGGAGACCCTCAGGGTTATACAAAATTACATACAAGAGGAAGTGAGGGGAAAGGGAAAAATAATACAAGGGGGAGAAATGAATTACAGTAGAGGGCGTAGAGAGAGAAGAGGGGAGGGGAGGGGAGGGGAGGGGGGATAGTAGAGGATAGGAAAGGCAGCAGAATACAACAGACATGAGTATGTCAATATGTAAATCAGTGGAAGCGTAACTGATGTGACTCTGCAATCTGTATACGGGGTAAAAATGGGAGTTCATAACCCACTTGAATCAAAGTGTGAAATATGATATATCAAGAACTATGTAATGTTTTGAACAACCAATAAGAAAAATTAAAAAATTAAAAAAAAACAAATAAATAAATTTGCTATATGCATTATTTGCTCTATTCTAAATGTTAATAGAAACTAAGAGAAAAAAAAAAAAAACATCTGCCAATGATTCTGATGTTCAAAGACATACAGATATAGCAGTCAAAAGCATCCCAGGAGCCAATAAAAATTAGTCTGTCTATTGTTATAGAAAATTCTATAGTTAGGTAACTATATATCTATATCAAATTTCTTCTTTCTCCAACATTTTATTATGAAAATTATAAACATATAGTAAAGTTAGAAAACAAGCAATCATATAATTGCCATCTAAATTCTACAAATATTTTGATATGTTGCTTCAGACTCTCCCTTAAAACATGACTTTAACATAAAATAAAATAGCATGATTAGAACATGGACAACTAACCACATCGAAGGTAATTCTATAGCCTTATTAGACCATAACTATTTAAGAGAAAACCTAAAGGAATCAATAAAGCTTTGGTGAGAAATGAATGGAGATAGCTTCACATAAACATGACACTCAGTGTTGATGTTTATTGTAATAAAATTATTTTTAAAAAATCATGTTAAAGAAACAAATTCTTAAACTATTTTGACATATAAAGGTAGAAACAAAATTAATAATGCTTATTCCCATTTTGATTAAGATTTAATTACATGTAAAGGGGAAATTTTGAAAAGTCAAAGTAACTTAAAATAGCTTAATGGAAATAAGTGAGTTTGTTTTATTAACACACTATGATAGCCTTCCCCAAACTCTTATCTTCATCAACACAGCAATGATATTTAAAATCACTTAATTCTTTATATGCACTTACTATTATTAGGATTTGCAAATATTAGTTAGATGTCACACAAAAGAGGTGTAAAAAGAATAGTTTTGTGTGGTTGCCGCAGTCTGGCTGGGAACAAATCACGAGCCACTCAAGCAGGAACAAACTTTATTTCTGCACTCCACCAGCACGCTCCACACACGCTCCCGGGGAACTCTCCTGAACGCCACCCACACCGCTCCTCCAGGAACACACCACACACCAACCGGAACTCCCACCACCGGAACTTCACCAACCAACTCGAACTCTTCAGGAATCCCCTCGAGGGCTCAACCGGAACTCAACGGGAACTCCAACTCAAAAGTCATCATGTTAATGGCTCGCTGGCGTCACCTCTCAACCACTACTTCTGGCAAAAATGCCATGTGTCATCCTGACTTGGCTGTGGCCCTCAACATCTGGTAAAAGTGGCACATGTCTGGGAAGTTGCAGAACTGCATTCTAGGCAATGCTATATGAGATCCTGGTTAAGTAAACCTTGAAACATCAGATTTCTTATTGCTATCTTTTTTAAAAAGAGATTTTGTGTGTGTGTGTGTGTGTGTGTGTGTGTGTGTGTGTGAGAGAGAGAGAGAGAGAGAGAGAGAGAGAGAGAAATAGAGAAAGAGAGAGAGAGTTGAATGTATCTCTCTTTAAGGTTCCTACAGATAAATCCACTCTATCTATAGTCTATAGTGGCACTAATGTTACCTCGGGGATTTGGATCCTTCCAGTAGAAGTTGCAAAAATTGACTAGAGCACATAGTTGTCTTTATTCATTTGAGCTACTATAACGAAATACCATAAATTGGAACATAAACAGCAGAAATAAATTCCTCATAGATCTGAAGGTTGAGACATCCAAAATCAGATGCTGTCAGATTTGTTATCTGGCTAGAACCTACTTCCTATTCTGAAAACAGTTGTCATATCAATGTTTCTTGACAGGATGAAAAGAAGAAGAGAGTTCTCTGGAGCATCTTTCCTAAGGGCACTAATATCATTCACCATTCATGAAGTCTCCACTCTCAGGACCTAATCACCTCGTAGAGACCCCACCTTCTATTACCAGAGATTTGGAGATTACAATTTCCACATATGACTTTGGTGGGAATGATGCAAACATTCGGACCATAGCAGTAGTCATTTATTATTCTTAATTTCACTAAAGAAAAATTTCCAGACTCAGAAAAAGTTCATCTCAGGTTCTTCTCCCATTTCCAGGATTATACCTCATTAGTTTCAGGCTAATTTTTTTTATAAATAATAACCTTGACCTCAAACTTTGTCTTTTATATATTAATCACCCATACTTGTAGCCCCCATCCCTTTTATTTCAACTTAGGAAGGAAATATACTCCTCTACCCCATTTCTCAATCATTAGTTACCATGTTTCCTAAGGCAAATGTCTGCTTCACTTGTTCTCATCAATATAGTACATATATTTTTCATATAGATCCATTTGTTTATTCTAAAGCATTCATTATACAGAAATTTATGAGGTTTTTCGATGATCTGAGAATAAACCAACATCACTGCAAATGTAAAACTGGATATCAATACAAGGAAACTATCTTATAACTTCCAGACTGAAAATCCCATTATAGAATTACTTCAAGAGTGCTGCAGATTTGATCTTCACAGAGATTATCAGGAAGACAGGTTAGATAAAAAATTTGAAGAACAAGAAACTTAACAGTTTCCTTCACCCATGTGTTTCAATGCCCAACAAATTCCATAGTTTGAAAGTAATCTCTAAAAGTAGCACAAGAATGACAGTGCAAAAGTTCAAACCTGTCATAGCACTACTATGTAGCAACCCCTCTTATAATTGCTTTATATGTACTTATTTAATGTTCAGAACCTCTCAGGTAATGTGACAGTTGAGAAAACTGAGTCACAGATAGGTTACATAAGGTCATGCATTTAAGAAATTGTAGGTACCAGGATTTGATCCAAAGCCCTTTGCTTCAGAATCTCATCCCAAATTACTTTAAGAATACATTAAAAATTCTGCTCTTGTTTTTGCACTAATAGACCAGTGCTAAACTCTGTGACCTATAACACTTAAAGCCTTTCATATTTGTCTTGTCTAGTTAGCTCCATCGCTCATCTTTTGTCACTTAACTCCTTTTGGGAATGACTCCTCTTCAATGTCATCCATTTACAAATTCATTTAACAATAAGAGAACTTACAAGGCTGAACCATTATTGTTATTCTGGGAATCAGAAATTCTATTGCTTCAAAAACTGTAGATTCCTTTTTGAAGCAGATAGAATGACCCACATTAAGCACAGAGGTTACTGAACTGTTGTTTAGAGCATGTCAAATGTAAAACAGCCGTCTATAATCAATGTTTGGCATTAAGCACCATGTTCCCTTCTGAAAATATTTATTTTAAAAATCAGAATAGAGCAAGAATAAAGAAATCATTTTGAAGTTTTTCATATCTGAATACTTTATATATAATATATTTATATTTATATATATATATATATATAAACTCCATTTTATCAGGGTGTTTTACATATCTAGAAAGAACCTTTAACAATATATATATATATACACACACACTCCAATTTATCAGGGTGTTTTACATATCTAGAAAGAACCTCAAATAACCTTCTAGCAATTAAAGGAAAAGAAGAAAAGAAAGAACATAAAAAGTTGTATAACTTTTATATTTCTGTATATTCCCTGAATATCAAAATAGAGGTCAGTTATGTAACCAAAAGTATGGGGATAGCTATAAGAGAACATTTATACAAACTTCATGATATTTCCTAGGTCCCTAAATTCACAACCAGAATATGAAGTTAAAACATCATAGAAAAATCCACACTGCAAGTGGAATCATAATTATATGTGCGCCCTATGTGCTGGCTCTGCGTTATTCCAGTGATAACAATTCACAGGTTGACATCAAGCACCATCTCTATAATGCAGCCTCAGAAAAAAAAATCCACTTCAAGTTAAACAAAACCTGCATGATCAAATTAGTAGTCAGCACAAATTTTATGTCCCTAATTAAATTGTATAATAATCTTTTGATAGGGTTTTACAACATGATTACAAAAAGGTACAAACTCCTGAAAGGAATTAAAGAATTATATTATGAAATGCTGACCATCCAAACAGAAAAAAATAAAGAAAAATTACTTAATTTCAATATAAGTGATGCAATGAATATTAATTATAGTAAGAATTTCTGACTAAAATTAATATTATCAAGTAAATTTTGCCCAACTTTCTGAATATAATTAATTTAGATTTTAGAGATAAAATTTATTTCATGTTCTTATTTTTGTTATCTAAATTTTCTGAGAATATTTTATAATCTCCTATATAAGATCCTGTAAGTTAATAATAGCTCCATTTATTGAGGATTAGCATCATTTTAAATACTTTTTATACTTCATTTAATAATTTTGATCATTCTATGAAATAGATACCAAAATAATCCCTGATTTTGAAATGATTGAAATTGAGTACATAAAATGAGTAAATTAACTGAATTTATTCAAACAGTAAGCACCAAATCCAGTATTTGAACATTGAGAGTTAATGTCTTTCTAGTGAATACAAAATAGAATGCATTCTAGAGTACTGTTAAAAGAGGTAAGTCACCTTTACACATTTTAAATGCTATTTCATAATTAATTATTTTAATATTGATTACTTGTAATATATGTTCTTCTCTGAAGTAAAATTTGTTTTTCTTAAGTCCACATTTCTATTTTTATTATTATAATTTTGTTTTTTCCATCAGAGTTAATCAGTATTTGATATGCTTTCTAAAACATCAAAAAATAAATATTTATTTTATAATAATATAATAATAAAGTCTGAATCGAAATGGAAATAATTTGACAATTTAAAACATTATACTGTATATCCTTCTAACATTTTGTTCTGAGTACAGAAATTTTTTTCCTTCATTAATATTACATTGTACAAGCAACTTGAAATGTAATTCTACTTAACTATTAAGGTGATGTTTTTAATCATTTTGATTAACATTTTTCTCTCATGCCTAGAACAATAGAACCTCAACAACTAATTACTGAATGATTTGTTCTTGAATGAACCTCATTTATAACTTATTGTAAAAACTTTCCTACTATTCTTAATTTCTCTTATTTCTTTGAACTTTACTGCCATTTATTTCTTACTCCATTGGGATTTCACTTAGTGAATAACTATCTTTATAAATAATCACATTGCATTTTTGTTTGTTTGTTTTGGTACTGGGAAATAAAACCAGGGGTGCTAGTTGCCTTGCTAAGTTGCTGAGACTGCCTTTAAACTTTGAAATCCTCTTGCCTAAGCCTCCGGAGCAGCTGGAATTATAGGCCTGTATCATTGCTCTCTGCGCAATCTTCTTTTAACTTGATCCTTCATCTCTCATCAACTTTTGTAGGATGTATTTTCTGTGTTAGGGTGCAAGATTCAGCAATTCATCATTGGTTTGTTCCTTTGATTCCATTTCCATGTCCTACTCCTTACCAAGAGCAACATTTTTATGTTATTAATATATACCATCCTGTTTTTATACATTCTTATAAAATGTGTAATGTTTTAACTGTATAAATGTTTTTTATACTGCATTATGTTTCTTATTTTTTTCATCAGTTTTAATGTGTTAAAGTCCTATCCATCTTGAGACAGATATATAGATACCCTAAGAATTATTTATTATGGCTGAATTGTACTTCATGGTGTCTTTTCTTTGCTTGTTCTTCAATTTACCTCCTCCCAGATATAGACACAAACGTAATCAGTTAATCATTTCCATAAATAATGTAGCATTAGCCATTGGATACTTTATGTATATATATTAATATATTCTATATATGGCTGTATCATCATTTGAGTAGCTGGTTTTGTAAATTTATTCCCCGTTCCTCTCTGAATATTGGTCCAGTTTATTTCTATTAGATTGTTTTAAAGTGGCTTTGGAAAGGCCACAGAGACTCAGTAATATGACTTAATATGACTTCATATTTATTAGGAATTCCATCATTCAGATAAATTCCTCTTAGTAAATCAAGTAATCAATACCAATTACCTTTTAATGAAATGGAAAATTCTGGCTGGATGGGTAGCTCCATGGTAGAATGTGTGTTTAGTATGCTGGAGACCCTAGAAATCTATAGAAATCTCCAGAACCAAAGGGAAGCTGGGGAAACAAGCAATGGAATACAAGTGTCCTGCTTCTATAAATAAATAAATAATAAATAAATAAACAAACAAACAAACAATGATTGAGTCATTAGAAATAAATAATACAACCACACCTCAACAAGTTCTTTGCATTTCCAGTGATGCCCATGTATAGCTACAAATTCATATCCATTTCAAGAAAAGCCACTGAATGTCTTTGTGTCCTTGTGTCCTAGAAGCTAACCTATAAATTGGGAAAATCTTATATACCAAGGTGAAGATACTTTAAATATCATGATACTAATACCTGTTGAAGTTCTCTTAAACTTATACTGAAACCCCATTTAAAAGTAGTGAACCATGTATTCAGTTGTGGTTTCTTTCATACCTTAAGTTCCATTGCATAAAGACAGGTTGCGTCAGTACTTCCACTGGCAACAATTTTGAGTGAGAATAAAGTGGTACATGGACTTGGGGGTTGGGTGTTAGTGGTTTAATGTGGGAACAAATTTCAATCTTTGTAATACTACCATTTTCAAAATATTTGTTTCTACCCTATCTGGGATATCTATGCTGAAATGTCTTCTGTGATTCATTCCAGGTCAGGTTCTCAGGCAAACCCACTGGTAATCTGCCAAGGAATCACTTTCCCACACAACCTTATCTTCAATACCATTCTCTCATACTGTGACCAAATGATACCAAAGTAGAAAAATATGTTTTGGCCAAACAATGCTGTTCATTTATATGAAAAAAAAAAGAAAAAAACACCAGAATTCGGGAAAGAGATGTTATATAGAAGATTAAACTCGGGGGAGGAAGGAACATTGCCTTAACTTTGTTCACTCTCATACTATAGAAAGACAAATAATAATCCAACCATAAAATTGAAAATGCACTTATTCATAAGCCAGATACGTTGATAATCAATTGTATCTATTGTTTTTCACAGCAGCACTCTGTTTCCATACAGAAAAAAAGTGCATCAATTGCATCAGCTCATGTACAAACTTCAATTACCAGGTTTACTGGTTATTGAACTAAAGAGAACTGAAGGTAGGAGTTGCTAAGGGGTGGAAAATCAAGACAAAGATGTCAAATGCTCTTTGAACTTTTTCAATTTATACACTCTGGTCTCAGTTTACTTATTAGACTTATTAACAAATGGTGACAGTACTAGTATCTCAGTGGAGATTTTATGAGTCTAAAAGAAAAAGAAAGAAACAGTTACAACTTTTAAAGCAGATCAACATTTGAAAAGTGGCTGTAAGTAGATTTTAGAATTTGAAAGTTGATTTTAATTTGATGCTTTATGCATAACTGCCCAGTTGTTTTTATTCATAAAACTGAATTATTGCCAAGATGATGATTCCAAGCAACACAATCTCCATCAAAAACCTCCTTACTTCCAATGTTGAAGTGATATCTTGTATCAACATGAACATGACTGTCAAAGCATTGGTCACCATCAATTGCATAGCAGTAGGGTAGAAGTACTTCTTCAGAAGGGGTTAAACTAAGAAGGCGTACACATAAAACATGAAGAGCAATGAGTTCCCCAGAACACCAATGCACACCAATTCAAAAGTCAGAAGACTTTTGAATAAGCTAGAATAAAGAATCCTAGTATGTGTTACAGTGCTACTAATAACTGAAACATTATTTTATGATCTTTCCCAAGAGGATGCAAGTTTGAATGCTGTGTTTTGTTTTGCACTTTTACTGAAGACACTGAATACTTATGCTTAAAACTGTTAATGAAATATTTGGGTTTACTTAATTTTCACATTATTTACATCTGTTTACGCAAATTTTAATTTTGATTACATTATCAGGGTACAAATAGCAGGATAAAAATAGGCTTATTTCAATAAAAACTGGTTAGAGAAATCCAAGAAATAGATGAAACACATAAACAAGAATTTGTTGTGTGTGATGTAGCCAAAAATACTTTTAAAATATAAAGTCCATTTTAATCCAAAAGCAAAATATGGATTTTAGAAGTGCTTTTTTTTTCTTTTTTTTCACATTCAATAATAGTTCAAGTCAAAAAAAAACTGATTGCACTATGTCAGGTTTTATGAGATGACTGGATTATTGGTCACATTTAGGGACTTGAGACTTAACACAGCATAAGCTTTGACAAGGACAATATGCATTTAATTGTATTAATTTAGTATAATGTTTATTGATGTAAATGAATAATTTTAGTAAATTGATGGAAAGTGATTGTCATGTCAATTTCAGTTGTGATAATTCAGTTTTTCTTTCTTTATTCTTTTTCTTTTTTTGTTTTCCAAAGTATTTACTTTAGCAGAAGGCATGAGCATACCCAAGACCAGCCAGAATGAAATTGCTAATGTCTGTAATGGTTTCAATAACATAGAAGTAGACAACGATGTTGAGAATTCAGAAGAAAAGGAAAAAAGGACAATTCCATATGTAGTGCTTAAATTTAAGCCACACCCACTTAGAATTACTGGGACTGACAGTGAGGCTTGAAATGCACTCAGGAGACAGGTGGTGCAGATGGAAACACCCTGGGTCACTCTGTATGAGAACAAAACTGCCTGATAGCCAGCCTCCATCAAAAACCACCTTACTCCCAAGGTTGAAGTGATATCTGGTATCAACATGAACATGATGGTCAAAGAATTGGCCAACATTCGTTGCATAGCAATAGGATAGATGTGCTTCTTCAGATGGGGTTTAATTAAAAAGGTATACACATATATCGTTAAGAGCAAAGATATTCCCAGGACACCAGTGCACAGCTGAGAGATGAAAACCCCAAAGATTATGTTGCTTGGAATCACCATCTTCACAATAATTCAGTTTTATGAATAAAACAATGGACAGTTATGAATAAAAGCATCAAATTAAAATCAACTTTTAAATTCTAAAATCTACTTAACAGCCACTTTTCAAATGTTAACCTGCTTTAAAAGTTGTAACTGTTTCTTTTTTTTGCCTTATAAAATCTCCACTATAGTGATACTATTACTGTCACCATTTATTAATAAGTCTAATAAGTAAACTGAGACCAGAGTGTATAAATTGAAAAAAAAAGCCATGCAGGTGTTAAATGGCTCAGTTAGAATCAGATCTAGATAATTTAATGATACTATAGATGATATTAAATTATTATATGGATAGATCAGGGAAGTAAAGAAGTGACATTCTGTCTTCCAGGTAGAGGAAAATTTTACAAGATGGAAGCAAACAGATTACAAAAATACTACATCTCTTTCCTGTGCTCATAGAAGAGGAGAAAGAAAGGGTTAAAGACTTCCCTTTTTCATGATCCACAGAAAGTCCTATTCATTCACTTCTCCTTCTCCATCACAGCCATTTCACAATCATTCTTTGCTTCACCTCATCAGTGAAATTTTCTTCAAACTCTTAGGTCAGATATTTTTAGTTTGGGAGAAGCAATTTTCCAGTTATCAAAGTGCCTGGGAGCTTTCAGAATTTCTTTTCTGATAACACTTTTACCATTTTCTAAGTTATCACAAAGAAAAAAATTATAAAGCAGATTTTTCTCTTGCCCATCTTAGATAATGTCTTTGTTAGATATAAAGTCCAATGTGCTATTTTACACATTTGAATTCCTTAACATCTGTTTCCAAATTTTATCAGTATCAACTGCTTCCTGAGTTTTTTCATTTAAGCCAAAGCACATTGTCCTTTTGTGAGGAGCTGATCCCATACTCTGGCTTCTTCATTTTTCAAAACCATCTTTGAAATCACTGCTGGAAGCTGCTTTTCCTTAACAGTTTCTACCCCAGTGGGAGAGGACATCTCTTCAGTAGGTGATGTTGATAAAACTGAATGGCCACATACAAAGGTATGAAATTATATCCTTATTTCATACTATATACCAAAATGAACTGAAATGGATGAAGGACTTTAATATAAGACCTAAACCCATGTAACTTCTAGAAGAAAACACAAGGGAAAAGCTACATGACTTTGGTCTGGGTGTATTTTTTAGATTTTACCTCGAAAGTGAGAAAATATAAACAAAAGTAGGCAAATGGGATTACATCAATTAAAACAACAAAGCAAGGGCTGAGGCTGGGACTCAGTGGCAGAGCACTTGCCTAGCATGTATAAAGCACTGGGTTCTATTCTTAGCACCGCATATAAAAATAAACAAAATAAAGGCATGCTGACCATCTACAACTAAAAAAAAAAAAAATTTAGAAACAAAGCAAAAGGCTTCTGCACACCAAGGAAAGAACAATGTGAAGATATGATGTACAGAATGAGAAAATATGTGCAAGCCATACATTCTTTAAAGGAGTTAATATCCAAAATAATATAAGGAACTCAACTAAGTAGCAGGAAAAAGGAAACTGATTTATAAATGGATAATGCACCTAAACAGACATTTATCACAGAAGACATAGAAATGGGAAAAGATATTTGAAAATGATTTCAACATTACCAATCATTTGGAAAATTGAAATCGTAATGATGATTCTTAGGATGGGTATCATCATAAACATGAAAGAGAACCAAGTGTTACTAAGGCTGTCGGGAAAAGGGAACACTAATGAACTGCTGCTGGGAATTTAAGTTAGTGGCACCATTGTGTAAAGTAGTACAGAATTTCCATTGAATAAATAAATACAGCTAGAATTTCCATATGATCCAACAATCCCGTTTCTGGGTATTTACCCAAACGATTTGAGATTAGTGTTCTGAAGACATGTCTGCTTATTCTCTCAAGTACACTGTGGCACCATTCACAGTAGACAGTTATGGAATAGCCTCAGTGTCCATCAAGAGATGAGTAGACAAAGAAAGTATAGTTCATATCTACAAGAGAGTACTATTAATTCTTTAAAAAGAAATATTGTCATTTGGGACAATATAGATGGAAGTGGAAAAAATTATGCTAAGTGAAATAAGCCAGGCACAAAAAGACAAATACCACATGACCTCACTAATATATGAGAATCTAAAAACAATTTAACTCACACAAGCACAGAGTAGAATGGTGGTTACCAGAGGCTCAGGGATCGGGAGAAATGGTGAGATGATATTTAAAGGGTACAAATGTCCAATAAGGAGAAATTTATAATTTATATTGATATCTCTTTACAGTGTGCCTAATATAGTATATAATAATGTACATTCCAAAATTGCTAAAAGCAAATTTCAAAATTCACACCCAAATAACAGGCATTTGTAGATGTGGATGTATTAATTAGCTTGATTTAATTATTCAACATTATATTCAGGAAACAATATCATTTTGTTCTCCATAAATGTATAAAACTAATAAATAATTAATCAATTTAAAAGTAAAAAATTAAATAGTATAATTCTCAAAAAGATCATTTTAATTATAGTTTGGAAATATAACTTATTGGTTAAAATCATGAGATTTGGTGACAAAAGACATTGGTTTTATCAGTTCCTAGTTATTCTCTTAAATCTATCTGTTCTTAATCTATATGTGCCAGAGTTTTCTAAGGCAAAAATTAGAATAAAAAAAGATGAGAAAAAAAGAAAAAAAAAGCTTCTAGGTCATGGTTTTTATTGAAGTTAAAATAATTTTTTTAAATACTTAAAAATTTCCCTGATCTAAATGTTTGTAATGAATATTTACTATTATTATTTAAAAAATGTGCTAGTGTATGAGTTTTATGAGAGGAATTTTATAATTAAAAAAGTATTAATTAAAAGTTAGCAGGCTCTATTGAAAAATTAATTTGCTTAATTAACCTACTTACTTCCACTTCACCTTACTTTAATTGTGTGTTGATCCATTTAACTGTGTCTGTGTTATTTTGCTTTATAGTAAATGTTTTGTTTTTTATGACAATAAATTCATATACAAATGATTTAAGAGACTGCTAAGATAAGGGAAAGTTTTAACCTTACATTTTAAAGGCAATAATTCAATCAAAAGTGAGCATAAAATGAAATTTTAATTTAAAATACAATTAAACCAAAATTAACTATAAAAGGTGTGATAAGATCATTTAATAGCTGTTAATCTAAATAAATATGCTTTTAATCATCAACTGGCATTTAATTAACCTGCAATAACTGGCTTATTAAATTTAAATTAAATCATTATATGAGACTTCATTTAAATTGTACATGAATGCTATATTTTTCTGCTACTTTGCACTTATCTAATGTATTTCAGATGTGCTAAAAGAAGGTTAAAATAATTTTTAAATTTTAACTTTTCATATATCCTTACTGCAAATCTCTATTCTTACTGAACAAGTTTAAATATTGTGTAAATTATGGGGCAAAAATCAAGAAATTGAAAACAATGCTATAACTTTTAAAAAATAGATAGAAAAAAAAGAACAACTAGCCTAGAAATTACATGATTAATTTATCAGCTTTATTGTTCCCAAATATATTTATAAATCTCTGAGTGCTGAGTGTGCTCTTTGCTCCTGGATTTTTACTGCTTCTAGACTTTCTTAATGTTCAGTGTTAGTTATATAGTACATATATAGTTATATTTACTCCATGTCTACACAGATATCTATGTATTTATTTCTTTGTGCATGCATGTATGTTTATATGTGTGTGAATAAACACATGCACACACATATTATGCAAAGAATATATATATATATGTGTGTATATATATATATATATCAAAAGGCACATGAGTTCATACTAATACCTAGACTCCAAACCAAAATTATAAAATTTATTCTAACATTTTCTCTGTGATTTTGTTTTTCAATTTCTTTCTCAGGGAAAATTTCTCTTATATTCCTTTTAATACCATGATATATTTTTTGATATTGCTAAGTTGTATAAATCATGTCAAAAACAAATTATCTATATATAACTCTCTGGCATAGATTCTTAGAATATGTTTTTAAAGACTATCACATAACTACATTCAAGTTGTTTAGTTTAATTTCTTTCTCAGACTACTGTAATGTATTTGAATGACTACTTTTTTGAAAGTGCTGCACAGTATACCTTATGAACTCTTGCTTGCAAAAATAGTTGGCTAAATAAATATTTCTTCAGTAGCTATATTTCCCCCGTGAAAATTAGATAGTAGTATTCCATTACTTTTTTATGTAATTAAAAAACAAGACTATATGTTAGTTCTAATAAAATTTAATTCATTGATAAGAAGTTAAATTTTGTTTCTAGATAATGGTGGGAACATTTCTTTATCAGAATCATCAGTAAATGTTTTAAGTGTTATCCTTTTTTTCATTTCTCAGTGCTTTTGCAGGATAATACATTGACAATTTAATCTAAATTTCCAAATATATTTTCTGCACAAAAATTATTTATATTAGCCAGGCAGAGTGGTGCACACCTGTAATTCCAGTGGCTTGAGAGGCTTGAAGGAAGATCATAAATTCAAAGCAACCCTCAGTAATTTTACAGAGACCCTGTCTCAAAATAAAAGAAATAAAAAGGATTGCAGATGTGGCTAAATGGTTAAGCACCCCTGGGTTCAATCCCCAGTACCAAATAAATAAATAAATAAATAGACTAAATAATTTTGTTTCTGTGATTATGCTTTCTTCTCACAGCAATGTACTTTTTTAGAAATATTTTTAAGTTGTAGATGGACAACATAACTTTATTTATTTTTATGTGGTGGTGAGGATTGAACCCAGTGCCTCGCACATTTGAGGAAACTGATCTACCACTGATCTACCGCCCCAACCCCAGCAATGTTCTTTTCTTAAAGAGTTTGGTTTATCCCATTCTCTCTAATTGTTATATTTTTATTCTGCAATAATTACCTTGCCTTTTTGCATGATCTAATTATAAGAAATTATAATCTCAAATTTTAATATTACAACTTATGGATTTAAAATTTTATAGTATTGTTATAGGAAAACCCGCTTAAAAAACATTGAAAGACCAAAAAAAATTTGAAGCAAATTAGAGAGCTTTATTACCAGGCCAGGGGCGCTAATGCCATGCCCAAATGGCCTTCTGAAAGAAGCATGTCAGCCTGTCTGTGCTTCTAATATTTAAGGAAGAAAACCACATCCTATGGAATCTGCGAATTACAAGCAAGCAGGGTTGAAAAAGTAGTTAGCAGAGCAGAGTCAGACAACCACATCCTGGGTTCCAGCACAGTTGTGGTTGAACATCCTGGGTTCAGGTACATTTGCAGATGTATGAAGCACAAAAACACATTTTTTGATGAATTTTAAAAATAGATTATGTAACAGTTTGACATGGGAACCATAAAGATGGAGTCACTATGGCTATACTATTTTATTAGTATATATTTTTAATCTATTATTTATAACTTATTAATTGTACTGATTAAT
The DNA here is from genome assembly GCF_964194105.1 of Spermophilus citellus. NCBI lineage: Eukaryota > Metazoa > Chordata > Mammalia > Rodentia > Sciuridae > Spermophilus > Spermophilus citellus. The sequence continues at coordinate 51,995,506 of NC_138182.1, read as the reverse complement.
TCAGACCATAACAGTATGTATTACAGTGCTGCTGTTCATAGAAAAGTACATGCTCCTGATTAGTCAGTAGGGTTTGCTTCTTTTGAAGTCATTTCCTTTCAAATGCCTTTTCCTCCAAATTCACTCAGAGATAAATCATCTGCATATCTTGTATTAAGAAGAAGATTTTTGGTAATCCCTCTTTCCTCATAAGGGTCATTTCTGTAGCTATTCCTAACATTCCAAATGGAAGAGGAATTCCTATTTTAGTGTATTAAAGCTGGAGGTGCTCGTATGCTATGCTGTATCACTGGTAAGGGCTTCTCTAACTGAAAGACAGAAGTCTAGGGACATTCTCTCACCTTTGAACTTTCTGAGTCAGATATAGGAAACTGCCAGCCTGTGGGGTCAGGTGTGTTACCTTATTCTTATTTTCCAATTTGTATAGCTGGAAAAGTGAGAGAATTCAAGACTTTCTTTTCATTTCCATGTGCCATTTTTGTGTTTGATTTAGGATAGTAAATAGAAGACCAGCTTCTTGGAGTCTAAGTTCTTTCTTCAATTTACATTTATCTGAAAGCCATAAATTAGAGAATATCGGAAATTGGTTTTGATATTAATAAAATTCTATGTAATCCCCTTTTCATTTTCAATGTATATAGTCTTGAGAGCACACTGAATTAGATTTGTTTCTTCACTAAAACTTATCCTATAATATTGCTAAAAGGGTGGGGAGTTCTGAGAAATTGAGGCAGTAATGGAGTCCCCCACTCTTCAAATAGCAATTTTTTAAATTTACTTTTTATTCTAATTGTTATATATGACAGCAGAATGCATTATAATTCATATTATATAGAGAGCACAATTTTTCATATTTCTGGTTGTATACAAAGTATATTCACACATTTCTGTCTTCAAATATGTACTGAGGATAATGATGTCCATCTCATTCCACCATCTTTTCTATTCCCTTGCCTCTCCCTTCCCCTACCATCTCTTTGCTCTATATAGAGTTCATCTAACCCTCCCATGCCGCCCCTCCCAAACCCACTATGAATCAGCCTCCTTATATAAGAGAAAATATTCAGCCTTTGGTTTTTTGGGATTGGCTAAATTCACTTAGCATGATATTCTCCAACTCCATTCATTTACCTGCAAATCCCATGGTTTTATTCTCTTTTATTACTGAGTAATATTCCATTGTGTATATATACCACATTTTCTTTATCCATTCATCTACTGAAGGGCATCTAGGTTGCTTCCACAGTTTAGCTATTGTGAATTGTTCTGCTATAAATATTGATGTGGCTGTGTCCCTGTAGTATGCTGTTTTTAAGTCCTTTGGGTTTAGACCAAGGAGTGAGATAGCTTAAATGAGGCCAGAAAATTTTCAAACATCTCCCTCAGAAAAACAGAAATGAATTTATTGGAAGGGATAAGTGGGACATTGCCAAGGGAGAGAGTAAGTCCTCTTAGAGAGGAGAGAGATGGTATGTCTCTCCCGCCCTTCATTTTTATTGGGATCCTAGGGAAGTTTTCACAGAGCCCCACCCAAGTCTACCACTAGACTTTTGAATGACATCAGACTTTCAAGTGCTCACTGACATGATAACTCATGGTAACTTTGGTGCATACTGACCAGTTCTAGTTGGAACGTGTTCTTAAGAGATTTTATGACCAAGGGGAATTATCTTTTCCTCCCTGAGTTCTGAGATCTGGTCTGTGTAAGAATCTCAAAAGTTCTTACCCTCCTTCAGGATAACTTGTATTCTTTTTATCCAAATTTTGATTCTGCAGTTCCTTTGCAGATATCATGCTGTTTGCTGAAGAATGTAACATATCCTGTGATTTAAGCCAGACAGAGCTGCAAGTAAATTACCCTTTAGAAAAGAAAGCATGTGAAGGTCAGAGCAGTAGATTCAATGGATAGAATTGTTCTTCTACTCTCATGTTCATTCTCTTCACAACTATCACTTCTCCATCAATACCAAGCATGAATCCTATCAATAATCTATTAATGAGCTTTGTGGAAGAATATATAAAATTTGAATATGTAAGAGTTAAAAGGCAAAAAGTATTGAACTTATTAAATTATACATTATAATATTATGAAACCAATTTTAAAAGGATCCCATACAATTTTTAATTTTAGGAGTCTTCCCGTTTCACTTCTGAGGATGACAGAATAATATCATAACCCAAGAAAATGGACCAATATACTTTTCCCATATGACTATTTAATTTTAGTGAATTGGACTTTCTATTATGTGTACCAGAGCCTACAAATTAATATTCCTTAAAATTAGTTGAGTATTGAAATTATAAGAAAAATTAATTTTAATCAATATTGGTTCATAATAATGCAAACAGATGGTTTACATATAAGATATTTTTATCCCTGATGCATTATGGAAAGAATGTTGTCAACAACTAAGGAAGAAATTAAAATTTAAAGGATGGTATAATTGGGCTTTTAGATTTTCTTGGAAAGTCAATACATACCATGTAAAATATAAAGGATCATTAGTCATATTATGATTACTAGATAAACATATTTTATTTTATATGGAATATATTCCAAATATTTTCAAATTACTGATTTTTTGATGGTTAAGCAATAGTAGAAAACAGAAAAATTACAGGAAATAAATTACCATCTAACAGTAATACCTATGTATTGGTTATCTGGCTGAATTTCTAGACTTTCTTTTCCAATATACATTACATACCCTTAATATACATTACATACCCTTAACAGTTAACCTTGACTGAACTTTTGAAGAACTTCTCAATAAAAATACATGAAAAGCAATACACAATACTTTGTTTTTCAAAGCAACATTCATGAGTAACTACCTCAATAAAACCAAAATGACCTGCGAACATATCTGACTTAAGTCCAATTCATTCTCATAGAAGAGACTAATTTAAATGAATTATGGTTTGACTGACATCACCAACATAGCAATTTAACATGAGAAATATGCATCTCCATCAAAAATGAAAGTAATTCAAAATAATCATTCAAAATAAATTCAAACTGTTACAAAGAATATCGAAGGAATATCAAGAGGAGACCCTGATTAATCAGAAAGTTCAGGATTGAGCCACAGCAATTAGAAGAAAGATATTAAACGGATACAAATAGGGAAAGAAGAACTCAAACTATCCCTATATGCTGACAACATGATTTTATATTTGGAAGACTGAAAACACTCCAGCAAAAAAACTTCTAGAACTCATAAATGAATTCAGCAAAGTAGCAGGATATAAAATTAATACCTATAAATCAATTGTCTTCCTGTACATCAGAATCAACTGAAACTATGAGAACTGTCCAATTCAGAATAGCCTCAAAAAAATATTTGGTAATCAATCTAACAAAACAGGTGAAAGACCTCAACAATGAAAGTTGCAGAACACTAAAGAAATTGAAGAACTTAGAAGATGGAAAGATCTCCCATGTTCTAAGATAGGCAGAATTAATATTGTCAAAATGGACATACTACCAAAAGTGCTATACAGATTTGATGCAATTCCTATTCATATGTTCTTCATAGACATAGACAAAGCAGACATGAAACTCATTTGCAAAAATAAGGGGCCCAGAACAGCCAAAGCAATCTTCAGCAAGAAAAATTAAGCAGGAGGTGCCATAGTAACAGATCTTTAATTACACTAGAGAGCTATAATAACAAAAATGTCACAGTATTGGCACAAAACAGACAGGAAGACCAATGATACAGAATAGAAGACACAGAGACCAATGCACATAAATAGTTATCTCATACTAGACAAAGGCTCCATAAATGTACATTGAAGGAAAGATAGCCTCTTCAACAAATGGTGTTGAGAAAACTGGAAATCCATATATAACAAAATGAAATTGGACCCCTACCTGTCACTTGCATGAAACTCAACTTAAACTGGATTAAGGATCTAGATATTAGATCAGAGACTGTACACCTACTAGAAATAAAGTAGGCCCAGCATGTCAGCTTAGGAAGAAAATTCCTCAAGAATCCTAAAGCACAAGAAGTAAAATCAGGAATCAATAAATGGTATGGTCTCAAACTAAAAAGTTTCTTCATAGCAAAGGAAATAATCAAGAACATTAAGAGAATGCCTACAGAATGGGAGCAAATCTTTGCCACCTGCACTTCAGATAGAGCATTAATCACCAGGATACATAAAGAACTCAAAACACTTAACACCACCAATAATAATAACAATAATAATCCAATTAATAAGTGGGCAAAGGAAATGATCAGATACTCCACAGATAAAGAAATATGACTGGTCAATAAGTATACAAAAATATTCAACATCTCTAGCCATTTAGAGAAATGCAAACTAACACTACACTGAGATTTTATCTCTAGTCAAAATGCCAATTATCAAGAATACAAGTAACAATAAATATTGGTGATGATGTGGGGAAAAAGTTACACTCATACATTGCTGGCAGGACTGCAAATTGGTATAACCATATGGAAAGTAGTGTGGAAATTCCTCAGAAAATTTCGAATGGAACACCCATTTAAGCCAATTATCCCATTCCTTGGCATATACCCAATGCAGTTAAAATCATCAGTGATTTTAAAATCTACAGAGACGTGGCCACATCCATGTGTATAACAACTCAGTTCACAATAGCTAAGCTATGGAACCAACTTACATGCCCTTCAACAGATATATGAATGAAGAATACATGGTACATATACACAGTGAAATATGACTCAGCCATAAAGAATAAGAATGAAGTGATAGCATTTGCTGGTAAATGGATACAACTGGAGACTATCACGCTAAGTGAAATAAGCCAATCCCAAAAAACAAAAACCCAGTGTTTTCTGTGATATGCAGATACTGACTCAACAATAGGCGACAGGGCAGGGAGAAGTGGAGGTTCACCAGATTGGACAGGGTGGAGTGGGCAAAAGGGAGAGAGTATGGGAATGGGAAAGACAGTAGAATTCATGGGACATAACTTTCCTATGTTTGTACATGAATACATGAGCAGTGTAACTCCCCATCATGTACAACCACAAAAATAGAGAGTTATATTCCATGTTTGTAAGACATGTCAAAATACATTCTACTGTCATGTATAACTAAAAAGAACTTTTTTTTAAAGAAAGTTCAGGTTTGATTCCTGTCTTTTATATGTTTGGCTTTGGGAATTTAGATAATTCTAAGGGTTCATTTAAAAAGGGCATATTAAGATTTCTAGAAGATGCTTGTTAATACTTAGAATATAGTGTACATCAAAGTCACTGGGAATTCCAAAACTATAGGTTCATACTAAATATACAAAATCCTTAATTTAATGCAGGAAAACAATGAAATATTTAATGTTTTAAAGTAAATAACCTTTTTAAACGAAATAACAAATGTTGCCATTAACCGTTTGCTCCAAGTTCCACTGACATCACAGCTAAGAGGAAAACCCTTCATTCTCATCTGACTGAAAATTGTGAGAGGCTCATTTGTCTATTTAAGTGATGAAATACATTTGGGGATTAAAGTCTTTCTTTTCTTGTTGTTGTTGTTTATGCTATCATTAGACCATACTTGGGAAGGTGTTTGCCTTGGATTCACCTAACTTGGAAATCACTGTGTGCAAAACCAGTGGGCATTTCTGGCAAACACTGTAAGACAAATGAAAACCCCATGGTCACTTGGAGCAAAAGATTACAGTTGAAGCAAACAGAGCACCAAAATCTCAGAGGGAAAAAATAGAAAATTTCTAACAGAAGTCAGAGCAAAGTAAATTTCTAAGGGAAATCAGGGCAATGAAAAGTACCTGTGTAGACTGGGTCTGGTGACTTGGAAAGCCATACCCATTTCCAAGTGAAACACCCTGGGGAACACTTCTTAGAAGAGATCTGAGAATTCCTCAACATTTACCAGCATATAATCACTAGGCTCAGTGAAAAAATAAAATGCAAAGATAGAGTTTTAAATGGTGTGGATCAGCAATGAAGAATGTACTCTACCATAGAAGCAATGAACAAAGACTGAGGGATATTTTCCTTCAAATTTGTTTCTCTTCTTTGTGTGTGTGTGTGTGTGTGTGTGTGTGTGTGTGTGTCTAGCTATTCCATAACATCACCATTCCACACTCCTCAACAACCCCCCCTCTTCTATTGACATTCATTGAATTCCGTGGAACACCAAAATCACACAACTGAAAGAAAAAAAGATTTCAGAGACAACACAAATAATACAGACTTTACAATAACATTTAGAAAAATCAGTAACAAACAGCTATGATCTACAGCAAGAAATAAAAACAAATCATGTAAAAGGGAAAGACTCTTATTTTCATAACCAACACATTATAATATCCTCAATGTTCAGTTTTGAAAAATTAATTATAAAGAATGCAACAAAAAAATAAGAAAATATATTCTGTCCAAGCAAAAAAAAAAAAAAAAAAACTCAATAGAAACTGACCTTATGAAAGCATAGATATTGGACTTCCTACATGAAGATTTTAAATAAATTTCCTTAAATATGCTAAAAAAGCTAAAGGAAATAATGCACAAAACTAAAGGAACTAAGAAAATGAATAAAATAATATGTATTATCAATAAGAAGACTGAAATCATAGCAAAAAATTAAATTATGCAGCTAAAAAGTACAATAACTAAAATAAAAACTCACTAAAAGGATTCACTAGCATATTCTAGATTTAAAAAAAAATAATGAATCTGAAGAGTAGCCAATTAAAATTATCCAGTCTAAGTAGCAGAAAGAGATAAAGCACAAAGAAAAATAAGTAAGATTTAAGCAATCTGGAGGACACCATAAAGCATACCAATATAAAAACAATAGGACAGATGACAGAGAGAGTAGATTGGAATATTTAAAGAAATAATGAACAGGACCTTCCCAAATTTATAAGATACAAGTGTATGCATGGGAGAAATTTAGAAAACTGCAGCTTAGAGTGAAGAGATCCACACCAAGACATATTATAATTAAATTTTTGAAAAGAAAAATAAAGAAAAATAATCTAAAAAGTGGGCTTAGCAACTCATTGTAGACAAGGAATTCCCGAAAAGATTAAGAACATATTTCTTACCAGAATCCATTGAGGCCAGGAAGGAATGAATGACATTTTAAAAGTACTTAAAGAAAAAAAGAAAAAAAAGAAAACTTCCGGACCAATTATTCTCAACAGTCATCCTTCAAACTGGAGAAATTAAGACCCTGTAAAATAAACAACATGCTGAAATGAAAGGACACTAGAAAGTATCTTGACTCATATGAAGACACTAATTACTGACACTAATTTCAGTAAATGTAAGCACATAGGTACAAATCTGAACAGAAAAACAGAGAAGCCAGTATTAATGCACAGTTTGTCCTTAATTGTATTTTAATTTCACATATGATTTAAATGACAAATTCACAAAATTTGTAAATCTGTGTTAACTGGCACATAATATAAAAATTGTTATTTTTATCAATAACAACACAAAAGGTGAAGAGAAAGAGAAATGGATAAGAGAAAAAAAATGTGTATTTTGTATTTTATATTAAAGCTAAGTTGAAATGAATTCTAACTAGTCTCATAATTTTTAGTTGCTAGCTTTAATTCTTATAGGAATCACAATATCCCACATAATATTCCATTTAAAAATATTATAATAATCCCCCTCACATTCTAAGATATCATATTATTTTCAACTGAGATAGTTTCAGGTTGGCATACAGTTATAAGAAATAGTACAGATAAATTCCACATACCCTTAACCTAATTTCTCACTAGTAACAACTTACAAAAGTAGAGTACATTATCACAGCCAGGATTTGGTAACCTCCCTTAGATGTTCAGCCTCCAATGACCTCCTGCTTGGCCCCAGTATTTAAAGGATCTACCACCTGCCAGTAGCCCCATGCTGAAGACCACACCTCTAATAAATTGGCCCTCGGGGAACCCTCACAGATGCAAACTGTAACATGCCTCTTCCACTCTTGGCAACCGGTAATCTCTTCTCCATTTCTACATTTTTGTATTCAGGAAGGTTATCTAGATGTTTTCTAATCACACATTCTTATACCATGTAAACTTTTTGGATTAGCAGTTTCACTAGGCACAATTCTCTAGAGATTAATTCAGATGAATGCACTACAGTTTAATTATTCAGTCATTAAACAACATGTGGATAGTTTCCAGTTTGGAGCTATCCTACTTACAATAAAATTGTCACAAATGCATATACAAATACAACTACTTATACATATACATGTTGGTATACAGGTTAATGGGTGAATCTAAGTTATTTCTTTGGGATAATAGCCCAAGAGTGCAACTGCTGAGTCATAGATTAGTTGCATTTTTAGTTTTGTAAGAAGCTTTTCAAATTACTTTCTAAAATATTATACCATATTATGTTCCCAAGAGTAATGTATGAGTGATCCAGTTTCTCACCAGCATTATTTTTTAGCCATTCTGATAGATGTACAGCAGAATTTCCTGGTGGTTTTCAATTTCAATTCCTGAATTACTTGTGATATTGAACAGTTTTCCTTTTCATTGAGTTTTCCTCTGTTCTATGGATTATTTAAAATTGTGTTGTATAATTCCCAGGTGTTTGAGTATTTTCTTTCTCTTGTTTATTTCAACTTGGATTCCTTTATGGTCTGAGAACATAATTTGTATGGTTTTAAATTTGCTGAGGTTTCATTTAAGCGCGAATATATGAACTTGTTATATGTGTGTTGGCAGTTGAAGTCAGTGTACAATCTACTGTTGTTGAGTTAGTGTCCTGTAAATTTTTATTACATCCTGTTGCATGATGATGTTCAGCACTATATTTTTGCTGATTTTCTGTCTAGCTAGTGATAAATTGTTCAGACAAATATTTTGAAGTTTTCAGTTTGTGAATTTCTCTTTATCACTTCAGTTATATGGGATTTTTCTTCTAATTCTGAGCTATATTGCTTCATGTATAAATAAATAGGATTACTATAGGTTCTGCATAGATTGACTTTTTATCATCATATACTTTCTCTGTCTCTGATCATTTTATTCTCTCCAGAATCTCTTTCATGTGAAAATCTGGCTTCTCCTCCTATGATTCAATTACTCATTGCATGCTAGATCTTTTTTATGTTAACTCACTTTCAATCTGGGTATACAGTTACATTTGGAGCAAGTTCCTTATAGATATCACAGGGTCTTATTCTTTAATCATGCTGTCAGTTTATTCACCTCCAACTTTGGGATATTTAAAGCAAAAATGAAAACAATAAATTCACAAGTATTACACACTTGTGTCCTAAGGATTGATGGCAGTGTGTTCCCTTCTCACCAACTTTCAGAAATATCTTTTATTTATTTCATTAAAAAAACATTCTCTTAAATTTTTATTAGCAGGTGGAATTGGGAAAAGTATGTCTACACTATGTCTGCAGCTTAGGAAAATATGTTGATTTAAAAACTTTTATGTGGTGATGGTGGGTGAGAAAACACTGCTTGTCTTTCTTTTCTAAAAATAATTGTTGTCAGAGAACAATATAAACAGTTCTAGTAACACATGCCTGGTTGAATTTTCCTAATCTCATCATCATTGATATTCAAAGTAGCACAGATACCTAGAATATCCTCTATAAAGATCATTAGTAGTGATTCCATATGTTGCTACTTACAAAAGTATTTCTATTGAATTCTCTTGTTAGATTCCCATAGCTTTTGTCTTTTAATATTAAGTCAAAATATAGACTCAAAGAAAATATATGACTATAGGCACAAAAAATGCTTGCTACTAGGTGTATAAAATACTTGATCAACCCAGACTATGCAGGACACACGCATAGGAGACTTATCTAACTCTGCAGACCTCCTTCAACCAGGTAGAAGGCACTGGTGATCATCAGCAAGAAACTGAAGTTAGGTGGGATTTAAATCATATAGAAAGTGATTGTCAAAAGCAAGTCCAAGGTGAACACTTTTTATAGCTCAACTCTATCAACAAGGACTCGGCTTTTCCTGACCTTTCACTATGAATTTCTATCATATCCTCTTTTCTCTTTCCAACTGCAAAACTGATGCTTTAGCCACACCCAGTCAAGAGAGAAAATAAGAGCAAAAGTTATAAGACTATTTATCTCATGTGCCTATTGCTTTTTGGGGGGATAAAAATCTTCAACAAAAAATCCCTAGTTAACATCACATAATGATTAATTAGCCAGAACTGAACTGAATCCCCACTGCAAAAGCTCAGGGAAAAACATGTATTTGAGAGAAAAACACTGGGAGGTAAGCTCACTGGGAATAAATAGTTGAAAAAATGAACAATCTGCAATCTCATCATTTTTGATAATCAAGAGTCTCTTACTGTGCTGTGATGTTAAAAGTCCAGTTTTACTGACACTTAAGCTCATTTCTATATTTGTATTTCTCACTGATTGTGAATTAGTACAAATTAAAGTATTAAGCAATAATAATGATTATTATTATTTTAATTAGTGCTAATATTTATTAATAACTTCAATGTCAGGAAGAAAATGATAAATTCCAGTTTAAAAAAAAAAAAAAACACTGCATTGGGCTGGGGATGTGGCTCAAGTGGTAGCCAGCTTGCCTGGCATGCGTGCAGCCTGGGTTCGATCCTCAGCACCACGTACAAAGAAAGATGTTGTGTCCACTAAGAACTAAAAAATAAATATTAAAAATTCTCTCTCTCAAAAAAAAATAAAACCACTGCATTTGTTAGCATTGCTATAGTAGCAAAGAATCCTAAGCATTTTTTACTTTTTAAAATCTCTATACTAGTGCTCATACATAGATACCAGGGTTAAAATTTTGTACCCTCATCAGAATCTTCATTCCATAAAGCTTGAGTAGTATAATAATTTTCATGAAAATAATTTTCCAAGTTTGAGAAAATTTCACTAAGTTCATCACACTCTATTAGTTCTTAGAAATTCACTGAATGAAGTGGGTTATGTCAAGAGCTTTGTAATGTTGTGAACAACCAATAAAAAAAAAAAAGATGATTCATGAAATGATGAATAGCTGAAAAAAAAAAGACTCTAATAAATCCTAAAAGAAATAATAATGATGATAGTTTAGACTTGTTTGACCCACTATTTTTTAAATGTAACACTTTTCTCACAATTAAACCTATAATTTCCTGTGTAGAAATTATGTTCTAGAAAATGTACTCTGGGAAACATTGTCTCTTTAAATATAAACAGTTCTAAAAACACTGTTTGGTTGAATTTTCCTAGTCTCATCATCATTGATATTCAAAATAGCACACCTAGAATATCCTTTTTTTGTATCATCAGTAGTGATTCTATACATTGCTACTTATAAAAGTCTTTCTATTGAATTCTCTTGTTAGATTCCAATAGCTTTCAAAATTAGATTTTAACTTAATTACAACCTTTTTGTTTGTTTTGCATTGCTATGGATAGAACTCAGGGCCTTGTGCATAATAGGTAAGTGCTCTACCACTGAGCTGCATCCCCAGTCCATTTCCAAACTTCAGATGAAGAAAATCAGCAAGACCAAATGATTCCTTTACTTATATAGACCTCAATGATAGAACTAGACATAGGACTTAGGTTTAAGTATTTTCCCCACAACTTGATACTAATAATTGAGCATATTATGTGATCTCTTTGAGTCAATGTTTTCTCAGATAGAAATTAAGTATAATGAAGAGGATTAAATAACCGATACTTAAGCCAGGCGTGGTGACACTCGCCTGTTATCCCAGCAACTCAGAAGGCTGAGGCAGGAGGATCACAAGTCAAAGTCAGCCTTAACAACTTTACAAGGAGGGCCTTAAGCAATTTAGCAAGATCCCCTCTCAAAAATATTTTTTAAAAAATTAAAAGCTGGGGTTATGGTTCAGTGGTTAAGTGCTCCTGGGTACAATTCCTGGTACCAAACAAACAAACAATAACAACTGAAAACACCTGAACACTTGGTAATCATTTAATGAAGGTACATTGGAGATGATCAATACTATTACCATATTCATGAGTGCACTGAAACTGTATTTTGAAGAGACTAAAAATCATTTGGTTCAGTGGAAAGATTTGGTTTCTAGTTTTTTTATTCCAATTAATACCTGGCTCCTTCATAATCTACATGGCCAATGGTAAATTCCAAAGAAATTTTCATAGACTTCACCTTGTCTTTTGTTTTGAGATACTATTTTTTAATATTCTTTCTTCTCAACCTACTATACTATTCCATTTCTTGGGTACCTCATAGTTGTGCTAACCCTTCACAACTCATCTCAAATTCTATTTCCATTGTAAAATTTTAATTTTACTTTCTATTCGGGAGTGAGTCTCTTGACCTTCTGGGTTGACACCTACTTTTGCATGAATATTGTTTTGTGCATTTCTATTTACTTCAGTTTTCTCACTGTCGAGCAAACTTCTTGAAAGCATATTCCATGGTTTATTCATGTCTGTATTTCTGGTGCGTGACAACATACAAGGCAAGTGACATGTTTGTCATATGATATGTGGTGTTTGTCTATCATAAAATTCTTAGGGGCAAATTGATAAGATTATTCTGTGTTCTTTAGGAGGACTGGTTTCAGCATAATTTATTTTAAAAGGACATGTTAAAAACTTACTGCAAATATCTATCACTAACTCAAAAATAGGAATTGCTCTTCTGAAAATATAACAAGTTATTCATAAAATCAATTATTCATATGGCTTAAATAAGGGGTTTGCTGCTAAGATAAACTCTCTGATATTTCTGACATCGACAAATACGAAACAAGCATGGTGTTTGTATTTTCTCCCTGCTTCCCATTTCTTCTCCTTCCTTTTTTTCTTTTTTCCTCCCCCCCCCCTTTTTTACCATATGCATTTGGATATTCTTATTATCTTTATTCTCCCATGAAAATCATTTTACTTATTTATTCCTCCCACAAATTTGTGTGAACTTTCTCACAGGTCAAGTACATACTAATCTTATAATATTGAACAACAACAACAAAAAAAAGATTACTTTCAGGTATGTATGGCCAAAATTGTGTTTGCTTATATATCAGGTGCTTTTGAAAAAGTCATCTCTTTTTGTTTGTTTGTTTGTTTTTTTATTGATTATTTAAAACATTACATAGCTCATGATATATCATCTTTCATACATTTGACTCAGATTGGGTTTTGAACTCCCATTTTCATCCCAAATACAGATTGCAGAATCACATCTGTTACATATTCACATTTTTACATAATGGCATATTAGTGACTGTTGTATTCTGCTACCTTTCCTATCCCCTACTATCCCCCCTCCCCTCCCCTCCCCTCCCCTCCCATCTTCCCTCTCTACCTCCTCTGCTATTGTTCAATTCTCTCCCTTTTTCCCCCTCCCCCTTGCCCCTCATAACCTCTTATAATTTTATGTATCAGTGAAGGTCTCCTACTATTTCCATGTGCTTTCCCTTCTCTCTCCCTTTCTCTCCCCCCATTCGTCTTTGTTTACTGTAGTCTTTTCCTCATGTTCTTCCTTCCTGTTCTGTTCTTAGTTGCTCTCTTTATATCAAAGAAGACATTTGGCATTTGTTTTTTAGGGCTTGGCTAGCTTCACTTAGCATAATCTGCTCTAATGCCACCCATTTCCCTGCAAATTCTATGATTTTGTCATTTCTTAGTGCTGCATAATATCCATTGTGTATAGATGCCACATTTTTTTTATCCATTCATCTATTGAGGGGCATCTAGGTTGGTTCCACAGTCTAGCTATTGTGAATTGTGCAGCTATAATCATTGATGCAGCCGTACCCCTATAGTGTGCTCTTTTAAGGTCCTCAGGGAATAGTCCGAGAAGGGCGATAGCTGGGTCAAATGGTGGATCCATTCCCAGCTTTCCCAGGAATCTCCATACTGCTTTCCAAATTGGCTGCACCAATTTGCAGTCCCACCAGCAGTGTACCAGTGTACCCTTTTCCCCACATCCTCGCCAACACTTATTATTGTTTGACTTAATAATGGCTGCCAATCTTACTGGAGTGAGATGGTATCTTAGGGTGGTTTTGATTTGCATTTCTCTGATTGCTAGAGATGGTGAGCATTTTTTCATGTACTTGTTGATTGATAGTATGTCCTCCTCTGAGAAATGTCTGTTCAGGTCCTTGGCCCATTTGTTGATTGGGTTATTTGTTATCTTATTGTTTAATTTTTTGAGTTCTTTGTACATTCTGGATATTAGGGCTCTATCTGAGGTGTGGGGGGTAAAAATTTGTTCCCAGGATGTAGGCTCTTTATTTACCTCTTTTATTGTTTCTCTTGCTGAGAAAAAACCTTTTTAGTTTAATTAAGTCCCATTTGTTTATTCTTGTTATTAACTCTTGGGCTATGGGTGTCTTATTGAGGAATTTGGAGCCCGACCCCACAATATGTAGATCGGAGCCAACTTTTTCTTCTATCAGATGCAGTGTCTCTGATTTGAAATCTAGCTCCTTGATCCATTTTAAGTTAATTTTTGTGGATGGCGAGAGAAAGGGATTCAATTTCATTTTATTGCATATGGATTTCCAATTTTCCCAGCACCATTTGTTGAAGATGCTATCCTTCCTCCATTGCATGTTTTTAGCCCCTTTATCAAATATAAGATAGTTGTAACTTTGTGGATTAGTCTCTGTGTCCTCTATTCTGTACCATTGGTCCACCTGCCTGTTTTGGTACCAGTACCATGCTGTTTTTGTTACTATTGCTTTGTAGTACAGTTTGACCTCTGGTATCGCTATACCTCCAGATTCACACTTCCTGCTTAGAATTGCTTTTGCTATTCTGGGTCTTTTGTTTTTCCATATGAATTTCATGATTGCTTTGTCTATTTCTACAAGAAATGCCGTTGGAATTTTGATTGGCATTGCATTAAACCTGTAGAGAACTTTGGGTAATATTGTCATTTTGATGATGTTAGTTCTGCCTATCCATGAACAGGGTACATTTTCCATCTTCTGAGATCTTCTTCTATCTCTCTCTTTAGGGTTCTATAGTTTTCATTGTATAAATCTTTCACCTCTTTTGTTAGGTTGATTCCCAAGTATCTTATTTTCTTTGAGGATATTGTGAATGGAGTGGTTTTCCTTATTTCCATTTCAGAGGTTTTGTTGCTGATATACAGGAATGCCTTTGATTTATGCATGTTGATTTTATAACCTGCCACTTTGCTGAATTCATTTATTAACTCTAGCAGCTTCTTTGTAGACCCTTTTGGGTCTGTTAAGTATATTATCATGTCATCCGCAAATAGCGATAATTTAATTTCTTCTTTTCCTATTTTTATGCCTTTAATTTCTTTCGTCTGTCTAATTGCTCTGGCTAGTACATCGAGAACTAAATTGAATAGAAGTGGTGATAGAGGGCATCCCTCTCTTGTTCCAGATTTTAGAGGGAATGCCTTCAGTTTTTCTCCGTTTAGGATGATGCTAGCCTGAGGTTTAGCATATATAGCTTTTACAATGTTGAGGTAAGTTCCTGTTATCCCTAGTTTTTCTAGTGTTTTGAACATAAAGGGATGCTGTACTTTGTCAAATACTTTTTCTGCATCTATCGAGATGATCATATGGTTCTTGTCTTTAAGTCTATTGATGTGGTGAATAGCATTTATTGATTTCCGTATATTGGACCAGCCTTGCATCCCAGGAATGAATCCTACTTGATCATGGTGCACAAGTTTTTTGATATGTTTTTGTATTCGATTTGCCAGAATTTTATTGAGAATTTTTGCATCCAAGTTCATTAGAGATATTGGTCTGTAGTATTCTTTGAAGTATCTTTGTCTGGTTTTGGGATCAAAGTGATGTTGGCCTCATAGAATGAATTTGGAAGAGCTCCTTCTTTTTCTATTTCTTGAAATAGCTTGAAAAGTATTGGTATTAAGTCTTCTTTGAAGGTTTTGTAGAACTCCGCTGTATACCCATCCGGTCCAGGGCTTTTCTTGGTTGGTAGTCTTTTGATGGCTTCTTCTATTTCTTCCTTTGTTATTGGTCTGTTTAAATTGTGTGTGTCTTCCTGTCTCAATCTGGGCAAATCATATGCCTTAAGAAATTTATCGATATCTTCACTATCTTCTATTTGATTGGAATATAGGGTTTCAAAATACTTTCTAATTATATTCTGTATTTCTGTAGTGTCTGTTGTGATATTGCCTTTTGCATCCCATATGTTAGTAATTTGAGTTCTCTCTCTTCTTCTTTTCGTTAGCATGGCTAAGGGCTTGTCTATCTTATTTATTTTTTCAAAGAACCAAGTTTTAGTTTTATCAATTTTTTCAATGGTTTCTTTTGTTTCAATTTCGTTGATGTCTGCTCTAATTTTAATTATTTCTTGTCTTCTACTATATTTGCTGTTGTTTTGCTCTTCCTTTTCTAGGTTTTTGGGGTGTTGTGTGAGTTCATTTACTTGTTGGTTTTTTTCTTTTTCTGAGGTAAGAACTCCAAGAAATGAATTTCCCTCTTAAAACAGCTTTCATTGTGTCCCATAGATTCCAGTATGTTGTGTCTGTATTATCATTTGACTCTAAGAATTTTTCATCTCCTCCTTTATGTCTTCTATAACCCATTGATCATTCAATAACATATTGTTCATTTTCCATGTGATGTAGGATTTTTCCTTCCTTCTTTTATAATTTATTTCCAATTTCATTCCATTATGATCAGATATGGTGCATGGTATTATCTCCACGCCTTTATATTTACTAAGAGTTGCCTTATGGCATAATATATGGTCTATCTTTGAGTAGGATCCATGTGCTGCTGAGAAGAACGTGTATCCACTTGATGATGGTTGATATATTCTATATATGTCGGTTAAGTCTAGGTTATTGATTGTGCTGTTGAGTTCTATAGTTTCTTTATTCAGTTTTTGTCTAGAGGATCTGTCTAATGGCAAGAGCGGTGTATTGAAGTCACCCATAATTATTGTGTTGTGGTATATTTGACTCTTGAACTTGAGGAGAGTTTGTTTTATGAACGTTGCAGCTCCATTGTTTGGTGCATACAAATTGATGATTGTTATGTCTTGTTGGTGGATGGTTCCTTTTAACAGTATATAGTGTCCTTCTTTATCCTTCTTGATTATCTTAGGTTTGAAGTTGATTTTATTCGATATGAGTATGGCCACTCCTGCTTGCTTCCGAGGGCCATGTGAGTGGTATGATTTTTCCCAACCTTTTACCTTCAGCCTGTGTATGTCTTTTCCTATCATATGAGTCTCCTGAAGGCAGCATATTGTTGGATTTGTTTTTTTGATCCAGGTTACTAGCCTATGTCTCTTGATTGGTGAGTTTAGGCCATTAACATTTAACGTTACAATTGAGATATGATTTGTACTTCCAGTCATGCTTCTTTATTTATTTATTTTAGTTTGGCTGGTTTTACTTTTTGGTTATTTTCCTCCCCCTTTACTGAGATACCTCCTGCTGTTAGTTTTGGGCACTATTTTTCAATTCCTCTTCTTGTAGTGTTTTGCTCAAAATGCTTTGCAGAGCTGGTTTTCTTGCTGCGAATTCTTTTAGCTTTTGTTTATCGTGAAAGATTTTAATTTCATTGTCAAATTTGAAGCTCAATTTTGCTGGATACAGTATTCTTGGTCGGAATCCATTATTTTTCAGCGTTTGAAATACATTGTTCCAGGATCTTCTTGCTTTCAAAGTCTGTGATGAGAAATCGGTTGTTAACCTAATTGGTTTACCCCTGAATGTAATCTGCCTCTTTTCTCTCGTAGCTTTTAATATTCTCTCCTTGTTCTGTACGTTGGCTATCTTCATAATTATATGTCTTGGAGTTGGTCTATTATGGTTTTGAATGTTTGGGGTCCTGTAGGCTTCCAGGATTTGGCAATCCATTCCATCTTTCATCTCTGGGAAGTTTTCTAGAATTATTTCATTTAATATGCTGTCCATTCCTTTGGTTTGAGTCTCTGTGCCTTCTTCTATCCCTATGACTCTCAAATTTGTTTTTTTTTTATGACATCCCATATCTCTTGAATAGATTGCTTGTGGGATTTAAGCATCTTTTGTGTGTTGACTACATTCTTTCCAAGTTGATAAACCTTGTCTTCATTATCTGATGTTCTGACTTCTACTTGATCAAGTCTATTTGTAATATTCTCGTTTGAGGTTTTAATTTGGTTTATAGTTTCCTGCAATTCTAGGGTTATTGTTTGATTTTTTTTTAAGATCTCTATCTCCTGGTAGAGCTCGTTCTTTGCCATTTGAATTTGTTTGTTTAATTCATTTTCAAAATATACTTTTATTTCTTGGACTTGCTGTCTCATGTCTTCTCTAATATTCCTTTCCATTCGAGTTATGTATGCCTTGAGTTCTTTCCCTATCCCTGCTTCTGATGTTTCTATGTCCTCCTGTAGAATTAAGTTGTCTTGCATTGTTTGTAATCCCTTTTTCCCTTGTTTTCTCATGTTGTCCACGTTACTTTCCAGCTCTATTTGATTGTCGTGTTTCTGCTCTCTTCTATAGATTTGTTTTGTTTCTGTATTACTCTGATGTCTCTCCTTTGTGTTGTTAAACTATACCTGCTAACGTGGATTCCGCTGGGAAGGAATTCTGATGTCCGAGCTCCAGTGACGACACTACTCTGCTATGACGGGCCCCCGTCTCCTTGCCGGGGTGTCCTAATGGGGGTGTGTGACTGGACTGTCTCTGTTTGGTTTCAGCTCCTGGTCGCAGCAGGCGGGCGGTCTCCAGCCGCCCAGTATCACAGGCCGCAGGCAGGTGATCAGTCGCCAGCGGGCGGGCGTCCTCCTACTGCCCAGTTACACGGGCAGTGGTTGAACTGTTGCCGGCGGGCCTGCAGTTTCCAGCCGCCCAGTCGCGAGGGCCTTGCCTCTAGTCCCCTCGTTTCTCCTGCTAGTCTTGGTTTCTCCTGCTAGACCAGATTTCCCCTGAGTGATGGTTCTCGGCAGTTCAAAGTGTACTCTGGGCCTGCCGTTTGTTGGGTGTGGAGGGTGGCTATTGGGAACCCTGGCACTCTATTGTTTTGTTTCCCTTGTGGGGGATAGAACTGTACCGCTTCCTTCCTCGTCTGAAATCCTGTACTCAGCCCGGGGGTCAGTGCAGGCTTGGCTGGCGGGATTCCACCGTGTCGCAGCCACTTATCTCCCTGCTTCTAGTTAATCCCTTCTCTGTGGCGCCACGCCTTCTGTAGCCGCGGGGCAGGCCGCGCAAATCAGACAACCTGGATCTCCGGGGTCACACAGTTGGGTTTTGGGATCCCCGGCACTCTATGGTTTTGATTTTTTCTGCTTGCCCCTCCCCCAGCACTGGCTAGACAGGTTTTGTTTTGGCTGCTGATGGGAGGGGGGGTTGAAGGTCAGGTGCCTCTAGTTTTCCCTTAGTCTTTCAGACCAGTCATCTCTTTTTGTTCCATAAGTTTTATTAGGTAGCACTACATCTGTTTCAAAATATTCATTTTCTAAAGGGATTCCAACTTTTCCAATGACCATCCCATTTTAAATGATAGGTCTAAAACATGAAACAATTTTTGATCACATTGAGAAATTTGTGGTTCTGGATCACACACAGTTGATTTTGAGGTTGCCTCTGAGATTTTTTTGTAAATTTCAAACTGAACTAATGCACGTCTATTGGGGAGCTGTTTCATTCCGTGTCCTCTGACTTGGAGCTTTTTAAGATGGGCTATGTATTTAGGTATGACACACACTGGCATCAATATTATAATAGATCTAACTTTTTAAATTTAATATGCAGGAACTCATCTATAATTCTTTTCTGTAGAATTCAAGATCTTGCTATTACTTCAGTGTAATGAAATTAACCATATAAAAACAAGGGTGCACAGATTCTCCTGTGTATATTTTCTATTCCTCTCTCAGATGATACCTTAAAGACTATGACTGATATAAATACCTAATTCTAAATTTTATTTATTGTTGTCTACATCCATTTTTAAGGCCAAGGTCTATAATAATAATTCTATTTTTTTTTGTCTCACTAACAACTAAAATCACATTGTTTGGTATTTCATTCATTATTTAATAGAGTTGCTACTTGCATGCAATTACAAGTATCAGGGACATAATTCTATTGGGGGATAATAATAATGACAGCAATAGAGTTTAAAATTGTCATTTCATTTATACCATTTTCAGTCATAACCTCAAACTTTGAAGACAGCCTTCAGTCTCAAAAAGAAATACCCTAATTCAGGAGGAAAAAAAAATCTTCTTCAGACTCAATTTGCACTTTTTTGTAAGGAAACATTTGCTTTGAATAGAGAGAGACACTTCTTTTACCACTTTAACTCCTCTCCTGGCAAAAATTTCAGTTTCTAAATCCAGGATCCAACAACTTCAAAAATATTTCGGAAATTATCTGAAGAACACTAAACAAAAATTGGATAATTTTTCATGTATTTATTGATCACTTATTTTTTTATTCATATGTTCAAAATTTTCACATAAAAAACTATTTTTCTTTATATCTGCAGCAGTATTTGCATTTTGATACAAGATCTTTCTGATATGCATGTAGTATAAATTCCTTTTCTATTTTGTGGCTTCCTAGTTTTAGTTTTCTAATAATACCTTTGGTATGCAAAAGTTAATTTTTTCCTATATTCAATATATCAATTATTTTTATAATATTTTTAGTGTCATGTCAAAGTTGAAAAATAAATTTACTTTTGCAGAATCCTGAAAATATTCTCCTATACACTGGAATCAGTATAGTTTAAATTTCATATCTGTGACTGTGATATATCTTGAGAATATTATCTGTGAATATTTGTGTATTTAGAAGGATGTGGGGTCATGGCTACTGTGTTTCCCACACAGATATTCTGTTGTTCCAGTATCATTTATTGAAAATACTTTTCAATTCTAGCCTTTTAATTCCATCGTGACAGAGTAAATACTACTAGATTTTTAACTGCTTTTTGGCCATATTAAATGACAGAACTAAAAATATCATAGATACAAATTGTGAACATGAATGTGAAGCAATTGGACCTCTCACAAATTGCTTCTGAGTAGAGAAATTGGTCCAGATGTTATCAATGGTAGCCATTTGGTAGTTTCTTATAAAGGGTAAAACACATTTACTAGATGATCCTGTACTCTTTTGTATTTATAAATTAATGAAAAAAATGATGTAGCCACACAAAAGTTTTAATGAATGTTTATGGTAAATAAGTGCCCCAAAGTAGAAAACAAAAACTGTCAAGTATCTTTTCAGTTACAATATTTTTTTTTTTCTGACTGGAATTTCCTTCACTTTAATCTGAATAGTTCCTTTCAATTCTTAATATTAAAATCTTCTGTCAACTCCTCTACAGTGCCTTCCCCTTACCCTATCATTCCTCACTCACAAAGGGCTAAATATCTAGCTTGTTCCCAAGAAAGTCATGTTTATGTCATCTATCACATGATATTGACGCATAATAAACATCTTAATCTTCCATCAACCTGAAATTGTTGAGAATAGAAACTTTGACTTTCTATGCTTAATTTAAATAAGTATCTGCTATCTCTTCGATATATAAATATTTAGTGATCCATATCAAATATATTAGCATGATGAAATAAAATTTGGAGATGTTTATCTGTTGTCTTTCCCCTTATAGTTCCCTTTTCCTTTCTTGGTACTAAACAGACTCTCCACTCTGTGCATTGTCTCAAGGAAGGCATGTGTGAAGTTGGAAATAAAACACAACACAAAAATATTCCCCAGAGGTGTAACAGAATCAGCACATATTTATTGAGCAGGAGGCAGGTGGAGGAGGTGGGAATTGAGAATACATTTTATTTAGCAACTTTTATCCTAAGTTTACCAGGCACTTTGACACACATGGGTATTTTCTCTAGTTTTGGGCTGGGGCTGGGGTTCATTGGTAGAGCACTTGCCTCACACCAGTGAGGCACTGGGTTCAGTCCTCAGCACTACATAAAAATTTTAAAACTAATTAACTAATTAATTAGTTAATTAATTAAAAAATAATATACTCTTGAAGAACCAATGAGGGTAGGAATCAGTTCAGTTTTCTGAAAAATAAATAAAACAATCATGTTGAAAAGTACAATTTTTAGAAAAACACCACTATCCCTTTAATAAAAACAGATTAAGAAATTTATTACAGTACTTGAATACTTAACCAAGAAAAAATAGTTACTTCACTTATGACTATTTTAAGATGGTCAGGAATCAAGTGGTTTATTTTATGTTTGTTTAATTTTAACATATATGGACAAATTCATTTTACTAAAGATTTTTATCTTTGAAAATATTGTTTGAATAGAACTGTTTCATAGTTTGAAGACAAATAAAGGATCTAACTACTAATAAAACCAAAGATAATACCCCCCCAAAAAAGATAAAGATCCTTCTTCATTTATTTCAATTGCTTGAAAAGCAATAAAATCGCACAGAAATCTGAAATAATCTCAGCAAAAGAACCCTTGGCATAATGAGCATGCAGTCCAGCTATTCACTTTCAGAGGCAGTCTAGTATGTCAAGAGTAAAGAAATAAAGACAGCTTCTTCAGAGCAAATATTAGAAATATGATAATGAATATTTCTAGAAATATCCATGGAATGATAGCCTGAGACTAGGAGCTTTCTACCAAGTACTTTGAAATAATTTAGTTCCTTATAAAAGCTACACAAGTTTGTTTTGGAAACCCAGGTAAGTGTTTGAAATTAATTCTCCTTCCAATTAAATGGGATGGAGACTTCAAGTAAAAAAATCAACCAATACCTTAGGCAACAAAGTTTAGTTTTTTTGAATACAGATGTTTTGATATCCTTTGAACTGGCTCCAGATTAAGCACAAATTTTCTTTCTTGTGAATCCACCACACACACATTCTTTTTAAGGTATGTAGATAGATTCTTTCTGGGTTTGGGGAAAATTTCATTCACCTGTCTTATGTTTCAGAACAAAAGACAATTAATTGAATGCACATGCATTGATAATCTAATATGCATACATCATTTGTCTATTTTAAAGGGAACTTTTGTGTACCATAGTAGAAAATGAAGCATGAATGACAACTTTCAGTGTGACTACAAGGTCGCTCTACATGCCACTCTCAATCAACCAGTAGCTACAGAATGTCCTAGATATCAAGTGGAAAGAGCTAAGCCTTAGGTATTTAGATGAAATATTACAGAAAATCACAGTGCAACTGTATAAACTGCCTTTTTATATTACTCATGTAAGTTTCGAAAAAGCATAACCTAGCCAAGCTGAGAAACATAGTTGCAGGCTATTTTCCATTCATAGAGTCACTACAGGAATACTGGCTATCTTTGTAACAATTTTTATGTTAAATAAGACTTGATAATATTGAGAACACTGGCTTAATATGAGAAGATCACTAAGCAATACAGGTATTGGACAATTGTCAATCTATGAGATAGATCCCATAGCTGAGACTTAATTGGTAAAATGCCTCAAGAGATGTTAGTGAGAATCTAAGTATTAAAAATAAATTAAATAGTAGTGGATCATGACTTCATTTGCTCTTCAAATATTTATCTGCAGCCTAGTTTGCCCAACTTTTTAGAGATATCACTAAATCTCTAAATTGAAAGTTCAAGAACAGAATCAATGTAATTATTAAAGCACCCTTCAGAAGCTTCTCTAATCAAGATATCACAAAGCAGAAGAGAGCTGTCCAAATGCCTTTAATAAAGATATGTCTGAAAAAAATTCAAAAAAAAAATAAAGATATGTGTGAACATTAGGAAATTTAGGCAAAAGATCACCTTGGCTTACTGATACTCTTTGGGAAGCCATAGTAACTAACTATTCCAATGAAGAAAATTTCTGTTCTTTCTATAAATCTAAACTTAATATGTGAAGATAACAGATTGATTAATTCATGACCTATTAATTGGAGAAAAATGCTTATTTAAAGAATGGAAAACAGCTTTCTCAAGTATAAACACTGGTTTGTCTTTGATTAATCAAGAAGATTTATTATTGACAGAGAACAGTAATTTACAAAGAGAATGAAGTTTTTATCCATTAAAACTCTTGTCTATAATCAAGAAAACTTATTTATTAAAAAAATAAGTACACAATTTGACAAGTTCTAAGCCAATAATTTTCTAGTATCTGAGCTCTGGCTCAGATATTTTAGAAAATTATATGTGTGGTTTAATGTAAATGGTGTGCATACATATACATACGTATATATGCGTACACACATACACATGTGTGTAAATATTTATATGTTTGTATATACATGCATGTATATAAAATACAGCTACAATAATAATTAAGTTATAAGAGAATATATCATCTTTGTTACATTTAGGTATCATTGCATTTGCTCTTGCCCATATTGCTGGAATTCCTATGTCCTCCACAAGTCCTGCTGCTTGAACAATATGTTCTCCTTTGTATGTAGCCAACTCCATTTGGCAAGCAGTGTCTCTGGCCATCTGCAATTGATGCATAGCTAGTTTTGTTAATCACTCCCAACGGCATTTACTAGATTTTTTTTCTTTTTCAATTAATTGGTCCCAGGTCATTTCATCTTGCTGGGAGCTGCACTTACAGGTAGCTAATACAGCTAAGAGGACTGACATAAGCTGCTGGATACCTGGCCAATGAGCACATTACCAGAACGAACATGGTCTATTAAAAAGCTTTGTGCTGAGCTAAAATGAAATTCCAAAGCATTTACTGTCTTGCATTATCTAAAAACAGCAGATAGAGAAAAACAAAAACTGCAACCGCATCCCAACCACATTTGAAAGGTCCCTACAGTCTTTAACCTGGACAACCACCTTCCTTGTAAATAGTCTAAGAAGACCAAATATGAGAATAGGTGCTCACAGAAATGTGAAAGGAAAGAAAGCAATATATTGCTTTAACTCTGGGATCATCACACAGAAAATTCATTTCTAGGTGTGTCTTTTTCTCTTTTATCATTAAGAACGACATGATTCTTGGGCTGGGGATGTGGCTCAGGCGGTGGCGCGCTCGCCTGGCATGCGTGCGGCCCGGGTTCGATCCTCAGCACCACATACAAACAGATGTTGTGTCCGCCGAAAACTAAAGGATGAATATTAAAAATTCTCTCTCTCTCTCTCTCTTTAAAAAAAAAAAAAAAAAAAAAAAAAGAACGACATGATTCTTGAAGAGGGCCACTTCTGTTTGTTTTCTCATAGGCCTAAAGGACATTGTAATGTAACAATAATCAGGTGACAAAAATACTGGGAAGGTAATATGTGACCAGTAAGCTGTGAGCATACAAGAAATACTCCAAATGAAACTTCATGTTTTTAATATTAGAAAGAAATGTTCAATTATAAAGAAGGATCATGGACATATGGTTGGTTAGTTGCAACAATGCTTTATATGTGGATACAACCTACTTAATGTTAAAATAATTTTTAAATAAATACACTGTATAATGGTAACGAAAGAAGTGGCTTGTATGTCTAAGATGTCAAGGCCAGTGAGTAAGGGATTTAGGATGAGTCATCTTGGTGCATATCCTGACCTGTGTCACTGCCTCTGCACATTGACTACACAGTCTTCCTGTAGTTATCTGTCAAAGGCCTCTTGTCAACTGTGATAAACATCAATGAATCCAGAATATACCTTTGTGAGAACAAAATGTAAATGCTGTCAGTTTCCTTGTGTTCATAATATTTTTCCATTTAATTCTCACAATAATTCTGTGAATTTTTGTATTTCCATTCATCATATGAGGAATAGGCAAGAAAATAGTATAGATTAAACAGTAAGTAGTAGGGCTAGAATTCAAGCAAAATATTCACATTTTAATAATCTGCGATATACTTTTCTCCTTGACTTTTCATTCTATAGTATCCATGTGAATAATTTATAAGTTGTTTTTAATGAAGTTAAAATAGTGACTGCAGTTTTCATGTTTTTTTTTAAATTTATTTTTTAGTTTTAGATGGACACAATAACTTTATTTATTGTTATGTGGTGCTGAGGATTGAACCCAGTACCTTGCATGTGTTAGGCAAGCACTCTACTGCTGAGCTGCAACTCCAGCCCATTTTCATGTTTTTGATGATAATGTGGCATGTTCAAATAATATATGACTTAAGTGTATCCCACCCTATCTCACCTTGCTAACTTCTCAGAAGAAAATGGTAGAGGAGAAAACCTCAGGCAAAACTTTTCTTACTCAAGTGCAAATTAAGTTATAACTCAAGTATTTCCTCTTGTTCTCTTTGGTTACTTCAATCAAGATTAGAGGTGTTTGCATAGTGGGGTAGGAGGGGAACAAGGGAGGAATAGATGAAATCTAGATAGGGAAGAGGGGAGGGAGAGAAAGGGAGGAGGCAGGGAATTAGTAAGGATGATGGAATATGATGGTCATCATTATTCAAAGCACATGTATGGAGACAAGAATTGGTGTCAACATACTTTATATACAATGAGAGATATGAAAAAATATGGTATATATGTGTAATAAGAATTGTAATGCAAAAAGAAAAAAACAACATACATTTATAAAGACATGAATTGGCGTGAACATACTTTATATACAAAGACATGAAAAATTGTGCTTTATATATGTAATAAGAATTGTAATGCGTTCCACTGTCATGTATTGAAAAAAAATAAAATCAATAAAAAAAGATTAGAGGTATTTGACTGGTGAAATGTGGGACATTATATTTCCTATCAATGCTTAGCAAAAATTCTGGAATTAAGTTAATTTCTAATTTTTACTTCTTAACAATCTGTTATAGAGATTTAGACAAAGCAATGAAAATGTGTCATTTACAAATAAATAATTTTAATAACTTTTTGGAATAATAGCAAATATGTGTAACTGAAGAGAACAGAAGGTATTTTCCTGTGGACTAAAATTTATGTCACTCTTGTGAAAAATCAACTTTCTTAATCAAAAACAAAACAAAACAAAAATACCCTTCAGGGTAAAATAATAAATAAACATAAATGAATGAGTAGCTTTAGAAAAATTCATGTATCCATTCTTCAGATATTGCTTGAGGACCTAATATGTATCAGATGTTGTTCTAGCTGCATGATATGCAAAACTGAATGAAACACTCCACTATCCTTCCCTGGAGACATTTACGTTCTAAAATCTATGACAACACCGTTTAGATAACGTGGGACTGCAATGTGTACTTTTTGCTAGCTAAGACATTGCCATTTCTGTTCCAGGCAACTTGCATCTCTCCATGAGTACCTTCTGTGAGTAATTCTGCAATAAGTTTATAAACTGCTTTCACAGATCTGTTTGTAGATGCTATACATCCTAAATCCTTTCTCACTTTCCTCCTGGTGACCTTTCCAAAAGAGCTCTTATTTGCAGAATTGTGATAATTTATGCTTTTTAACCTCCATGTCAAAAATAACTTGGTTCTCTTGGGTGAAAATGAAACCTTACTAGGAGTAACTTGCCTTTTAATCTTCATCAAGAGGGGTTCTGAAACAACTTGAGATTTTTTACTGTCTGCCTATCTCGGTACGAATGCAGGATTTCACAAGGTTTCTGCACTAACTATCTTTGGGTCTTCTCATAAGAGCCCTATAATAGCCATAAATATTCCTCTGGAGAGCAAGATAGAATCTGAAAGGCCTATAATAGCTATCATAAATGAATAATAAAATGTAGAAAAGACAAGCCACCATGAAAATGGCAAATGAATGTGATGACAGGTATACTGTACATGAAGTAATTATTTGAGTGTTATATTTACAGAAATTCTCTGCGGCTTTTTGTGGAGTCTGCAAAATTTAGCCAAGCCCACATATATTATGAATTTGGTGGTCTGAAAAGAGGTGGTTCAGCACTATAAAACTAAACTGTTTTTTTTTGTGTGTGTATCCTTTATAATTAAATCAAGTACAACCACCTAACCACATTGATTTCAGAAAATTGTCTTTTCTTTATATTTTCATCTAGAAGTTTAATTGTTCTCTATGTTATATTTAGGTTTAGATCATGTATGTATACAGGTTCTGGGTACAGCGGATTTTATAAGCTACATGAAAAAGCAGGGCTTCCTAAGACACACCTCTGCTTCTTAAGAGGGTCTGGGATGGAGACTATGAAGAAAATTCTCAGTGTGTTGGGCAACTGAATTGGGGCAGGACTCCCAGCAGCTGAAGATCTCTACTGCTAATGGTCTTATTCCTCAGGATCTTATTCCTTGAGGCTCACCACCCTGTTGCTGTGGAAAAATTCATTATCATATCAGGAAATGAGCTTGACAAGATGGCCATTGAGAACAATGTCAGCCCCAAAATTAAAGGAAGCATGTCACTGTTCAGGTTATAGGAAACAATCTTGTCCTCCACATAGCCCAAGATAGCATTTAGAGGACCCTCCAGGACTGTTTCACTATATTCTCAATGTCATATCTAGCAACTTTCTCCAGGTCATATTCATGAGAACACAATTATTTGGGGAGACAGACAATCATGCCAGTGAGCCTTTCATTCAGAGACAATCTCTCCCATAGCCTTGGCAATTCCAGTGCATGCAGGGATAATGTTATAGGCATCCTGATGGTCATCACACCACAATTTCCCAGAGGGGCCACACACAGTCTTTTGGTTAGCCATGGTTGCTTGAAATTGTAGTTATGAGTCCATTCATACCAAATTTGTCATGGATGACTTCAGCTAGGACTAAGCAATTCATGGTGCAGGAGGTATTGCTGACCAAATTGAGGAAGTTGGTATACTTCTCAGAGTTTTTACCCATCACAAACATGGAGTGTCAGCAGAAAAGGCAGAGATGATAACTTTTTTGGTTTCACCCTTCAAGTGAACCCCAGCCTTCTCCATGGTAGTGAAGACACCTGTGGACTCCACAATGTATCCATCACCAGCTTAGCCCCACTGATGGACTGGGGTTTTGCCATTTGGAGCATAGATATGGGCTTCCTGTTGATGACAAGGTTTGTGTTTTCAGCTTTGAACTTGCCATGGATGGAATTGAACTGGAACATTTACATCATACAGTTAAAGTCGATGAAGGAGTCATTGATGTCAATAATAACCACTTTTCCAGAGTTGAAATTTAGTGGTTAGTCACAAATTCATTTACTCTGAACTTTACCATTGTATCTCAAGTTTGGAGACACAGCTGGTACTGCAAGGAAAGATGCATCTATGTATGAAACAGAGAGGAACAATTGTTTTCATTTTTTAATATTTATTTTTTAGTTTTAGGTGGACACAATATCTTTATTTTTACATTTATGTGGTGCTGAGGATTGAACCCAGTGCCTCGTGCATGCTAGGTGACCACTCTACCACTGAGCCACAACCCCAGCCCCCAGTTGTTTTCATTTTTAAATATTTAAATAACAAATAAAATGGTATATATTCAAGTTGTACAACATGATGATTTAATGCATGCATATATTGCATAATGGTTCTCAATATTAAATTAATTAATAAAACCGTCACTACTAATGTTTTACCTTAGATCCTCAAAATTTGTTCATTCTTAACCTAAAAGATTAGACCTATGACCGACATCTCACTCTAAGCTTCCAATGTTTATGAACATCAAAAAGAAATAATATGCCAAATAACAGAATTTTTAAAGTATTAGAACTCATAAAGTAACATGCAAGGAAACTTAGTTGCTAAGATGAAATCATGATTGTATGGGTGTGGGGGATGGGAGAATACACGTATTAAGAATATTACAAAAGTGAATCATAACTGCATGGCTCAATTTAAGAAGAATAAAGAGAAATGCATGCAAGATTGCTTTGTACTTAGAAAAGCAATTCTCCAATTCCTCATGAAAAAGAACATGTATGTTTTAGAGAGGAACCTTTTAATGTTTCCTAACTAAAAGGTCTTTTCCCCTGTCAGAAAAAAAAAAGAGAGATAATAGATACACAAAAAAAAGAAAAAAAATTCTATAAAACCTTGAGAAGAACCATTGAATAGAAAGAAAAAAAAAACTTTTGAAATGATAAAGCAAAAAGAAAAAAAAAACTTTTGAAATGATAAAGCAAAAGAAGTGATCTATCAATTCGTTCGAACCTTTTGTCCAATTGTAAAGGTTTGCATACGGAGAAGTCACTTTTACAAATGAACAGTTGAACATGAAAAAACCCATGGGGAAACACCTGATCATCAATAACCTCTTTTTTCTTCCCAGAATTCTTTCTGTATTAATTACAGATAAAAATTTTATAGCAAGTAAATTTAGAAGCTGTGTATGCTAGTGCTGAGGGCCATTACCAAGTAGGAAATTTCCTTGCCAGCGTACCCCATGTTAATTTCGCTGTTGACATTGCATGTTAGGTGACCCTGCCCAAGGATGAGGGTGGATCCAGGATTAGGGTGTATCCTGCAGTTTGAGGAAGTATCCCAATCCTTGGGTTTAGGGCGTTCCCGGTTTAAGACAAGTTTAAGGCGTTCCCAGTTTAAGACCTTGGATTTTAGGGAAGTTCGATGTTGAGGATTATTGCTGCTGGAATTAGGGCGTTCCTGCTGCCTAAGCTCCTGTTGAACTCTCGTGAGATTCAGAGAGCATTTTGGGAAATAGCCTCGTGGTGAATTGGGTGGCAGCAGAACTGGGATTGCCCCAGAGCGTGTGTGGAGGCCGGTGTGAGTTCGGGAATAAAGATTTGCTGTTTGAATCTACAAAGCTGTGTGGTGGCTCGTGATTCTGTGCCCAGCCAAGACTGCGGCATGCTAGGGTCCTTAAAGGCAGTTCTCTTAGTCATTAACGTCCTTAGAGGAGAGAAACTATTCCTGACTTAACTCCTGTGTTCTCACTCCACGTTTAACATAGCCTGAACACCAGGCCTTATATCTCTGTGCTGCTTCTCAGCCTATTACAGGAGCTCTGTTGTCTGAATTCTTGCAAGATTTGGTCCATTTCCAATGTATTCTGCTGTACACAGACTGGAGTAGCATTACCGGTCCATAGATTTCATGGAGTAGAGCTGATCAATTCAAATCCTCCCACAATCTCAGCACAATCTATATTTTTGCCTAATAAATACTAAAAATAGTCAAAAAAGTTTAATCCCTGATTTGATCATAAATTTATTTGTGCCTACTCTTTATGCTTGTTCAATACCATAAGGTCAACTCAAATTGTCTATCATTTAGGAAAGCTTGATCAATTATAACTGCTGAAAGCAACTCCCATAACATTTGTCTGAACCACTTATCTACCTGGATGGTCTCCTATTACATATGCAATTAATATCTTCTTTGCAAATATATATGGCTAATTTCTGAAATTCAATGTCTTGTTAGAAAACATTTTACACATAGTTTATCAGGTTAAATAGATTTTAATTTTTTTATTTTTCCTGTTTTATTTAATTATTTTCATTTAAAAAAACTCAGTTATCTCTAATTTTTTAAGTGTACAAAAAAGTGAAGATATGATAGAAAAAGTTCACTCATAATGGACACAGCACTCAAATTTTTAAATCTAAAACTCGATACAGAGCTCCCTTTGTTTGTTCATGCTTGTGCACCTGATTTTGTGCAAAGAATATGCCTTTCTGGGCTCCTCATTCATGAGGAAAATCAGTTTACTTCTTAATAAGTTTGTCTTCTTATTTACTCAATAAGCATAAAACTTCCTGCCTGTTCTACTTAAAAAAGACTATTTGGAAAAACAAATGTAAAACCAGGTGTCAACAAAATTTGGAAAGTGTCTATATATATATTTTTTTCTATGCTGATGTATGCTTTACATTCTTAGTGTGCCCTGTTGATGATGAATTAATGTGTCATTCAGTATTTTTGTATGGTACTCTTGAGCACATGCTACTGATTATCTTTTCTTTCTTGCTCTCCCTACTGGTTTTCAAAAATGCACTGGACGCATCTAGAACTAAAAGATTTCCTGCTAACCTATTTGTATGCTAAAGTAGAAATTTTTTAGATTGATAAAACAGAATGGTTTTGACAACCTTAATTTCATAAATGCACATACTCGACTATCAACAATATGATGCAGAGAGAATAAATCCAGGATATTATGCTTTTCTTTTATGATCTGTTTTTCCTCTTCTATAGTATGACCATGAAGTCTAAAAACAAACTAAAATAATTTAACCATGTTTTGTAATAGCATAATAATTTACCTTTGATTATATATTTGTGTAAGCTTCCAAACTTGTTTGTGCCATTGTGGATAAAATAATGAAAATAGTTTTTATAGCATGTATATTTTGATATATATTGGTGAACAGACTCATAAAGGGGTCTGCAAAGGAGAGTCTGAGAGTTTATATTTTATTATTTCTGCCTAATTTGCAATTTTTCTCAAACCAGTAGTTATTCAATATATTCTGTATTACCAAAACAATTGCACATAGTTTCTTTCCTTCAACATATATTTATATTGTCTAATGCTGTAATCAGCATTAGCAACATTCCTGATAATACCATATATAGTTAAGCTGTTGTAGCAGATTGAAAAAACAACATTTATTATTAAAATTCCAGTTATAAAATCTCATACCTTCCTTGGGACTGTCTAATTTCTCATAGAGAATTAATAATTTACCCTCCTTTACTTTCGTAGAAATTTGTGTGTAGACTATGAATTTGCATTGTATTATAATTACCTAAACAATAAATATAATTTTCCCACAATACATAGTGAATTTCCTGGGGTTAGGAACTTTTTCTGATTTGTCTTTGTGTTGCCAAAGCCTAGCTCATATTCTGGGAAAAACTGTTAGCATGTAATAAATATTCTCTAAAAGAAAAATAATTCTTAGGTTGCTTGTAGGTAAATGTGAATGGTATTTGCTTCATTAAAATGCAAATCTCTTAGAAAATAAATTATTAGAATTGAGGATAGCTATTAAAGCCATATCAAATTCCACCTTTTCTTTTCCCACATGTCTCCCAGTTAATCAAACCAAAGAAGAATATCTGTTTTGACCCATCCTCTTTTTCAAATATTAGTTGCCATGACAATGTGAATCATGATGCCATGGCAGAGGCTAAGTGTAGATGACAATTCAGTTTAATTTACTGAGGCCATTTCCTGTGTCTCCTCATTCTCTTTTGCATAGGCAGAATTGACTATGGTACATTTAAGCAAAGATTAGTTGATGCCGGGGAGTGAATGTGCTCAGATATTAAGCTTGCGGTAATAATACACTTGACAGTACTTGGCAATTCATGGATTTCAAAGTGTCACCATTTTACTCATTGCTCTGACAAGAATTGATTTTGGGGAAAACTCTTTCACAGATGAAGCCTATTGTCCATTACCATTCATCCCACATCCCTCATTGTGCTGCTCTCGTCATTGTCCTTCAGTCAGGGTCTTCCTCCATTCCATGAGATGACTTGCGTCTACATTATTGCTGTCTATATCAAACAAAATCTTCTACAAAGCATTTATTTTTTGTCAGTGTAGTAAAATGGCTTTAAACATTAGTTTACATTGCCAATTTGAACTATAACAGAATCATAATATAAATGAATAAATTCTTGAAATCAGAATTTCAGGCATCAATCAGAAAAGAACAGAGGCTTTTTTGAGAGTCTAAGATCCTTAGTAGTCATTTCAAAGGTTGAATTACATACACAAGACCTGATTCTACTTAAAAATTTAATAATTATCTGGCTAAATCAGACTCTCTTCATTTTCCTTCTTATAAATTAAGTCTAATTTGTTGTGCCCTAACATTATACCTGAATTTGGGTCCTTTTCAAAAAAAACTGATTTATTAATTTCACAGAAAGGAAAGAGGAGAATTCAAAATCAGGCAGCTGAATTTGGCAAGGACCCCATGCTACATTGTAATGTGACACCCATCTCATGGTGAGCACTTGTACACAAGAGGCCCCAACACATAGGTTTCACTTTATAACAACCATTCATTCTCATGATAACCGTTCCAATCCTGCAAGACAGGTATTATTTTCTCTAAGGATGCGACTCCCACGACCTGAGTACCTGACTTGCCCAACCTGTTAGAGATTGTACCACCTTTCCACACCATTGCATGGAGGATAAATCTTCCAGCACACAAACTTTAAGGAACAAACCACATCCAAACCAAAACATGCACACACACTACCTACCTAGGTGAATCTCGGAAATTCAATTTGGTTCCATCACTTTGTCATACACACATCTAAGTAAAGAAACTGGTCTTCTTGTAAGTAAATTGATACATCTCAAAATATTTAATTTCTGAGAACTTTTGTAATTGATATTATTTGGCTTAGCTGGAATAATATAAATGGGATAATCTATCAGTCCAAGGATCAATTGTCCTAAGAAGTATTTACTTAATCAGAGATAATGACAAATATGCTCTTTCACTTTTTCGTTATGAATTTTAAAATTAAGTGTCCTTTAATGTTTTGTTATATTTGCCACATTTCCAAAATGGTAATATAAGCCACTAATATTCAAAGACTGCTTTAACTTTTCCTACCATATTGATTTTAAAATTGTGAAGTCTTCATAAGATCAATTCATAGTTTTGTTTAGAATTTTAGACATTGACTTGAGATCATGTGGAACAAAATAAACATAGAATTTTTGTTGCCTAAAAGTCACAGGATAAATTGTGGAATTTCATAAGTTTTCCTTAAAGATCAGGTTGAAAGTTCTCTCACAGAATGAAGTTTAAGGAGCCAGTGTAGGAAATCATTATTAGTACAACTATAACTTCTAAACTTGCATTTTGATTAAAAATAATTTTAGTATATTTCATGAATTCCAATGTCAGAATGACAGACATCATCAGTGACTTCCCCCCCTATACAACATTCACAATTTGTTTACAAATATAGTATTATTTTGGCAAAACTTTTTACTACTCATACTGGCATCATTTCTCTACAACTTGTTTCTTGGGTATAAGCACAAATTCACTCTATGGGGTAGTATGCACCATACATAATCAAATAGAAGAATAGATATTAAATAAATATTAATCAGGATAAACATATAGATAATCATTTTTTGTATAAATAAATGTGTGTTTGGTTTTCAGCCATGGAGATGATGGTTAAAAAAAATACTACATCAGAGCTACATCTGAATTTCAAAATTGCATGAAAAATCTTCTCCATAAAAATATAAAAATATATCAGTCTAAAACTGTTTAGATTTAGGATTTTTAAAGTTTAAACTAAAAACCAAATTCCTTTAATTACTAGTGGATTACCAGAAACAGGTAACTCTATATCTATCTAATCATTGCACTTCTTATATATATAAAAATACTTATAATATACATCTTGAATGATTGACCTGGAATAAAATTGAGGAAATGTTAAGAAAATTTCTGAGCAGAATGTTGGGAAAGAGTTGTTTTAAATTAAAGCTTAATAGTCAGATGTTTGAAAGCCCAAAATTTGTTTGAAGAGCCTTAAAACAATTAATAGAATTAAAAATAGGGAATATATTTCAAACAATTAAGCAAACAGGACAAGGGGAACCATTAGGAAATAAATTGGAACAAAGTGCTAATGTTGGTGGATGAAATAGCTTTGGAGAGAGAGCAGCCTAGAAGAGGGAGTCCCTCTCCAGCCAGAAGTGGGCTGGTCAACCCAGAGGAACTTGGAAGGATGGAGCTCAAGGCAGCCTGCCAGAGCAGTAGTGACAGCAGAGAGCAAAACAGGAATTCACTAAAATTCACATGGGCAATAGGTAAAACTTTCTTGGCTCTTCTCACAACGTGGAATGTCAGAACTTTCTGGAGCCAGTTCTTACCCCAGTTCAGGAGTACATCTCCACTTAATTAACTTGATCAGTTAGTTTGGCATTAGTATTTTAGTTAAACCCTTCTCATTTGGGCATTGAGGGTTTTCTACAGGTAATAACTTTGTAATGTCTATAAATGAGGTGTTGAAGAAAATAGATCCCAGTTTAAAAGAACTTCCTGTCACAGATCCAGACCATATAGTTCTATAACAAATACAAAATATAACTTTTATTGTACTTGCTGGCAGAACTTTAGACCTCTCCCCATAAATTTTCTGCACTCACTTTCAAGGAGCTTTTGAAAAGAAAAATATTCAGCTAGTTTATAAAATAATTGGTATATTCCCTTAAAGGTCTTTAAAGAACATCTTTATCAGTTGAAATCTCATACACTGCATTGTCTACAAATACCAAAACTCTTCCTAGGTACAATATAATTCTCACCACAATATTGAAATTGTGAACACAGTAAGTAAACACTTATCTGAGATACTTCAATAATAAGAGTATTTTAGAAAAATATAAAATCACAAAGATAAATCAATTATCCAATTATTTAAAGTGTAATTATAATGCAGACACTCTAATAAGTTCTTTTTCAGATTACTATATACAAAATACCAAGTATATAGAGATCCTTTCTTAAAATTATATACTAATATTATATTTTTTGCATATTCTTATTATTGTTCTGTGTTTGAGAGATGCTAATTGATCCAAAGATTAAATTGTGTGCAATAAAAATGTTCTAGCATTTGATGATAGCTATACAGGTTTGTGAATATTCCTAAAATCATTTAATTGTATACTTTAAAATGTTGAATTTTATGGTATATGAATTATATCTCAACAAAATAAAAACATTTTAAATATTTTTTTCTTTTTCTTCCTTCTTTAATAGATACAATCTCATTCCAAACCTTTTTATTATTTCAACGGTTGATTGTTCTTTTTAGTCCAAGGTTAAATTTCTGTGTTGACCTCAAAAATCATAGTAGGACGAGAAAGCAAGAACAAGAGAGAATAAAACAAATATGTAGAATCATTGGATTTAAATGAGCTTAATTTATATAATTTTGAGCTTCATAAAATTTATTTGCATAATCCTCTGTCTTTCTAGCTAGAAACATGAAAAACATATTCAACAACAATATCCAAATAAAATCTCTTCTTCATACTTTAACAGTAAATGTCCCTTCATTTCTATCAAAGGACTTTTAATTAATTTTGGAACTGCAATAACCAGGAAGGTTACTTACTATGCATAGCCTGCGGGCACTTGCAATGTGGTGTGTGTGTAAAATATACACTGGCTTTTGAAGACACTATGAAATAAAATGGGATATAAAATCCTTACTTAGTAATTTTTAATTAAATGTGTTGAAACAATATTTTATGTATCATATTATATAAAACTTTATTAAAATAATTTATCCTTTCTGAATTGTGGCTACTAGAAAATTTAGATCTCCTATGTCATACAGGTATACATTCCTCCATTAAAATGAAGTTATTGACAGGCATATATATTTTACTTTTATCATTCATCCATCACCGCCTCCAATTGATATATTTCATTAAAATCTCCAAATGAATAATAACTCTATTGAATTTTGGAATTTAGTATTAAAATAGTTTCAGGGCAGCAGGCAAAGTGGGGCACACCTTTAATTCCAGGGCTCAGGAGGCTGAGAGAAGAAAGATCGTAAGTTCAAAGCCAGCCTCAGCAATGGTGAGGTGCTAAGCAATTCAGTGAGACGCTGTCTCTAAATAAAATACAAAATAGGGCTGGGGATGGGGCTCAGTGGTTGAGTGCCCCTGAGTTCAATCCCCAAGTACCAAAAAAAAAAGAAATATAGGGGTATTTACTATATTTTGTGTAAATTTCTAATTTATGTAGTAGATTCATGACTACTTTTAAGCAGTGTGTAGGGTTGTCCCTATTTTCTCCTTCACTATGCATTTATACACCCTATCATGACCCAGGGAACATGATTTCTACCAGGTCACTTCACTAGGATCCCTAATTCACTGGCTTCTGGTTTGCTTTGGCTTGGCCAATAAGGGATACTGGCAGTAGGTCAAAGGGAGAAGGCACAGGACTCTGGGCATTTATTTTCCCTGTTTCTCCCACTATTTACCTTATTTTGACCTTGGCCATTTTTCTCTGCCTGGAATCATAGTTGCTGAAAAGCATTCCCCGTTTTCAACCTGCATTTGCCTCTGTGGGGTTTGGTAATGACTGCAGCTGGCAAAGACTTCCCCTCTGTATTAATGCTTCATCATTCCTTGCTCCCTTGACCTTGGCTGCACCTTTGTAAATTGTCCCTGAATTAAATTCTCTTCAGTTACCCCTTTGAATACACCATCTATTTCCTGCCAAAGCCTTGATTGACAGAGAGTATCCTGTGTGTAGTATATCCATTATTTTTACAGTGAACTCTTCTGAAGGCCTAGTGTATTGGAAGATAACTCTGAGGAGATTAATCTTCCAAAGTGTAAGAGTTTAGACTTTCACTCTTAGCAATTTTTAAGAAGTACTTCTAAAGTGTTATGTCCACTTTTCCTAGGTCCCAATAAAATTTTGCACCTCCTCCTGGATGTCAGCATGAGACTTATATTTTTAAATTTTATTTTTCTAAAGAGGCTACACCTGGTCCTGGTCAAGTTGGGGAATTTTTATGTTATTTTTTTGTGTACTGTAGAACATTAAGATCTCTTAGATAAGTGGCCATCAAATATTTTGGATGATGTATTCCTAAAATAATGTCCAAAGGCAATGTATTTGATCACATGTTTTTAACTTGACCTCTGGAGTTTTATGTGCAAAGTTGAAATATAGCTTGAAGGGAAGTTATTTCTATGCATTGTAAACATAGGTATTTGGTTATTTCAGCTGAAACTGCTCTCATGTTTTTCAGTCATGTTACCAATAAAATCAGAATAACATTGAAATCCAATATTACCAATTCAATTTAAAACTTTATGAAAATTTTATCAATAAATGAGAGTTTACATGTTTTTTTCTCTTCTCTTTGTACTCAAATTCCATTATGCTTTATGCACAGTTATGTCTTAATGCAGTATATTCTTTTTTTTTTTTACAATTTTTTTAAGAGAGAGAGAGAGAGAATTTTTTTAATATTTATTTCTTTTTTAGTTTTCAGCGGACACAACACCTTTGTTTGTATGTGGTGCTGAGGATCGAACCCGGGCCACACGCATGCCAGGCAAGTACGCTACCGCTTGAGCCACATCCCCATCCCCAGTATATTCTTATTTTTGAAAGTATTTTATTGGCACCCCTTTAAACTTCACAGAAACAAATCTCTCTCTCTCTCTCTCTCTCTCTCTCTCTCTCTCTCTCTCTCTCTCACACACACACACACATACACACACACACACATAAGCAATGAAATGTTTCCATGTAGCATAAGATATATGTGTTAAATATCTTTTCTCCTGGTTTGGGCTTTAAAATAATCATAAATCAATAAATATATTTTAAAACTTTTAACAATTATGAAAAATAAATACATTTTTAGTTATGTTCCCATTCCTTAATAAAAAATGTGGTTTTCTTTTTCTTTTCTTAATTTTTTTATAACTATAGGTCACTATTACCTGTTGCTAGATGGAGAAATAATTTAGCCTCAATTCTATGCCAGTTTTGTTATGCTGTGTTTTGCTTTTATAGACTTAAATATTGAATAACATGTAAATTATTAATAAGAATAAGAGCTTTTTAAAGTAATGTCACTCAATTGTTTTTTTTTTTTTTTTTTTAACTCCAAAGTGTCAAGACCTCAGCTAAGCTGGGACACAGAGACCTGAGGGGCCAGGTGTTGAGTAGCCATTATAGCAACAAGCCAAAAAAGTAACTGTTAAACCTTTAATTGCTCATCACAATGTTTTGAGGAAAAGTCTGAAGCCAGGAAAAATACCAGCTCCATTTTCTCCATAGAAAAGCAAACGAATGGAAGGACCAAGGGATCAGTAAACATGAAGAAAATTTCACTCTAGAAGGAGCCCTGAATGAGAGACTAGCAGTTGTATGGATGTGAGGTTTGAGAAACCAAGATCCAGAGGAGGAACTATGAATGTGAAACTACCCATTACTGAGTCAGACTAGAACAAAGTGACTTTGAGGTTTCCCACTGTTTCTCCAGTGAAGAGGTCAGTCACAGGGAAATATTTGAAGAGGACTAACACACAAGTCTGCAGATAGAGGGACTTCACAATAAAACCACGGGGGCTAAGAAAACAAATATGTGCAAAGCAAGACTAAACTGGCAGCTGCAAATATGGCAGCAGCTCCCTCAGATACTATAAGGCACCATCTCCAAATCTGGTGTAGGGAGGGCAGATTTCCCTCTTCAAATTCTGTCTGATAAAGCCTTTGTAATTGCCTATGGGCTAGGAATAAAAAAAAGTCACAGAATTTTAATTAGGAGCCAGACCCCTCACTAAGTCATATGCTAAATATCAGAGACTGATCTAACATTGAATGTTATTTTTAATAATATTTTACCTGAAAACTGGATCAAATCATATTTCAATTAGGATAGCAAATGTTGGCTTTGCAATAAAAAAAATGGCAGCAACTGTTTCACAAAGGTATTTGTTACTCATTTAGAATCACTCCTGAACAGCACTTGTAATTGTCCATGAGCTAAATGCCATAAGGATTTTATCAATGGAAATGGCAGTTGTCACTGCTGTTATCATGAATCAGAGGCTTGTATTTCTTTGGTAAAATGATGGAAACAAGGGTGGAGAAGAGGAACAAAATCTCAGCCAAACTCTCAATAAAATGCTGTTTTCATAGATACCTTTGGGGAAAATATTCACATATACATATGCAGTTTGGGCATTTGAAAATCAACTTCTCTGAACAATCTATGATTTTTTTGTCTTCCAGGGGGGCACCCATATGCAGTCAAAAGATTATCATGATGATCACATAGGTAGCAAGTGGAAGAGACAAGCAAATCCTGGCAATCTGCCTTGAGAATCTAAATTTATAATATGTTTACTGCCTGAGGTACAGGTTTAATGATATGATATAGCCATACAAATCTATGAACACCAGTATAATCTACAGCTAAAGTAATTATTCTTTATTTCCTATACTTGTTTTCTCAGGAGTCACTGAACTCTATCTTTAAAATGTGGATTTAACTCAGGAGTAAAGAAGAAAGTTCACAAGTCCAGTCTGATCTTAGAGGAGAGTTGTCACCATGAACTTCATTGAGGAAGCTGTAGACAAATGATCTGGGAGAATCATTTTGTTATTCTGAAAGCAAATAAAGTGGTGTGCTTCCTTCATTCATACAGAAAAATCTCTACGGCTGGATTCAAGATAAAACAAACAACTGTTTAATTTTAGAAGAAAATAAATAAAAATTGCACTTTGAGTTGGAGGATTTCCTAAATAAAACCAAACATATATGAGTATAAACTTTTAAGGAAAATGGTAAATACATGTTAAAAATGATTTAACACTTAATAATTAAATAGTTAACTAATGAACTACTATGCCAGTCAATCAAAAATCTATTTAAAATAAATGCAGCTAAAAATTATACACCAAGCATGTGTATTTGGGGCATATATATATGAGCAAATCAATAAGAAATAAGTGACTACACTAATTTAGAAATTGACTAAATACAAAAAGATAATTACAGAGCAGAAAATCCATATGATGCTAATAATTAATATGAAAGTTAGGCAACAAGAATATAAAAGTTAAAGCCTCAGCTATTTAAAAGAATTTGGAGCAATAATAAGTCAGTTGGTAGGTGTCTTGATACATTTTCTGCTGCTATAACAATACCAAAGGCCATATTAATTTATAAGCAGTTAAAGTTTATTTGACTTATAGTTCTGGAGGTATACTGCTAGCGTCTGGTGAGGGCCTCTGTGCTGAAGCAAAAGACAGCAGAAGGACAAGTGAGCATACACAGGACAAATGTAATCAGGCCCAACTTACCCACTCTTAGAGACCTGTTCTCAGGAGAATTAATCCAGTCCTGCAATAGCAACATTAATCCATTCATAAGGTCAGAGCTCCTCTGGCCTAATCACCTCTTAAGAGTCCTACTTCTTACCACTATTAAAATGATTAAAATGACAATTCAATTTGACATTAGTTTTGGAGATGACTTTCAAACCATAGCAGTGTGAACATACATAGTTGAAATCAATTTGGTAATTAATTTGACTATATCTAGTAAAATTGAAGCTTTATTCATGTTCCTACAACCCCAAAATTTGTGTATACAAAATCTTTCTTAAAACTCACAAACATATGGTAGTCTTCAA
This sequence comes from Spermophilus citellus, assembly GCF_964194105.1. Classification (NCBI taxonomy): domain Eukaryota; kingdom Metazoa; phylum Chordata; class Mammalia; order Rodentia; family Sciuridae; genus Spermophilus; species Spermophilus citellus. Next base: position 51,953,513 of record NC_138182.1, on the reverse strand, counting down.
TTGCAGCATTGTCTGTAAGCAAAAAAAATAAATAAATAAATAAATAAAATAAAACAAAAACAAAGAAAAAAGAGAAAAACGTGAAATACCCATCAACTCCAAAATGGCTAAGTAACTTGTATTTTCATGTGGTAAAGTACTACAATACAGGTATAAAAATGAATGTTCTGAAACTACATGTAGTACACATGGATGCTCTCAAAATATCATATAAATATAAAATCAAACTGATGAATGACGCATAGATCATTTATCTTACTACATAAAAATGTGTTATGTGGTGTTGACTAATACATGCATATGTTGAGGTATGTATGTGTTTGGGTAGGGCAAGGGTTAGGAGTAAGCAAATAAAATGCAAAAGCTATCTCTCTATTTGTACCTTTTATTTCTTAAGCGAGCAAGTGTAAAATTGTTATTCTTCATGTCATTGTTCATACAAATTTAAAAAAGAAATATTTCCAGAGGGTCATTCTTTGGGAAAACAGTAGATTGCAGGGGCTCTCCAGTATTATTAAGAATGCAGAAAAACCTAATGACATGATGAAAATACAGAGTGAAGAGTGGAACTGCATCAGAAAGTCATTATCCAAAAATAGAAAATAACCATCACCAAGAAAAGGCCACATTTGAATAGGAAGTAAAGGATGTTAAGAAAATTGGAGAGGCTTCCTAGCTAGTAAGGAATTTTGTTTTCTCACTCAATTACTATCTGTGCAAACTTTCCAGAATGTGGATTTTTCTAATAACTAACTCACCAATCTATTTTCAAATGCCAGCTGGAAAACATGTTATTGAGAACTAGTCATTTGGACATATTCCTTTTCTTGTTTAACACAAAAACATGGGGGAAAAGTACGTATAGGCAATTCCCCAGTCATTTCTAAGCTGTGAGATGATGTGGTAAAAGAAATGAGCAGATAATATTTTTTCCTATGATTACTAAATTGTATATACAAACTTCAATGCAGATATCATCCATCTTAATAAGGTAAAACCTATATGTGATAAGACAGAAGGCAAGGAAAAACAGGTGAACAGAAGAAAAGCAGTACTAATAACTGACCGTAAAGAGGAAAGAATAAGAAGATCATTTATAATACATAACAGCAGTTTTAAAAATGAGGGTTTAAATGTGTAGTTTTGTATTAAAACAGCAACCTGCCAATCCATCTAGCAGAGAATACCAGTGGTGATATTTAAGTATTATGCCAACTGTTACAACTAGGTAGGCCAATGAACATGTATATCCACTACTTTAGTGATACATCAAAGAGTTGAAAGCTGCCTCTGTCCCAGGAAGGTGTATGGAGGGCTGCAGAAGGCACTCAAGGACCTTGCGATGAAATATAAATGAACATACAGGCATATTTGAAGATTGAAGGCAGTACTGATATTTGTCAGCTGAACAAATCCCTTAAACAAATCTTTGTGGAGATAGGAGGGAAAACAACATCGACTGTAGCTAAAGGAAACCCCAAAATTTCCATTAAGATAGGAAAACAAATATCCATTTCTAAAATCAACAAAATAAGTAATAGATAAAGCTTACTATCTCACCACTTCTGTTCAACATAGTTCTCGAAACACTGGCCAGAGCAATTAGACAGACTAAACAAATTAAAGGCATAAAAATAGGAAAAGAAGAACTTAAATTATCACTATTTGTAGATGACATAATTCTATACCTAGCAGACCCAAAAGGATCTACAAAGAAACTATTAGAGCTAATAAATGAATTTAGCAAAGTGGCAGGATATAAAATCAACACGCAAAAATCAAAGGCATTCCTGTATATCAGCGACAAATCCTCTGAAATGGAAATGAGGAAAAACACTCCATTCACAATGTCCTCAAAAAAAAAAAAAAAAAAAACAAAATACTAGGGAATCAACCTAACAAAAGAGGTGAAAGACTTATACAATGAAAACTACAGAACCCTAAAGAGAGAAATAGAAGAAGATCTTAGAAGATGGAAAAATATACCCTGTTCATGGATAGACAGAACTAACATCATCAAAATGGCGATATTACCAAAAGTTCTCTATAGGTTTAATGCAATGCCAATCAAAATCCCAACGGCATTTCTTGTAGAAATAGATAAAGCAATCATGAAATTCATATGGAAAAACAAAAGACCCAGAATAGCAAAAACAATGCTAAGCAGGAAGTGTGAATCAGGCGGTATAGCAATACCAGACTTCAAACTATACTACAGAGCAATAGTAACAAAAACACCATGAATACTGGTACCAAAACAGGCAGGTGGACCAATGGTACAGAATAGAGGACACAGAAACCAATCCACAAAACTACAACTATCTTATATTTGATAAAGGGGCTAAAAGCATGCAATGGAGGAAGGATAGCATCTTCAACAAATGGTGCTGGGAAAACTGGAAATCCATATGCATCAAAATGAAACTGAATCCCTTCCTCTCGCCATGCACAAAAGTTAACTCAAAATGGATCAAGGAGCTTGATATCAAATCAGAGACACAGCATCTGATAGAAGAAAAAGTTGGCTACGATCTACATACTGTGGGGTCGGGCCCCAAATTCCTCAATAGGACACCCATAGCACAAGAGTTAATAACTAGAATCAACAAATGGGACTTACTCAAACTAAAAAGTTTTTTCTCAGCAAAAGAAACAATAAGAGAGGTAAATAGGGAGCCTACGTCCTGGGAACAAATCTTTACTCCTCACACTTCAGATAGAGCCCTAATATCCAGAGTATACAAAGAACTCAAAAAATTAGACAATAAGATAACAAATAACCCAATCAACAAATGGGCCAAGGACCTGAACAGACACTTCTCAGAGGAGGACATACTATCAATCAACAAGCACATGAAAAAATGCTCAGCATCGCTAGCAGTCAGAGAAATGCAAATCAAAACCACCCTAAGATACCATCTCACTCCAGTAAGATTGGCAGCCATTAGGAAGTCAAACAACAACAAGTGCTGGAGAGGATTCGGGGAAAAGGGTACACTTGTTCATTGTTGGTGGGACTGCAAATTGGTGCAGCCAATTTGGAAAGCAGTATGGAGATTTCTTGGAAAGCTGGGAATGGAACCACCATTTGACCCAGCTATTCCCCTTCTCGGTCTATTCCCTAAAGACCTAAAAAGAGCATGCTACAGGGACACTGCTACATCAATGTTCATAGCAGCATAATTCACAATAGCAAGACTGTGGAACCAACCTAGATGCCCTTCAATAGATGAATGGATAAAAAAAAATGTGGCATCTATACACAATGGAGTATTACTCTGCATTAAAAAATGACAAAATCATAGAATTTGGAGGGAAATGGATGGCATTAGAGCAGATTATGCTAAGTGAAGCCAGCCAATCCTTAAAAAACAAATGCCAAATGTCTTCTTTGATATAAGGAGAATAACTAAGAACAGAGTAGGGACGAAGAGCATGAGAGGGGAGGGGGGATGGTAGAGGATAGGAAAGGCAGCAGAATACAACAGACACTAGTATGGCAATATGTAAATCAATGGAAGTGTAACTGATGTGATTCTGCAAATGTGAAATATGATATGTCAAGAACTATGTAATGTTTTGAACAACCAACAATAAAAAAAAGAAATATTTGATTATGTAATGAAAGCTAAAATTGAAGGTACTCCTTATTGCTATTATTTATTAACTTTCCTATCAATTCCCCATGCTAGTCAAGGACCTGTGTCTCTACCATAGTACTTGTGGTTATTCCAAGGAACACATTGTCTTGCCTGTTTATTTGCCTGTGTCTCTACTGACCTCCTCCCCTTCTCAATTATACACTTACCAATTTCAAAGGATCTAATGCCAACATATTAAATCCCAGTCAGATGTCCCAATCTTATCTGCTTTCAGCTTATGTTTTCAAGTAAATTCTCATCTTTCTCTTCAAAATATTAAATTCACCATTCTCTCTATACCTATAAACACCCTTCTGTTCTCTGTTACATCCAGTTTAGATTTCATGATTCATAAAAATAAGTGATCCTTAGCAAAAGTATTAAACCCCACTTCATTCACTTTCTGCCCTGCTCAGCTAAAAGAACCTCAGTATTATAAGGTCTATAGAAGGCAAATGTGGAAATCTGCAGATGAAAGTCACACAACCAATGAGGATGCCAAAAGTGGAATTTTAAGTTAAACCTGTGATGTCGAATGTTAAGTAGACACTAAACTTCCTCTTACAGTTCAAACACATTTCTGCAGAAAGTTTATGTATTTATCCTAAAACAATAGTTTCATAAGTTATCTTTATTTCTCAACCACCTTAGTGTTCCTCGACTATACCTGCTTAATCACTTTTAGATGTTAAACTCGCTTCTAATTCACTGAAAACACAGAAATTACCAGAATTCCTTCCAATTTTACTTAAATTTCTTATCTCCCTTCACGTGTATCCATATTATTCATCTTCCCTTGCATTACAAAGTTTATCTGTCCTTCTTACTCCATAATTGCATCCCATTTCACTTAACTAACTTAAAATAGTTCGCCTCTTACTCATTCTTTTTCACTCCTAAACCATCTTTCTCACCTTCTCTAGTAGAATATTTGTATCAGGATACAAATTCCTCTTCCTGATTCATATTATAAACACCAAATTACTTTTTCCTCTGCAGTTCTTTTCAACCACTGCTCCAATTTGTGGTCACGTTTATAGAAAAACTAGGGGCAAAAAAAGAACCAGTTACATTCACTCCATTTTTCCACCTGCTGCTCCCTCCTCAGTGCTCTATAATTTAGCTTCTTTCTTCATTACTGAGAGAAAGTCCTTTCTGCCAAAATCTGTAGCAACTTTACTTTGGCTAAGTTCAGTGATCAGGTTCTGTTCTCATTTACTTCTCTGCATCCTTTATCACAGCTAAGTATTCCCTTCTTCTGAAAGCCATCTCCTCTTTTAGCTGCAAGAACATCGATTTTATCTTGTTTTTTCTAATAACCTTTCCAATAACCTTCCTGACAGCTTCATGCTGAAATCTGTAAGGCTTATGCTTTGGCCTTTGCTCTTCTCTCTCTACACTCCATCCCTATGGCTGCTAGTGACCCTGAATTTTCTTGTACTGCTTTTTTTTAAGGCCAATTTTCTCATATTATATACAAGTCTCAAAACTAGCATATCCATAGTACACACAATAATTTACCTTTATCCACATAAAACCTAAGTCTGTTTCTTATCTGAATAAATGATAAAATCATTCACAGAGATTTTCAAGAGAAATGCCTCTGGGGGCTTTCATTATTTTTCACTCTCCTTTGTCCCCCTCTATACAAAATATCACCAAATATATGTGTGTGTATGTATGTGTGTGTGTGTGTATGTATGTATGTGTGTGTGTGTGTGAATGTATATATATATACATATATATATGTATATATATATGTATATATATATACACACACATTATATAGATGTATATAATTATTGGTTCTATTTTAGTCACACATATCTATAGAATTCATTTTGATATGATTATGAAAGCATGAAATATAATTTGTTCTAAGTCAGTACCTTTACTTTCCCTTTCTCTCTTCCTCCCTCCCCCTGTTTCATTTCCTCTACTAATCTGTCTGCTATTTACTTATGGTTTTCTTTTAATTTTTAAATTTGAGTCTTATGGATGTACACAATGGTAAGACTCACTGTGGCATGTTTATATATGTACATAGGAAACTTAGGTCAGATTCATTTCACTGTCTTTTCCTACCACATCATTCCTCCCTTCCCTTCATCCCCCCGTGTCTACTCCAGTAATCTTTCTTCTATTATTTTTTTAATCTCCCCCTCCTTGTTTTGAATTACTTTCTGTGTATAAGAGAAAAAAAATGACCTATGACATTTTGGGATTCGCTTATTTCACTTAGCTTAATAGTCTCCAATTTTATCCGTTTACCAGAAAATGCCATAAAGAAGTTATTCTTCTTTATGGCCAGATAATATTTCATCATGTATATATGTCACACTTTCTTTATCCATCCATATGTTGAAGGGTCCCTAGGTTCCACCAAGTGTTCTTACTAACATCATCAAAATAAATCATGTTTGTCTTTTATTGTTCTCCTGATGTTCATTCCTGTTCTCCATACTTTCAACATACTGTCAACAATCAATGTATTCTGGGTCATCTTCTTTTTTAAAGTCATAAACTTAGAATGTGACATGCCTCATAACTCTTTTCCAATGACTTCTTGTGGAACTTTGAATCTATTATACATCCTGTGTATGGCCTACCAATCTTGGTTCCTACATGTCCATTATAGTTTTGGAGTAGAACATCCCCCAAAGGTCACTTTGTTGCAGGATGGAATAATTGGGAAGTAGTAGAAATTTTAGGAGTTGAGACCTGTGGGAGGTTCCTAGGCCACTGGTGACAAGCCTTATTTCTCTCTTTTGCTTCTGACCATGAGGTAAGGAGTTTACCTCTCTATGTGCTCCCTGCTATTGCCATCCGGTAGAGCCACCAAAGGCACAAAGTAATGAGTTCACCCAACTTGGACTGAAACCTCCAAAATCATGAGCCAAAATAAAACATTTATCTTTATAAGTTAATTATCTCAGGTATTTCATGATAGTAATGTGCAGCTAATATAGTATGTTTCAACCACAATTTAAACAACTCTTACAATGATGTGAAAAGTTCTGATTACATCAGACTCTGTATCCTATAAGTACACCCAAGTCCTTCCCTTTCCCAGCAAAAGCCATTTGGGCTGCCTGGAATTCATTATTTGTGTTCTTTACACAGTTTTATCTTCTTGACTCATGAGTCATGACTTAGTAACTCATCTTAAATGGTATACATGTTCCTCCCTATGCAATCATCTGGCCCCTATCTATTCACTTCTACAACTGAATTTTTCTCATTGCTACAGAGAGTGCATTTATAATTGCAAAGCTTTTAGTTTGTTTGCATATTTATGTTTTATCTTCCTCATTGTATGGTAAATTCCATGATTACAGAAATTGTCTTTTCTGTCAGAACCCAGGATATATTAGAATTTATTTAATGTAGAGATAAATGAATGATAGATTATTATGTGTTTCAAATAACTCTATAAACAATGGACTTTATTGTAAGTATCTAGAGTCTAACATAACTGTATGATTCACCATATCTGTATGTGGCATATAGCTGTTACATAAACATTGTATCTATATGTTTACTGACTATTCTAAATTCACATTCCTACATAGAAATAGCAATACCTGTTATTTCATATCAATTTTTCTCACTTATTTCTCTTTATCAAGTATTTTCAGTCATGTAGTCAGCACTCATGTTTAATATATGGGCTAAAGAGGATGATATAGGACTAATAAATATAACAAGCTGATTAATTTAATTCCCCCTCTGTCATTGCCAATTTGGAAGCAAAATATAAATTCTAATTTCATTGAATTTTTAGAGGAAAATTAAATAAGTAACATTCCCTTCAAGCAAACTGAAGAAAGCTACAGAGTTTCTATTTTTACATTGCCTTTCATCATAATTTTAAACTACCACAACAATTCAGTCAAACAATCTATGTGCTTTTTCCTCTGGGGAACTTGCTAAATTTGCAATTGAGATAAGCAATCAATGCTCACCTCTGCTAAACTGTACATAAATATTATTTCAAAAGGAAATTCCTTGGAGGAACTCCTTTATGGAATGTAACTTCATTACTAAGTAATGGATTGCCCTATTGTAAGTTTTCTCCCATCAAGCTAATTTGGAAACTCTTAATTGTCTTACATTTCTTTTATATGGCAAAATAAATGATACCCCTGTGTGAGAATTGACCTGATTATAATTACGCTTTCCATGAGTAAATAGTATCGACTTCATTAGACTTTTATGTTCACATTAATCTATTTATTATAGAATATTTACAGAATTGAATCAGAATGGAATTCATCCTCACCTCTGCTTTGTTCTTTAAGCTTCGATGGGCCTAACAGCAGATAAAAAATAAATCTAGTATTAAAGAAAAGATTATTCTGACTCTTCAACATTCAAACAAAGACCTTTCACTATTGCTATCGTAGTCCACTGAGTTTATAAAGAGGTGGATATTTTATTTTTTTGTTCCTTTGTTTGCTTTGTATTGTTTCATTTTTGTTTTTTAGTTTTTTTGTTTTTGTTTTTTTGATACAGGGGATTGAATCCAGGATGCTTTCCCTAAGAGATACATCCCCAGCATTTTTTAATTTTTTGTTTATTTTTTTTATTCTGAAGGTATCACTAACTTGTTGAGGCTAGCCTCAAACCTATGATCTTCCTGCCTCAGCCTCTCAAGTTGTTGGGATTATAGGTGTGTACCACCACACCTGGATTTTTTTTAAAGAGAATTGCAAGATTTAGTCACTGGTGCCCATATGAAAATTCATGTTTCTTTTTTCAGTAAAAAAACTTCTACTACTAATATTTTATTTACTTATTTTATTAATAGAGATAAAACTCTTGTTTTTCCTCAAAATGCATTAACCTCATTTTCACAAAATTATCAGAATTATGTAGAATTTATAATATAAAAGATATTTTGAAAGGATATAATCTAACAACTCAATTCTAGAGATAATAAAACTGAGGTATGGAAAACTTGAACTTATTTTAGACTGCATCACTAAGATCACAGAATCATGATCTTATAAGACTGCCAAGAGGAAGACCTTTTCTTTAAATTTATCTGGGGGGTGGGGGGAAACTCAGACAAATGATAATGTTACTATTTGGAAATAATCTCTTTGGTATTTTCTGCCAGTGCTCTTGATAATTTTTTTCTCCTTCATTTGTCTGTGTATTAATTTTTCTTTTACTCTATTCAGTAGCTTAGCAATTCTCATAAGTTTCAAACAAAGAATGTTATTTCTTTTCCTTATTTGCTTTGATCCTTTGTATAATTTTCTCTTCCTTGTACATATCTTCAAGCTTGTTGCTTCTTAAACATTTCTTTAAAAGTGATTTGGTTGCTACTCTAGTAGCTGGTGTTTTCCATGATCTTTTGTTGTTGTGGCTTTCATTTCTACTGAAGTTGTCACACCATGAGAGTTTCATTTGTAACTCATTATAATTGACTAACTGAACATGAACTTGAACTTGCTTGAACTCAAAGCACTGAACTTGAAATGTTACCTAGGAATAATTTCGTGTCTGTACTAAAGTTTCCTCTCATTCAGAATGTATGGGAACTTAATCTTGCCAACCACCTGCAAACAATACTGAGCTAGGACCAACTTAAATAAGTCTCACAACATTAAGGTTTTCCAGTATATCTAAGCAAAATTCTATGAAAGATGGATGCTCTAATTTTCAGTCTTACGCTGGGTATCCCAATACATTGGGATCAAAGATTGTTTTGTGTTGTTGTTGTTGTTTTCTTTTCTTTTCAGATGTTGTATGATTTAAACTTAATTCCCCTTAGAAAAATGTGAATTTTCTGAAATCTAGAAATCAGATTTAGAATTCCTTTATTTCTGGGTTTCTTTTCCTTCTCATACGTCTTCACTTCTTTCTTAGTTCTTCAAATTCTTAAGAATATTTTAATAATGAATTCATCTGATGTCTCCTCAGAGACAGTTTTAGTCCCAATGTCCTAGCTTACTATTAACAGAAACAGAAAGTCAGAAATAAACTTAAAAAACTATAACAAATTCAATTAATTCTGAAAGATTCTTATGTTCAGAATTATTATATTCCTAAACATAAACTACATAATGTAAATATGATCATTTTGAAAGAAGAGCTATTTTAACCTAATTATAAGGACACTTAACTACCATCTAAAAAATAACATTTCTTTTAATTTTCCTTTTTATGAATTCCTTAAATTATTAAATTTGAAATTAAGTAGTTATGGTGGCACATATATCATCTATGAAAAAATGTTCAAATTATAAACAGATTGTTGTACTCTAAAAAGCATTATATAAATGGACGTGTACTTAGCTCTTCCACTGATAAATTCATGCAGGTGTCCAGATTCTTGACAACTTAGGGACTTACAGAAGAAAGGGGAAAAAAATCAAAAAACAAACAAAACCCTCCCAGTTCTGTTCTTTAGGAAAACATGATAACTCCTGTGTTCCTTTAAAATCAAGATGAAATGGCCTGGTGATGAATAAAGTCTTTTTATCTTACTTTTATGTAGGCAACTTGACAGTTAGACATCATGAGTTTCAGAATGTGCAACAGATTCTACAAATAAGAATACCTTTCTCCCACAGGTGACAGAACCTGTCAAGGAGAAGGCAGGGTACAGTATTCTTTTCACATGACACATCATGATTTAAAAGCTTTCCTTGGATAATTTCTATAAGTTTTCTAGAAGTTGTTTTGCTCTTTTATTCATTTTAATAAAATAGTCAAGGAAGGCAGACAGGTTTTCAAATTTAGTATATGATCACTTGCCGGTACAATACAATTCTATGTTTAGTAACCACTTTTTAAGTATTGTACATTGAAATTTGAAGTTCCAAAATGATTTACTTTTCACTTTTTTTAAATTAATAATGAAGTAACTTTTTAGGCCACAAAATATCTGTTGTATATGGTACTCATTTAGCAGAAGTCTATTCATTTTGGCCAATTGAATTTGATCAACAAATATAACTGGGTAACTGAGGTAAAATGACAATATTCAGCCTTTGGGAAGGGAAAAAAATAAAAATAGAAAGAAATGGATATTTGTGGTTTTTAAATTAACCAATTTTAAGGCTTGGAGAGATAAATATCATAAACAATTTTAAGATAATTTTTATTAACAGTTTTCATTTTTTAATACTTAAGGCATTTAACACTTAAACATTTAGCAAGTGTGGTGAGTGAAGTTCTAAGATTAGCACCCCTGATGTAAACAACTTGAATCATTCCCTCCCTTTGTGTGTGTCAATAGCTATGGACACAGTAGGACGAGTTGAGCATTTAACAGAGTCAAGAAGAAGCAGAAGAGAATTTTTTGTTAGTCTTAAAGGAGCAAATTGAAAATAAAGGAGAGGGTTGTGAAGCTGGGAATGTTAGGTAACTTGTAAGAACTGAGAAGTCCAGGAGTAGATTTATAAAAAGTATAAAATCAGGAACCTCAGTCCTACAACCACAGGGAACTGAATTCTTCTGGAAAATAAATGACTACATTTGGAGGAGGCCCATAAGCTGCAGGTGGAATTGTGGTATCACCAACACTTCAATTTCAGCCAAGTGAGACAAAGAGCAACAAATCAATATTAGTTCAGTAAGTAATTGTGATTTTAAGCTAATAAGTTGTTGGTAATTTGTTACACAGTAAGAAAAATACTGTAAGCAAGTCAAAAGAAGAGCTGGAGATATAATTTTATAACTTCTGTTGCTCATTATTTATCTGTAGTAAGCATATTACAATGGATAAATTGTCCTTGGGAAGTTTTTAATATCAGCTTAACATGCAGATTGTAACCATATTGGTTAAATTTTAGTTTTATAATTTAGGTCACTTTTCCTATGATTATTTTCCATATAATAGCATTGATATCCAGCCAAAGGAGAATGAAGTAGAAAATACCAAAAAAAAAAAAAGTCTAGTGCATAAGAATATCAGGTTAATCTGCATGCCTGCCACCCTTACCTTATATTCTCTTTCCACAGATAAGAAACACACAGACAAATTGGGTAGAGAGAAAATTAATTCACACTATTTTTATTTTAACACAACACTGAGTTATACGTTTCATTGTGATTGATATCATGCAAGTATCTGAAACATGGAGAGTTGTCAGCAATTGTGCCCTGGACGACATAAAAGTTGAGCTGAACCATAAAAAATGGGGGAGATTGAGATTGCAGAAGGTGAGTATTAAGAGATGGTTTTTATAATAAGAAAAACAAAAACAATCTCCAAAACATTCAACCATTTATTTATTAAAATATGTATGGCTTACCTACAAAATGTCAGGTACCTAAAGTAATAAAGCTACATTTCTCTTTCAATCATTAAAAAAGAAAAGTCAGGTAGTATTTTCACTTCTGAAAATAGAAGGAAATTGAAGATTTCCTCATTCTTTAGGAATTTAAGTTTATCTGGAAAAATTGATATTTTTAATTCTCACTGACAGGTGAAATTATGGACATGTGGACAAGGAAGGAAGAGAGCTGGGAAATTGAGTTTGGGTGACAATGAAGTCCTCAAAAAGTCATAAAATTTGATCTGGGTTTTGAAAAAAACAAATATATAAAGAAATACCAAGGAGACAGATGTTCCCAGGAAAATGTAAAAAGATGTTTTTCCCTCGAAGAAAATGTAAAAAGATGTTTTTCCCTGGAAGAAAATGAAAATTTTGGATGTTTTAAAACATGTTATATGCACAATAGAAAATACAAAAAGTGACAGCATGCAAAAGAATAAAAAAAAATCTTCAGTACCACAAAAAAGAAAGGAAGGAAGGAAGGAGAGAAGAAGAAAGAAAATAAAAGAAGGCAAAAGAAGAATGGGAATTTTTTTTTAAATTGTCATTTATTCTGTAAAAATCAGCAAACATTAAGAGAATGCCTGACAAGAAAGACTCATGATCAGATTTAAGTTTCAAAAAGATTGCTTCCAAAGTACAGTAGTCAAAGATCAGAAGAAATTAAAATAGGATCAGGGGAACCAGTGAGGATATAGTGCTACCGAAATTATAAATAGAAGGTGCACACCATTTCAGCAGCTCTGGAGGCTGAAGCAAAAGGATCACCAAGTTCAAGGCCAGCCTCAAGCAACTTAGCATGACCCTGTCTCAAAATTTTTAAAAATGAAATTAAAAGGAACTAATGATGCGGCTCAGTGGTAAAAACACCCTTTAGTTCAATCCCCAGTACCAATAAATAACTAAATAAACAGGAGAGAAGAACAACCTAAATTGAGGCAATAGCAAAGGGAATAAAGGGAAGAAACATGTGTGACACATGTAAAAGGTAGCATAACCAAACACTCTTTACATCTAAGGGAAATAAAGAACATTCACAGGCTTCAGTTAGAAACACTGCCTGGACTGTGGGATCCTTCGTCAAAATAAGGCAAGAAAGGAAGTAGAAGGAAAGATAATTTATTCAGAATTTATTTTTTATAGTAATTTCAGGTGTCACATAAAGAATTCATGAAGTGCTGATCAGTAAGCAGCATATGATTCTGGGTCTAGAAATTTATTTTTAGAAATTACCATTACCTGATAACAGAAGGCATGAGTGAATTGTAGTACCCACGAGAACTTGTGGATTACATGGTAAAAAAAAAAAATCAGTGGAACAGCCTGAAATAATTTAATGGTAGAGAAAGGAAGAAATGCCTGCTCCTTTCATTATCTTGCAAATATCGATTGTAGGGATTGTAATACCACTATTCCACAGCCTTTAAAATGAGATTATTGATAAATATAAAAATGATTTAACATATTAAAAAATATCAAAACATACTTCTAGAAATGGGGTGGGGGGGGGCACTGGTATAAAATTCAGTGGTTTAGCCAGCCACCGTGAGGCCGAGGCAGGAGGATCACAAGTTCAAAGTCAGCCTCAGCAAAAAGCAAGGCGCTAAGCAATTCAGTGAGACCCTGTCTCTAAATAAAATACAAAAAAGAGCTGGGGATGTGACTCAGTGGTTGAGTGCCCCTGAGTTCAATGCCCAGTACCCGCACCCCCCCAAAAAATCAGTGGTTTATTTAACAACATATTAAACACTGCTCAGCAAAGAATTAATTAAGTGAAAAATATATCTGAGGCAATTATCCAGAATACAACAGAAAAATAATTTCATGGAAAAATATAAGGAGTTAAAATTATAAAGGTAAAGAAATGTTAGAAAATATAAAGATCTAATAAAAAAGGTAATAAACAGGAGGTAAAAGCTGTATAAAAAGTGATTGAATAAAAATGTTCTAGAACTTAACTAAAATACCAGATTCAGTAAAGCATATATTTAACCAAACCACATGTTCAAAAAACAGCTAAACAAATCTCAAGCAGGGTAGGTGTAATAAACTTATAAAAGCATATGAAACTTCAGAACACAAGAAGCAATCAAAGACACAGAGAGGCAAGTTGATGTCAAATTAGACTTTTAAGTGACATTGTCTTCTCAGCAAAAATAGAATAAAAAATAATTTTTTATGAATGGATCAATAAATTTGTAAAACAGAAAAAAATTATTTCATTTAACTATCTCAGTATTTCATATTACCTAGAAGAATTACAGGAGACACCAAATGGCTTGTTTAGTTTACAGATATTTTCCCTTCACTTATTACACCCGAGTCGCTATTTTGTACTGTTTCAATCAGTCTTTATCTTCCATAATGTGAATGATCAGTTCTTTTCTTTCAGAAATGAAATTTCCATAAAGATATATAGAGATGGTGAGTCACTGATGAAAGTAGCCTAGTGAGAGAAGGCTCTTGGCTTAGTTTGCTTCCAACTATATAAAAACATCTAATAAAGTGCTTTATTAAAACTTTCTGAGCCTTAGAGAGTAAAATATTCAAAATATGTAGGCTTTTTAAGTATCAATTAAAAAATTAAATTGAATAGTAACGTGATAATTCCAGGAGTTGAAAAAGATTTCTTTGAAGAGATTATATTTCAAGTCAGCTTCAGGGTGAAGCAACATTTCCATACTCAAGAACACTATTGGAGTTAATATAAAAGTTAGTGTTAGCAGAATGAACAGAGTAGAAGACTGAAGCTTAAGGAAACTAGGAATTGTAGTAGAAGTGGTATGGGAATTGTTAGCTTCTCAGTCTGAGTAAAGGAGGATGTGAAATTAGGTGGAAGTTTATATAACAAAGTACCACTCTATAGTAGTGGACAACACTATAATAATCGCTTGGAAAATTTATTTTGATTACATGCTCCTCTTACTGAAATATGCCCCAAACAATAAATTATACATTCATTACATGCATCAATGAAAATCTATGAGAAAAAAATGCTTTTTTTAAATGCAGGACATTCCACAAAAAAATTGAAAGGAAAATTAAAGTTTTGACATGTGATGTTCCCCAAAATCTCATGTGTGAGACAATTTAAGAGACTTCAGAGGTGAAATGATTGGGTCATGAGAGTTGTAACCTGATCAGTGTATTGATCCACTGGTATGGATTAACAGAGAAATAACTTTAAAAATGGAATGGGTCTAGAGAAAGTAGGTTGCTGGGGGCATGCTTTGGGGTTTTATATTTTGTTCCTGGTGAGGAGAGTTCTCTCTACTTCCTGGTGTCATATTCCTGAGCTGCTTTCCTCCACCATGACCTTCTGTCATGCTGTACTTCCTCACCTTGGGCCCAGAACAATGGACTTGGCTGTGGAAGGACTTGGACCACTGAAACTGTGTGCCAAATAAACATTTCCTCCTCTAATTTTTCTTGTCAGATATTTGAGTCACAGCAAATGAAAAGCTAAATAAAACAATCCAACCAGGTCAATCAGTCATAATATATATTAGAAACATATATACTTTAAAAATAACTAGAGGTAGAACTTTGATAGAAACTTCATAAATTTTCCAAAGATAAACATTAAATACTAGACTATTAACATCAATCTAATATTATTATTTAAATCTGAAACTTTCATTACAAATCATTTAAATTTTTTGAAGGTTGATCAGAAAGATGATTGATAATACAGTAAATTTTGCAAATTATCATCGAAATGCATCAGTATAATTTAAGTATCCCAGGATGGATCACCACTTGCCAAACAGAAACTGTAATTCATATTCTGAAACCCTTCGGTAGTGAAAGTTCCACCATGGTTAGAGGAGAATAAAGAGGCAATATTGAGAGCTTTCTGGGAACAAGAAGCTGCTTATCACAGGTACTTTGTAAATCAATATTATATGATCTCGGCCATATTCATTCAGAATTTTTAATAATTCTTTAAATTAAACATGTTAATATTTTAAAAAGAACATTCATTCATCAAATAAATCATTCAAACAAGATTATTAAGGAGGATTAAATATGTTTATGATAACAATGTGTTTTCCAACTATAAAGTAACTTTTCATAATCTTAGAAATGAAAACATTTGTCCCACACTTCGTTCTGAGGAAAAGTAATTTTTTCTCTAGCAGTATTTTAGGCAGATCCTTGGCTTTTCACTGATAGCATTTTGAAGATCATTTGCTGATTGGGAAATTTGGGGAGGAATAACAGTTGAGTACAAGACAGACCCAGGAATGCTATCAGCTGCTATTGCCCAGGGCCTCAGCCTAGGAAAGAGGCCTGCTTCCCTCTAGTCCCAAACTGAGGTAATCTGGCATTCAGGAAGCAGCCCCACTTGGCTGTCACATCATGCTATATCCTCAATGAAGACAGTATAAGTAATAACAAAACAAACAAACAAAAAAATATATAAAAATATACACACAGACATTTACACACATTATATATATATATATATATATATATATATATATATATATATATTTTTTTTTTTTTTTTTTGGTCTTTTGGTACTGGGAAAGGAACTCAGGGACGCGCTTTACCACAGAGCTACATCTCCAAACTTTTTACTCTTTTTTTTTCTTTTCTTTTGAGATAGGGTCTCACACAGAGGTTGGCTTTGAACTTACAATCCACCTGCCTCCGGTTCCAGAGTAGCTGTGACTATAGGAATGTGTCATTATGCTTGTCAAACAATGCTATTTTGTTGACCTTATTTATTATTTTCTATTCTATTCATTTTTTTAAAATTTTTGTTTGTTCTAATTAGTTATTCATGACAGCAGAATGCATTTTGACTCATTTAACACAAGTGGTACACAACTTTTTATTTCTCTGGTTGTACACAATGTGGAGTCACACCATTAGTGCAATTATACATGTAACTAGAGTAATGATGTTTGTCTCATTCCACCATCTTTTACACCCCCATGCCCTCTCCTCTCCCCTCACTCCCGTCTGCCCAATCCAAAGTTCTCCAATCTTCCCTGACCTCTCCCCCATTATGGATCAGCATCCACATATCAGAGAAAACACTGGCCTTTGCTTTTTGGAGATTGGCTTACTTTGCTTAGCATGATATTCTCCATCTCCATCCATTTACCTGCAAATGCCATAATTCTATTCTCCTTTAAGGATGAGTAATATTCCATTGTATCTGTATACCACATTTTCTTTATCCATTCATTCATTGAAAGGCATGTAGGTTAGTTCCACCATTTAGCTGTTGTGATTTGAGCTACTATAAACATTGATGTGGCTGCATCACTTAGTATGCTGATTTAAAGTCCTTTGGGGATAGATGGAGGAGTGGGCTAGCTGTGTCAAATGGTGGTTCCATTCCAAGTTTTCTAAGGAATTTCCATACTGCTTTTCTGAGTAAACAGCTTTTAAATGGTGAAGAAAAATGCTGTTGCTTGAACCTTGACTACGGCAAATCAACTCAGAGATAAGATGCTAATCATCAGAATTTTACTGCACATTGAAAGAAGTGCTGGGAAATATTTCAATACTTGGTTAGTTAATAGTTTGCATTATTATTGTGTATAACTTACAATACAAAAATGTTTTTTTCTGCTATCTTGGATCGAAATTATTATGCTTCCTTGAGCTGGAGTGAGCTAAGAGGTGTTTGGCAGTTTGACAATTTTTATGTATTTCTATGATCTGAGAAATTAAGAAAATGCTGCTGCTGCAAGTCTCCATCTTTCTGAAATATGGGTGCAATTTTAGAATATATTGCTAAAGAGAATGTCTGAACAAAGGTTGAATTTCAAAGTGAATAATGTATCAAAAGCAGGTTTGAAACCAAATAACAGATTAAAGACAGAGCTTGTTTTCCAAAAAGTGATATGAATGGCTACAGACTATGCTGTCAGATTTTTCTCTAAGGTTTCAGAGGAACAATTATTGGTTGTTTTTTTTTTTCCTCAGACCTGTGATTAGCTGATTCAATTCTGTTTTTCCCAGGAACTACAAATATAATGTGTGTAGCTGCAAATGAAAAGGTCCAAAATAAACCTTAAATATAGTGTATAGGGCATACGTTAAAAAGAATAATTGGGGTAGAAGGTGGTAACTGACTGAGAGCCTTAGAACTGCACATTTCAAGTTTATCTGTGTGAACCTGTGTACACACACACACACACACACACACACACACACACACATACAGGAAAGATAATACGGAGAAAGACAATAGATTCTTTATGGAGTTTTAAGTAATTTCTACTTAATATAATCAGTAAATCTATTAAAAACCCTGTCTGTGTACAAATACCAAGAATATTAGATTTTTATCCTTTTTTCTACTACAGTCTGTAATATTATAAAAGGCCAAAGCCAAGAGTCAAAGCAAAGACAACAGAAAAATACAAGAATATGACTAATAGGTTAATGAGGAACATAAAAAAAAATCATACACAGTGTGTGGTGTTTTATACATTTTCAGGAAAAATGTACTTGCACAGACAAAAATAATGAGAGTTAAAATCTGTGAACTCAATGTAGAGTCTGTTCTCATTGTGCCATGTAACCAGATGCAGAATCAGGAAGATATGGCCAATTTCTTTCTTGTAATCATGCCAATCATGAAAAAAAAGACACATTACCAGAATTAACGTGCTGTATGACTTTGTGAATGCCCCTTCAAGCTGTCAGTCTTCTTGCCAGTACTACAGCAGTAGCTTTAACCAACAGGAATGTGGACCTATTTCAAGCCCAGGTGTCGAGTAATTTGAAATGCATGAGTTCCTTGTTGTGAAACAATCATTCCCTCTGAGGCTCATATTGTCCTCGTCACTCTATGAACCATGCACATGGCGAATATGCATTTACTTGCTTTCCTACATGCAAATTTCCAAGAAGACTAGAATATTGTTGTCTGATCTTCTCTCTACTAGTTCTTGCAGCAGGAATCAGGAAGGCAAGCTATGAGAAAGGAGGAAGGCATTCGATTTGAAGACTGTATTAAAACATTCTATAATTGCGACATTACCAATTAGCAACATCGGTGCACAAGATGGCCTCTGATTTAAAACAGACAAGTATGCAACTGAGTATTCTTTAAGAAATGCCTTTCAATAGAAATAAACTAAAATCTTTTAAACATGACCAGTATTCCTAGATTGTTATTTCTAGATTTTTTTTTTTTTACTCTTTCTGAGCCAATTGGCATTTTTAGGTGCTTTTTCCTCCAGCACAGAAAACCAAAGGTAATTATGAACAAAGCTTTTAATGTGTTTCACTTGGATATATCTGAAAAAAGGTTTGTAAAACAACTTCTGCTTTTCTCTACATCTGCTAGGAAATTCTAATACCTTCTCTCTGGGACCAGTTAAAATGATAATATATAGATATCAGTCCCCAAAATGTTGGATTTGTGATTTTTATACATATTGTGTCAATATAAAAAAATATTAGAAGTCTAATTTTAGCATTGTTGCAATCTATAGTGATAAATATATTTAGAAAATATAAATTGGTCATTCACAATCTATTGGAGTATAGTAGAGGAAAACTCTATAACTGAAAATCATATTTTCATTTTCATGAATGTGCAATTTATGGTTGGGGTAAAAATTATATTAGCCCAATAAGAATTAGTAATGTAACTAATTTTTTTCTATAGAAATCTAAGGTCTGGATTCAACAGCCTAGGATACAATATTGATTCTATCACTCATTAGCTGTAGAGCAATGAGCAAGTAAATAATATTTGCCTCACTTTTCTCATGTTTAATGTGGATATAATAATATATTATAATTCTTTATATATAATCATATTTTATGGTGTTATTAGAATAATTAAACTTGTTAGTTGAGCGAGGTGGTGCGTGCCTGTAATTCCAGCAACTTGGGAGGCTGAAGCAGGAGGATTGCAAGTTCAATGCCAGACTCAGCAACTTAGCAAAGCCCTATGCAATTGTGAGCTGGTGTCTCAAAATAAAACATTAAAAGGTCTGGGATATGGCTCAATGATAAAGTTCCCCTGGGTTAATTCCCCAGTACCAAAAAAAAAAAAAAAAAAAGAATAATTAGACTTGTTAGTATTGTTAAAGTAAAAAGGTTAGTGCCTGGAATATTAAAAATGATCAAATACATTTGAGTATTATAATTAATATTATTTGGTTCATTTCAGTGATACCAATAACTACCCATTTTGAAAAATCTAGAAAAAATATTTATAAATTGTCCCTCTAAAATTCTCTATATGATCTATAATTTTATTGAAAAAGCCCATCCATTAAAATATAAGGATATTTTAGAAATAAAAAGTAATATAAAAAATTTAAATACTCCATCAACAACATACATTTAAAGTTTTCTGATGCTGTTCATTTAAATGTTTGTCTGAAAAACAACTTGAAAAATGCCTTATGACTTCCAGGAAGAAGATGTTTTAAAAAATATGTTGAACACATTTCTGTACGCAAGGATATATAAATAAAATATGCCCCAAAGCTTCTTTTGCATAGCTGTAAGCCAAAGATTTGCCCATGAGATGAGACTCTGGAGTGAATATTTTTATGGTTAGGTATAAGCCCTGTACCTTAATTATAGCAGCAGAAATAGTGCTGGTCTCATGAATTTAGTAAACGCTTTCCATGGAACAGCATTCACCAATGGGAAAAAATAGATCCATGTTAAAAGGTACATAGCCCTATGAAAATATGATGCAAACAGAATTTTCAGTGCAAATTAAGGTTGCTCGTAAACAAGGAACAATGAGCAACATATTTACAAGCACAAAAAGAATTTCAAATTGTATCTGCAACTTCGTTTGCAATTAAAATACAAGAGTCATTCATCCCAATATAAAGGAGTTTATGATCTCTGTGTGCTGCTTATTGGTGTTTGGAGGCAAACAAAAAAAATCGCATATTGTATGTTAATCCTGTTCATAAAGTATCTGACTTCCCCCTCCCCAATTCATGCTGTGCATTAAATGATCCAGATAGTAGAAGGAAATTGTTCTCTCCAAGCACATCCAGGGTATTTCCATGAATCACTTCTTAGACTTATGTAGAATTATAACAAAAAGGAAAATGATAACTCTCCACCACAGGTAATTTTTTCAACTTTAAAAAAATATATATTTATTTTTTAGTTGTAGTTGGACACAATAACTTTATTTTATTTATTTAATTTTATGTGGTGCTGAGGATCAAACACAGGACTCCCGCACATGCTAGGCGAGCGCTCTATCACTGAGCCACAATCCCAGCCCTCCCCCCTCCATTTTTTTAGTGAAAGAATTTCTTCTGAACATGCTTTGAAAAATGAAAAAGTATATGTTTTATAAAAGTGTGGTATTGCAGAGTCAGGAAGTTTTTGTATTTGTTTGTTTTTAAGATTTCGATATTATCCATTCTCTTCTAATGCAAATTCTGCAAAGATCATTTTTTTTACTGACATTTATTTAATGAGAGAAATGAACGTGCACAACAAACACTGGGATTGATGGCTATCGCTTTCTACAAATTTAGAGTCTTTCTGTCAAACATGCTCAGAGTTTTTGCACATTTCACTTTCTGTCATGAGTCTTCATTCATGTTCTGTGAAGTCCAGCCTTGATGGAAAGTTACCATTTTCCACTTGTGCTCATTCTTACTGACAGATTATAGAAGTTGCAGAGTAGGACACTGAAGACACAGGCAGTGTTCCTGTTACCCTGGGCCCCAAGGCCTTTGCCATGTTTGCTCCTTCCTTCCTGGCCTTACTTTCCTCAGCCAGTGCTGGCTCCCTTGGTTTCTCTGATTTAAGGGGACAGTATGGTGGACAGTCCTGCCTGGACTCCAGAAGAAGAAAGCCAGGATGCGGCCCCACAGTTCTTCACTCAAGATGCTATCATCCATCCATCACCTCCTAGTCAGTTTTCTGTTCAGAGGAACACAGTCCCTTCCTAAGTATCAACTGAGGAAATTCTCAGAAACAGCCATCTATTAGACAATAGACGAGAAAGAGAAAGAAAGTAACCTGAAATCAATATTTGCCAGTTAATCATTTCATTAAAAATCTAACAGTACAGTAGAAGAGTTTGACATAGTAAGCTAAAAATAAACCTGCTGAAACATCAC
Organism: Spermophilus citellus; assembly: GCF_964194105.1. NCBI lineage: Eukaryota > Metazoa > Chordata > Mammalia > Rodentia > Sciuridae > Spermophilus > Spermophilus citellus. Next base: position 51,931,487 of record NC_138182.1, on the reverse strand, counting down.
CTCAAAAATGGACCCGGGTTGTACCTGAAAGGTGATCATAGCTTTACCACAAAGAGGAAACACCTACCATCAAAATATTGAATGTGAAAATTTGATAAAAGCTCAGATAGAAATTGAGAACATAGGTCACAGCCTTACATTTCTTACCTATTCAGAAATACCCCCAAATTTTCAAATGTTTATCAAAAAGTAAAATATGAGTTTTCACTCCACTGATGATTCTATAATTGCATCAGACCTTCTGCCTTCTAAGGGTTGATGAACTGGTTTGTTCTTATGGACCTAAGAGATCACCTGGCATTGTGTGAGTCTTCTGTTCATTTGGCATTTCATCCCATGGTCACTTATATTACTTTAATTATCCTGATTAAATGAAAATCAAGCAAGGAAAAAATTGTATAATGACATTCCAAAGAAAAAAATTCTAGAAAGCTTATCCAGTCAATAAATTGTGGTTACTGGTAATAGATCAGGAATCATGAAATACTTCAACTCATAAAAAGAATTCTAGGGTAAAAATATTACTATTACAAACATAGGTTATTATGTTCTTTCTAATCTAGAATCTTGCAAAAAAAATTTAAAATTCATGAAAATAGCCAATGAAATTGAGAGAATACATGAAGTTCAAGTCAATGCAATAATTAGGGCAATAGTTTTTTACATGTTTGGGATATAGTGTTATTTAAATTTGACTTCTGTTACTTTTCTGAAGTACCATAAATAGGGAGTTAAGGGGAGAAATTTTTTTCCCAATATAAATATGTTCCTAAAATATTCATTTGGGGCAAACCAGAGCACAACTTCATGTATTATATGGCTGCACAAAATTAATCTCTTTTGCTGCTTGTTTTTAAAAATATTTATAGTAATATTTTTTCCTATCTCCATTTTCATATAGTAATTATATTTGGCCTCACAGCAATAGATATATCTGTGCATCTGGGTATCCATATGTATGTATTTAATATAAATATCTAAAAGTAATAATACTTCACTGCTAGTTAAAAAATTAAATGGAAAGAAAATAAATCTCTTTTAAATCTTTTTCATAGGAATTGAATTGTCAGCTTTCTATCTCTACAATAAAATACTTGAGACACCCAACTTATATAAGGAAAATATTTACATTGGCTTATGGTTTGGGAGGTTTCAGCCTGTGAATGGTTAATTGTGTTTCTTTGGGCCTGAGGCAAGGTAGCACATCATAGCAAAAGCATTTGATGGATCAGAATGCCTTCCATCATCAGTCAGGAAGGAAGGAGGGACAAAGAGGAAGGGGCTGGGGCACCAATTATTGCCCTCATGGACATGCTCTCAATGACCTAAGAACATCTTAAAAAGCCCTACTTCTAATGTTTCCACTACATCCCAATAGTACCACGATAGAGACCAAATCTTTAATCCAAAGGCCTTTGGGGAAAGGGCTGGGGATATAGCTCAGTTGGTAGAGGGCTTTCCTTCATGCACAAGGTCCTGGGTTCTAATCCCCAGCAGCACACAAAGGCCTTTGGGAGATATTGAATATCCAAACGACAGCATTCTTTTCCTGGCCCCATGCAAAATGCATTTAGTCCCCCTTAAAGAGTCCCAAAAGTCTTAACATTTCTAGCATTGCTTAAAAGGCCAAGTCTAAAGTCTTCTCTGTGATTCATGGGAAAGAGTTCTGGGCCTCTCTAAAAATGCAAAAAAAAAAAAAAAAAAAAAGTTGCCTACATCAAAGACAAGATAGTGGGATAGCACAGGGTAAACATTCCTAGTCAGGACAAAATGAGGAACAGAAAGGATGGATTAGCCCAAAGCAAAACCAAAACTCAGCAGGGCAAACATTAAATCCTTCCATTCCATGCCCACCATCTGGGGCAACTGCAGAGAAAGATGGACTCTTAAGGTCTTGGGCAACCACACCACTATGTGCTGGTTGCAGCCCACACAACCACTCTCTCAGACCCCTTTTCGTGTTGGGTGTAGCTTTCTGCAATGAATGTTGAATGTTGCTAATACATTTATTGTTCTGGGTATCTTCACTGTAGCTTCAGCTTCACTTCTACAGCGCCACACATGGGCTGGTCAAGGGCTGCTTGCAGAGACTTCAGTCCTGCAACACACTGCCTTACCTCCTGGGTATTCCCTTGAAATCTCAGTGGAAGTCCCGATGACTGCTCAAGTCCTGTATTCTTCATGGCTGCAAAACCAGTATCACATGGATCATGCCAAGGACTGCCACCAGCATGAGCTATACCTGGGGCCACTTGAACCAGGGCTGTCATGGCATTTGAGTGCCTTGCCAGGTGAACAACAGGAAATAAACTCCAGAGAAAATTATTCTTAAAGTGGTCCTGGGTGGGCAGTTGCTGGTAGACCCAGGGCCCTTTATTGAAAAAATTATATCCTCCAAAATCTTTGAAAATATTTTTCACTTCTATATCTCTGAACCTGGGATAGCCAAGGTAGCATAGAGGATTTCTAAGATGCCCCAAAGCATTTTTTTAACTGTCCCAGTACAAAGCACTTGACTTCTTTTTATCAGCACTAGCAACTACACAATTCTCAGCCAAGTTGCAAATTTGCCAAGTTGCAAATTTTCCAAATGTTTAAACTCAGCTTGCTATCACTATAATGAAATAACTGAGATAATCTACTTATAAAGATAAAAAGGTTATTTTGGCTCACAATTTTGGAGCCTCCAGTCTGTGATCAGTTGGCCCCTCTGATTTGAGTCTGTTGCAAAGCAGCATATCATGGTGAGAGTGTGTGACTGAGCAAAACCATTTATATCACAAGCCAGGAAGCAGAGAGACAGAATAGTCAGGTCTCACTGTCCTTTGAGGGTATGCTCCCAATGACCTAAGGACTACCCACAGGCTTCACCTCTCAAAGAATTTACCACTCCTCAAAAGCATTACCCTGGAGACCAATCTTTTAAATTATGACTGTTTCAGGAATAAAATTTCAAATGAATTTGAAGATTTTATTTCTTCTCCTGAAGTGGGCCTGAGCCAAAATGTAATTGAAATAGAAAAAATAAGTGGCAATTGTATCTCTAGTTTTATACTTGTAAGCTAAGTTAATTAAACATTAATGTGCTTTCGATTGAAAGTAGTAATGATGAACAGTTAAGAATTCAGATTCTTCTGAGCCAAGGAGCAAGTTGCTAATCAGAACAAAAAGAATAAAATGCCTGATGGATAAATTAAATATATATCCAGGAAACAGAAATAAATGGATAACCATAAAACATTTACTAAGGCATAACTTAATAGTGACTTTAAAATGTTACTCTGAAATCATGAAACTAGATCTTATCATAATCTCTAACCCTCTGAGATCAATCAAAATGTGAATTCTTTGAGTTTCTCCCAAATTCTATCCCTTTTTAGATATATTTTTATATGGCAACCAAAAAAGAAAGAAAATGTGGATACAGGACTTGTTTTTCTTTGGCTACCATGATACTGTGATTTCCTGGTTTTCATTGTTATAAGATCTCTGTATAAAAATACTCCATGGGATCCAGGAAGATGGCAGCGAAGGGAGTGCATCACCCCAGTGCGCCACGTCACTGTGCGGGAGAAAGAAATAGCTGAAGTCTATCTTGTTGGGAATTTCCAGTGAAATTGAGGTGCTCCAGAATCTAGTGGACGGATTTCCATCCCGCGGGGTTCGGCTGCGGGGGCTCGGTCTCGGGCGATTTCTCCGCATGGAGGGTCGCATTGCCTCATCAGCGGATTGCCCCGAAGCTGGGAAGTGGCGAGGTGCCAGAGCGGGGGTGCAGCGATGCGGATTCTGAGGGCTCCTGCCAGTGGTGCAATGGCCGTGCTTAGTGCTGAGTTCCGGCTTTGAGACAGAGGAGAGAAGCGGTCCAGATGGGTTCTTGACACCGGTGGGACCACGGAGGAGGACAGCAGCCGCCATCTTGGAGAGCTGATGTAATCATACCTGTTTTCTGCTGATCTCAGCTCATTCAGCTACGGAACAGGTGATTTCAGGCTGGTATTTGCCTGTGTCTCGCAGACAGATCGCTCAGGCTCGGGGCTGGAGAACCAGTGGAGAATACTCCTAGGGGCTCGCTCCTGGCAAGGCGTGCGCCGGGCTCTGAGCGGCCGGATTCTGGTTCCCGGGGCTGCTTTGGCCCAGGGCTGGGGAACCTGTGGAGACTGAGTGTTGAGGCCAGCTCCAAGTGGAGCGTGCGCTGAGCTCAGGGCGGCAGGGTTCTGACTCCCGGAACAGTTTTGGCCCGGGGCTGGGGAGCCCGCGGGGACTGCGTCTTTGAGCCTGCTCCCAGCGGAGCATGCACCGACCTCAGAGAGCTTGTTGGAGCCTGCTCCTAGCGGAGCATGAGCCGGGATCGGAGAGGCCGGGTTCTGGCTCCCGAAGCTGCTTTGGCCCAGGATTGGGGAACCTGCGGTGACTGCTTCTTGGTCCGGGTCCTGCTGGGTGCTGTGGGGGCCAGGGGGGCAGAGTGGAGCTGCCGCCTGCGCCCAGAGCAGGCCAAGTGACCCGCCGGCATGGTATCATGACACCCCAAATGCAGCTGGGGCCAAAGAGAGTAGCCGCCCACGCCTAGAACAGGACCAGCGATCCGACGGTGCGGTAGCCAAGTCACCCCATTTGGAGTAGGAGCTGTGCAGAGCCGCCGTCTGAGCCTGCAAGGTAGGCAGACCTGCGTCCCACTGGCAGGACAGGCCCGGTAGCCTGCCAGAGTGGTGGACACGTAGCACCAAGGCAGTCACGTCACACTGGTTGGAGTGGGGGTGGAGCAGAGCTGCTGCCTGTGTCCAGAAAAGGCCCAGCGACCCGTTGGAGAGGCACTCAGGTATCCCCATTGGGAGTGGGGGCTGAACAGAACTGCCGCTCGAGCCCGCAAGGTAGGCAGACCTGCGACCCACCAGCGGAACAGGCCTAGAGGCCTGCCATCGTGGTAGACACGTCACACCAATTGGAGTAGGGGCCGAGCAGAGCCACTGCCCACATCCGGATCAGGACCAACGACCCGAGGGTGTGGTAGTTACATCACCAAAATTGGAGTGCGGGCAGAGCAGAGCCGCCACCCGCGCCCGCAGGGTGGGCAGACCTGCGACCGACCAGCGTGGTAGATAGATCACCCCAATTGGAGGAGGATCACAGCCACTACCTGCCCTGTGAGGGAGATTTTTCAACTATACAAGAGCAATATAAATAAATAGAGGGAAAATTTCAAAAACACAACAGTTTCACCAAGCAGAAAGAAACGCAAGCAGTATGAAAAGACAAGGAAAGAAAGGACCACAAGCAATGCAGGTCAACTCAACTCTAGAAGAGGTAATAGCTGCAACAGATGGAATGTCGGATAAAGAGTTCAGGATATACATGCTTCGGATGATCTGGAGTCTCAAGGAAGACATGAGACAGCAAAATCAGACAATGAAAGATCACTTTGACAAGGAACTACATAAACAAATCCAGGAAGTAAAAGATCAATTACACAGGGAGATAGAGGTAATAAAAAACAAACAAATAGAAATCCTAGAAATGCAGGAAGCAATAAACCAACTTAAAAACTCAATTGAGAATACTACCAGCAGAGTAGATCACTTAGAAGATAGAACATCAGACAATGAAGACAAAGTATTTCAACTTGAAAAGAACATAGACAGCTCAGCAAGACTGCTAAGAAACCATGAGCAGAACATCCAAGAAATGTGGGATAACATTAAAAGAACAAACTTAAGAATCATTGGGATACAGGAAGGCACAGAGCTCCAAACCAAAGGAATAAACAATCTATTCAATGAAATAATACGAGAAAACTTCCCAGACTTGAAGAATGAGACAGAATCCCAAATCCTAGAAGCCTACAGGATGCCGAATGTGCAAAATCATAAGAGATCCACACCTAGACACATTATAATGAAGATGCCCAACATACAGAATAAGGAGAGAATTTTAAAAGCTACAAGAGAAAGGAATCGGATTACATTTAGGGGTAAACCAATCAGGATAACAGCTGATCTCTCAACACAGACTCTGAAAGCTAGAAGATCCTGGAATAACATATTTCAAACACTGATAGAAAATGGGTTCCAACCAAGGATCGTGTATCTGGCGAAATTAAGCTTCAGGATGGAAGATGAAATTAAAACCTTCCACGATAAACAAAAGTTAAAAGAATTCGCAGATAGAAAACCATCTCTTCAAAAAATCCTTGGCAAAACCTTACAGGAAGAGGAAATGGAAAATAACAATGAAAACCAACAGTGGGAGGTAGGACAGTAAAGGGGGGAAAGTAATCAAAGAGGAAAACAAATCAGGTTTAGTAACATTAATAAACAAATATGGCTGGAAGAACAAACCATATCTCAATAATAATCCTAAATGTTAATGGCTTAAACTCACCAATTAAGAGACACAGGCTAGTTGAATGGATCACAAAACAAGACCCAACAATATGCTGCCTACAGGAGACTCATTTGATAGGAAAAGATATACATAGACTGAAGGTGAAAGGTTGGGAAAAATCATACCACTCATATGGACTGCGGAAACAAGCAGGAGTGTCCATACTCATATATAATAAAATAGATTTCAAGCCAAAGTTAATCAAAAGGGATAAAGAGGGACACTACATACTGCTCAAGGGAACCATACACCAACAAGACATAACAATCATAAATATATATGCCCCAAAAAATGGTGCAGCTATATTCGTCAAGCAAACTCTCCTCAAGCTCAAGAGTCTAATAGACCACCATACAATAATCATGGGAGACTTCAACATACCTCTCTCACCACTGGACAGATATTCCAAACAAAAGTTAAATAAGGAAACTATAGAACTCAATAACACAATTAACAACCTAGACTTAATTGACATATATAGAATATACCACCCAACATCAAGTAGTTACACTTTTTTCTCAGCAGCACATGGATCCTTCTCAAAAATAGATCATATATTATGTCACAGGGCAACTGTTAGACAATATAAAGGAGTAGAGATAATACCATGCATCTTATCTGATCATAATGGAATGAAACTGAAAATCAACGATAAAAGAAGGAAGGAAAAATCATGCATCACTTGGAGAATGAACAATAGGTTACTGAATGATCAATGGGTTTTGGAAGACATCAAGGAGGAAATTAAAAAATTCTTAGAGTTAAATGAAAACACAGACACAACATATCGGAATCTATGGGACACATTGAAAGCAGTTCTAAGAGGAAAATTCATTGCTTGGATTTCATTCCTTAAAAAAAGAAAAACACCAACAAATAAATGATCTCATACTTCATCTCAAAAGCCTAGAAAAAGAGGAGCAAAACAACAGCAAAAGAAGTAGAAGGCAAGAACTAATTAAAATCAGAGCTGAAATTAATGAAATTGAAACAAAAGAAACAATTGAAAAAATTGACAAAACTAAAAGTTGGTCCTTTGAAAAAATAAATAAAATCGACAGACCCTTAGCCATGCTAACGAAGAGAAGAAGAGAGAGAACTCAAATTACTAGCATACGGGATGAAAAAGGCAATATCACAACAGACACTTCAGAAATACAGAAGATAATCAGAAATTATTTGGAATCCTTATACTCTAATAAAATAGAAGATAGTGAAGGCATCGATAAATTTCTTAAGTCATATGATCTGCCCAGATTGAGTCAGGAGGATATAGACAACCTAAACAGACCAATAACAATAGAGGAAATAGAAGAAACCATGAAAAGACTACCAACTAAGAAAAGCCCAGGACCGGATGGGTATACAGCAGAGTTTTACAAAACCTTTAAAGAGGAACTAACACCAATACTTTTCAAGCTATTTCAGGAAATAGAAAAAGAGGGAGAACTTCCAAATACATTCTACGAGGCCAACATGACCCTGATGCCTAAACCAGACAAAGACACTTCAAAGAAAGAAAACTACAGACCAATATCTCTAATGAACCTAGATGCAAAAATCCTTAATAAAATTCTGGCGAATCGGATTCAAAAGCATATCAAAAAATTTATACACCATGATCAAGTAGGATTCATCCCTGGGATGCAAGGCTGGTTCAATATACGGAAATCAATAAATGTTATTCACCACATGAATAGACTTAAAAATAAGAACCATATGATCATCTCGATAGATGCAGAAAAAGCATTCGACAAAGTACACCATCCCTTTATGTTCAAAACTCTATAGAAAAATTAGGGATAACAGGATCATACCTCAACATTGTTAAAGCAATCTATGATAAGCCACAGGCCAGCATCATTCTGAATGGAGAAAAATTGAAGGCATTCCCTCTAAGATCTGGTACAAGACAAGAATGCCCTCTCTCACCACTTCTGTTCAACATAGTCCTCGAAACACTGGCCAGAGCAATTAGACAGACGAAAGAAATTAAAGGCATAAAAATAGGAAAAGAAGAACTTAAATTATCACTATTTGCAGATGACATGATTCTATACCTAGCAGACCCAAAAGGGTCTACAAAGAAACTATTACAGCTAATAAATGAATTCAGCAAAGTGGCAGGATATAAAATTAACACGTATAAATCAAATGCATTCCTGTATATCAGCAACAAATCCTCTGAAACAGAAATGAGGACAACTACTTTATTCACAATATCCCCCCAAAAAATAAAATACTTGGGAATCAACCTAACAAAAGAGGTGAAAGACTTATACAATGAAAACTACAGAACCCTAAAGAGAGATATAGAAGAAGATCTTAGAAGATGGAAAAATATACCCTGTTCATGGATAGGCAGAACTAACATCATCAAAATGGCGATATTACCAAAAGTTCTCTATAAGTTCAATGCAATGCCAATCAAAATCCCAACAGCATTTCTTGTAGAAATAGATAAAACAATCATGAAATTCATATGGAATAATAAAAGACCTAGAATAGCAAAAACAATGCTAAGCAGGAAGTGTGAATCAGGCGGTATAGCGATACCAGACTTCAAACTATACTACAGAGCAATAGTAACAAAAACAGCATGGTACTGGTACCAAAACAGGCGGGTGGACCAATGGTACAGAATAGAGGACACAGTAACCAATCCACAAAACTACAACTATCTTATATTTGATAAAGGGGCTAAAAGCATGCAATGGAGGAAGGATAGCATCTTCAACAAATGGTGCTGGGAAAACTGGAAATCCATTTGCATCAAAATGAAACTGAATCCCTTTCTCTCGCCATGCACAAAAGTTAACTCAAAATGGATCAAGGAGCTTGATATTAAATCAGAGACACGGCATCTGATAGAAGAAAAAGTTGGCTATGATCTACATACTGTGGGGTCGGGCTCCAAATTCCTCAATAGGACACCCATGGAGCAAGAGTTAATAACTAGAATCAACAAATGGGACTTACTCAAACTAAAAAGTTTTTTCTCAGCAAAAGAAACAATAAGAGAGGTAAACAGGGAGCCTACATCCTGGGAACAAATCTTTACTCCACACACTTCAGATAGAGCCCTAATATCCAGAGTATACAAAGAACTCAAAAAATTACACAATAAGATAACAAATAACCCAATCAACAGATGGGCCAATGACCTGAACAGACACTTCTCAGAGGAGGACATACAATCAATCAATAAGTACATGAAAAGATGCTCACCATCGCTAGCAGTCAGAGAAATGCAAATCAAAACCACCCTAATATACCATCTCACTCCAGTAAAATTGGCAGCTATTAGGAAGTCAAACAACAACAAGTGCTGGAGAGGATTCGGGGAAAAGGGTACACTTGTTCATTGTTGGTGGGACTGCAAATTGGTGCAGCCAATTTGGAAAGCAGTATGGAGATTTCTTGGAAAGCTGGGAATGGAACCACCATTTGACCCAGCTATTCCCCTTCTCGGTCTATTCCCTAAAGACCTAATAAGAGCATGCTACAGGGACACTGCTACATGGATGTTCATAGCAGCACAATTCACAATAGCAAGATTGTGGAACCAACCTAGATGCCCTTCAATAGATGAATGGATAAAAAAAAATGTGGCATTTATACAAAATGGAGTATTACTCTGCATTAAAAAATGACAAAATCATAGAATTTGGAGGGAAATGGATGGCATTAGAGCAGATTATGCTAAGTGAAGCTAGCCAATCCTTAAAAAACAAATGCCAAATGACTGCTTTGATATAAGGGGCGTAACCAAGGACAGGGTAGGAACGAAGAGCTTGAGAAGAAGATTAACATTAAACAGGGATGAGAGGTGGGAGGGAAAGGGAGTGAGAAGGGAAATCGCATGGAAATGGAAGGTGATCCTCAGGGTTTTACAAAATTATATATAAGAGGAAATGAGGGGTAAGAGAAGAATAATACAAGTGGAAGAAATGATTTACAGTAGAGGGGGTAGAGAGAGAAAAGGGGAGGGGAGGGGAGGGGAGGGGAGGGGAGGGGGGATAGTAGAGAATAGGATAAACAGCAGAATACATCAGACACTAGAATGGCAATATGTAAATCAATGGATGTGTAACTGATGTGATACAGCAATCTGTATAGGGGTAAAAATGGGAGTTCATAACCCACTTGAATCAAACTATGAAATATGATATATTAAGAACTATGTAATGTTTTGAACGACCAACGATAAAAATTAAAAAAAAATACTCCATGGGCTTCTTTTTCTCCTGGGTGAGGGATATTTTAGTATCAAGTTAAAGAAACAGTTTAAATTCCTTAAGAAAAGGGGAAAATTACAGTATCATACAATTTTGACTACTCAACAGTCTCAAACATATGTCATTCAAACATCTTTTAAGTTTTGTTTTTCTGTGTGTGTTTTTGTTTTGTTTTGTTTTTCTGCAAGAAAGAATATGAAATGAATTCAAATTATACAAGGAAATAAATTGTTTAGTTGAAACAATTCTCCTGCTATAGTAACCTGTTCAGGATTTAGTGCCATGTGCCATTTCTTATTTCAAAAAAGTTAAAAGAATTCATGAAATAATTAGATAATTATTTTTTTTAGGACTGTAGGTTCAAGGTTTGGACTTAGTACCTTTTTACCTAGGACATATAAGCATTATTATTGAGTCATTAGTAAAAATGATTTGTCTGTCTTCAGCAACAGATCTGAAGTCCCAATCCAAATCTTGGTCAAATTTAACTTCAGCCAACTGAACAGGTAGACCAAATTCAACAGATACAGTAATGCCAATTCTGTTAGTGTAATCTAATTGCTGTCTTCATGGTGAAAATCTTTAATCCCAGAAAAAGTATTTTTCTATTTAGTTAGAACACTAAACACAAGGTCTACCCTCTTAATTTTGAAGTATACTGTACAGTTTTGTTAACTAAACGCAAGATTTTACAGCAGCTCTATATAATCTAATTGCCTTGCATAAATGAAACACAATACCTTTTAAATAGCAACTCCCTAATTTTGCTTCCCCCTGCACTTGACAATCACGATTCTCTCCTCTATTTGAAGTTCCTGTCTCTTCCATGTATGTCACACAGGTGGAATCATGCTGTGTCTGTCCTTCTGTGGCTGGTTGATTTCACTTGGTACAATGTCTGACAAAGTTCACCTAAGCTGTCACATATGACAGCATTTCAATCTTAAGACTGAACAATATTCCATTGTTTGTATACACAGCATTATCAGTTCATTCATCTGTTAATGGACATTTATGTGTTTCCACTTCTTAGTGATTGAGAATATGACTGAAATGAATTCGGGAATGCAAAAATCAATGAGCAACCCTGATTTCTGATATAAGCATAGACAATTCCATTTTTTTTCAGTTACCATTCACATAAAGTTACCTTTATCATGCCTTCAGTTACAGTCTATGTTCTTAAATCTAAATTGAGTCTATTACAAACAACTCACAGGTAGAAATTTTCTTTTTTAACCCGTTCATTCAGATATTCTATGTCTTTGAGAAATTTAATCTGCCTAGTGCTGGGGGAAATTTAAATTCATATTCAGAGTGAGAAAAATCAAAGCAAACCGATAGTAATAATATTTTTGCATAAATGAAATAAAAGTCTGTGTATATTTGACATTTAAAAATATTTAATGTTTAAGATAATTTGACATAATATCTAATCAGATTACTAGGTTGGTGATTTCATGTTAATCAATAGAGTAATTGATTTATGCCTGTACTCCTAATTTAAAAATAATGAAAATAATTTTATATTATAAGCAGTAAAATAATGTCTGAGTTCATATTTAGTGTTTAAATTTATTAAATTCTTAGAACTAACAATTCAGTGATGATTTGTTAGATAATTAAAATATCTTAAATGGCAATCAGATATCTTAAATGCATAAATATTGTTCCAATATTTAAGAAAATTTTTTCAACTGTGTTGAAAACAAAATGTAGAGTGTTGAATATTATAGAATTGTAAATAAAATATAAAGGTAGGGATGTTGAACTATATAATCTTAATGAAATATTATGTGATTAAAATTAACATTTTAACAAATTGGTGACGAACAGTTTCCTTTGCATAGAAACTGACTTCAGGGTCACCAGAAACTTCATTTTGATAATGTGCAAAGATAGAAAGAGAATGGGGTGGCTCTAGAACTCAAGAAATTGTGGCAGAAGAATTCAAACCATCTTGAGCATCACTCATATTGTACATGGTCAGGCTTTTCCTAGTAGTTTTCTTTTACCTTGATTATTGTTGAGATTAACCAAACCATGTCAATAGGAAGTAATGGATATTGGTGAGACATTATTACAAAGACCATACTGCACTTTAAAAAGATTAAATAAAGTTGATGTATTTGTTAATGACATTGAGCTACTTGAAGTTTTCCTAACACCAAAACTCTAGGATCATACTGGTATTAGTCTTATATTCCTCCAAATATGACCAGTATATTAGTGGATACATCTTTCAATTTAAATGGGAAATTATTAGAAAATTGTTTTAATATGTTCTAATTAATTTTTAAAGCATATAAATTTAAAATCAAGATTGAATTATCCAATCCTTAATATTTATAATTAGCCATATTTCCTCTGATAAATGAAATGAGATGATAAAGAATTTAGAAGTAACATTTTTATATTTTAAGTGTATGTAAACCTATATATAGTTATGAATTTAAATACATTCAAATATATATACACACATATATATGTACATACATACACTTTCTTTAAAATGAGAAAAAAATTCAAGTATTTTTACATAATTTTTACATTTTCTTTCAATTTTTTTTAGTGAAATCATTATGTTTCCAGGGTATCCTCTATTACACAATTTTCTTCTTCAGCCTCCAGACTAGCTGAGATCACAGGCATGAGCCACTTTGTCTGATTCTGCAATATATTGCTTCCAATGTATGTATCATGTAGCTGATAATTTGGAAATCTTAACCCAAAAATCATATTTAATGCTGGGATTCTATTTGAATTGCCAGTCTTAAGAGATATATTTGACTTATCAGATTTGAGTAACAGCAAAATTGAACATGCAAAACTTATTTAGAATGAGATATAGATACTTGCATTTTAAAGAATTGTTTGTAAGACAAATCAGGAAAGTTCTACTATGTACTCTATATTGTGTAATATTGAAGATGTATTGTTAACTTTATTAGGTTTGGCAGTGACATTGTTGTCACCTTTTTAAACTTGTTTTCTTTGCACAGCTCATCCCATCTCCACTACTTGATACTTAGCCCCCACTGCTGTATCTGCAGTTTGTACTTGAGGTGGGTCATTTCATCCTTTCCCAATATACAGAATGTATTTAAGTTGCTTTGAAGCCTTCAATAAAGGTAAGGGGAAGAAAAATGTGGAAATAGAGGTGAAAAAGATAAACTAAATTGGGCTATTATCTTCCACCTTGGGTGGGTGAGCTACGATGCTCTTTGGTACATGGGCTTATTTCCTGCATATCAGACTATAATTCCTTACTAATATTATTACAAATAAGGTAGAATGCACTCTTTGATTTTCCATGTATATACCATATACCTCTTTGAGTTTCTATCTCTGAAATTCCTTTTCCTTTTATAGCTTTCTCTTATTAAGAATTTTAACTGTATTTCTGTAGTAGAGGGGGCTTAAGAAGATATGCCCTAAATCCTGACATAAATCTAAGTGAGCTTCTCCCTCCAGACCTTGATGCTTCTGAATGGGAAATTCATCAGAACTGTTCTTCTCTTCTTCGTATCTCAGAGTGATAGTTAACAACTTGCCCTTCCATATGCACAGAAAAGTCTTTCAGTATCTTCTGCTCCAGGCAAGGCTTTGTCTGCCAGGAGTGGCTCTGGACTCAGCACCTGGCAAGAGTAACTTTTTGGCCACACATAGCAGCCGGCCAACTAGCCTCCAATGCACACATTTCTCTGTGCATCATCCCACAAAGCATTTATGAGATGCCAATTTGCTCAGGCAGGGTGACATTGAGAAGCAGATCAGCTTGATCTTTGGCACTTCTCTTTCATCAAATACTAAATCCCATCCTTTGACCAGACTACCACATAATCATTTAAAAAGATGAGTTTCATGTTTAAAAGCTGAAAACTATTTTGTTATAATTTAATAAGCACATAACATCTGAACCGAAAACTAACAATAGTGTATATGACCTAAATTTGCCATGCAGAAAATAATCTTCCTCATCATGATCATATATGGACTATCATGAAGTTTATCCTTTCATCCTTTTTCAGAATATAACCAAAATAAAGTTTGAGAATTTGCATGAAATGAAGCAAAAGTGAATCACAGAAAGGAAGTAGAAAGATTAGCGGTGGAGAGACAATAAAGTCTAAGGATATTTAAGGAAAGAGGTAAGAGAATAAGTAGAGGTGAGAGATGGGGAGCAATGATAATAAAGTGAGACTAAAGAAAGGAGAAAAATGAAATGAGTGCAGTGGTAGAGGAGAGAGAATAAGTATGTTTTAGGGCTGAAGAAAATTCCCCATCCATACTGAGATGTTAATCCTGGAATTGCCTTGGTTGAGTTATCAGTTGGTTTTGTGAAAAACACATTCATACTTGACTTCTCATACTTCAATCTCAAAAGTTTGTTAATTAAAATGCATACTTATAGTAAGAATCACATATGTAAGTCAGTCTCTAAAGATACAAGGTGCAATGTATCAGAAATGTGTCTGGAGCTATTATTTAGCAGAGCATAAGTTTTAAAGGATGCTTGTGTGGTACCCTAGCTTCTATGAAGAATGAAGTTGAGTGGTTGATTTTATATTCTACAGTGAGGGAAGGCACATTAGTATGACTCATTTATTTTCTTTGAAATACTTGCATTCTCTTACTAACCCTGCATAGATCATTGTTCTTAGATGATGTCAAAAAAGAGTTTTTGTTTATGCCAAAGAACTGACCTCTTGAATGACGTTATTTCTTTTATTCTCTAAACTGAAGCAATAATTTCCTTTTATGATTTTAATCATTAACCAGAGACATGGTTTTGCCCCGTGCACATTTATTTCAAGAACAAATAAAATGTTATACTGAATAATCTATATATTCAAAGGACTACTCAGATGATGGCTTTCTCTTCAAATTTCCCAAATTCATTCTGTTTGAAAAGCCTCACAGTGTCATGCATAATGAGGTTTTTAGCATAGGAAAATATGGTTCCTCAAATTTAAAATATACTGCTTATAACACATTACTTTTCTGTACAAACACTCTTTGGTTTAAGAGACTTCACAAACTAAATTTTTTTTTTTTTTTGCCAAACATAAATTTGCTTAGGTTACAAATCTCTGAATAACAACATGCTTTGCAGTGTTGCACAAACATTGACCAGGCTAATATTCTTTCTGGGATAGCTGTTAATACGAAATCCTGATCCTTATGATTAATGTGTGCAATTAAAAAGTAGGAACCTAAAATCATGGAAAGAATTTAGAAATGTGAGATTATCCCAGGTGTAGGGCTTCACAAATGAAGAAACCAACAAAAAAATCATAAATTATATGTGTATGTTTAGTAAATGGCAGATGGCAGTGATCTTACTTCCTTTAGCTCCAGTGTTTGTTTTGCTGTTAATATCACTCTCCCTGTTAATGATAACTTTGTCCCTCAAATCTATTTGTACAATTTCTGATTATGTATTTCAAAAAACTCAAATAATCAGACTACATTCATGTTTATCCTACCAGCCAAATCTATGCTAATTCTTCAGTTTTATGAATAGGGCTCTCTATAACTAACCATATATTGCATGGTCAACTAATGAAAGATATAAAATAAATGAATCACAAAAATAAATAATGGGAGAAGACAGAAAAACAGAAGAGGAGCCTCCAAAATAGGCATAAATTCTAATATTTTATGTAATGATATGGAATTAGGAGACAGTTTGGGAATATAAAAAAAAATGAAGAAAAATGTTACCAAATTCAGAATATAGAAAAAGATTTTTGTACATGGATTACTAAAATGTGTGTCAGTGAGTCTCCTGGCTTTAAAAGTTTGGCTCATTTTGTGGTAGCCACCTGTTATGGTTCAGCTATGAGGTGTTCCCCAAAAGCTCATGTGAGACAAGAAGCTTTAGAGGTAAAATGAATGGGTTGTGAGAGCCTTAACCCAATCAGTGCATTAATCCTCTAATAGGGATTACTTTGATGCTAACTGTAGGCAGGTAGGGTGTGGATGGAGGAGGTGCATCCCTGGGAATGTGTCTTAGGGTTTTATATTTTGTCCTTGTTGAGAAGAGCTCTCTGTCAGCTTTCCTGATTGTCATGCCCTGAGTTGCTTTCCTCCACCACATTCTTCTTCCATTGTGTTCTGACTCACCTGAAAACCTGAGTAATGGATCCAGCAGTATATGGACTAAGACCTCTGAAAACATGGGCCCACAAATAAACTTTTCCTCCCTCTAAATTTGTTCTTGTCATGTCTTTTTGCTGAAGCAACAAAAAAAGCTGACTAAAACACCATGTGATCTCCCTATGACAACTGTGATTATTTGCCCCTGTCAGATCAATAGCCTCCTTTTCTGTTTTGACTGTGCTGCCTCAAGAAACTCCAGGCAGTTTTAGTTTCCAATTAAGTGGAACTTTGAATATGCTACCTGGTGTAGGCATTCTTCTCCAAGACCACCAAACTTGCTGCTCCTAAGGTTATGAACAAAGAAATGGCAAGTCCCTGTGTCCTATGTTGGGTATGTAGAGAGAGAGTGCTCACGATCACTTTTTTCCCAGACTTCTGCTTCCTGGCTAAGAATGATGTAATAGGACTGTTATTTTTTTTTTTTTAAAGAGAGAGTGAGAGAGGGGGGGGAGAGAGAGAGAGAGAGAGAGAGAGAGAGAGAGAGAGAGAGAATTTTTAATATTTATTTTTTAGTTCTCGGCGGACACAACATCTTTGTTGGTATGTGGTGCTGAGGATCGAACCCGGGCCGCACGCATGCCAGGCGAGCGCGCTACCGCTTGAGCCACATCCCCAGCCAAGACTGTTATTTTTAATTAAAAATTTATGCTGAATCTCACAGGATAGCATCCCTTCCTAACAAGGTGTTTTCCCTCATTGGCACCACAACCAAGGACTTAGTAGCCATTTCTCCACTATATCTTGCCAGAACTTTTAAAAAAAAATTTTTTTTTTAGTTTTGATGGAAACAGTACCTTTATTTTATTTATTTATTTTCACGTGGTGCTGAAGATTAAATCCAGTGCCTCGTACTTGTGAGGCAAGTGCTCTGCATCTGAGCCACGATCCAAGCCCATGCCAGAAATTTTTGAGTGATAAGATAAATCATAAGACTGGTGATTTCTGTGAAAATTAACCTATTGCCGTAATCCACCACAAATTAAAATTTTTCCTAAGAAAACTTGGAATGGAACCACCATTTGACCCAGTTACCCCACTTCTTGGTCTAGACCCAAAGGACTTAAAAACAGCATACTACACTGACACAGCCCAGCCACATTTATAATAGCTCAATGCACAATGGCCAAGGTATGGGAAAGATAGTGGAATTATTTGGACATAACTTTCCTAGTTTTGTATTTGTATGCACAATCATTGCAACCCTACATCATGAACAATGTGAATCTAAATAGAATAAGTTATAGTTTATAGTTTATGTATTTATATAAATGTATATATATATATATATATATTCTAACAAAATACATTCTACTGTCATTTATAAATAAAATATTTTTAAAGATTTTTTTGTGAGAGTCACAGTTATATCTCTGCTTGGTTGTTGAAAGTTTCTATTTTATGAGGTAAAATAGTAATACTGTGTACTTTTATTAGACAGTGATCTGCATTTCTTGATCGGAATTAAGGGAATCCTTTGCTATAAAGATGTAAGAGACTGTGTTTATTTTTCAGTAAACAAACTTAGAGTTTAAAAACTCAAAAGCATGTTAAGCAAGTTCTCTATGAATAAAAGAAATAAGGTAAATAATATATGATGAAGAAATTATTAGAGTTATTCTATGTTCATTAAGGTTACACAATTAATGCTAAATCTCCTTTGAATATAGCCATATATAATAGATTTACTAAATGAATGTTATATTTAATTCTCTTCCATGGAGTTCATGACAATACAAGATCTTTTGGGTACTACCTTAGAGGTCAGCAATATCTTATTATTATTATTATTATTTTTGCTGTAGTTTCTTACCAGAAAAGATACTTCAATTCTCTCTGAAAAGTTCTGACTTTTAATTCTCACTGTGGGTTTGAAAGTAATCAAGTGTAGTAGATATAGGTCTTATGAAGAAGAACAGTCACTGAAAGAACTCCAATATTTATTTTCTCAAAAGAGTTGGTGGAAACAGTCAGCAATGAAGAGTGGGAAATATATGGGTTTAGGCTTCCTATGTATCAGACTACAGTCCCAGTTCACATGTGAGGAACCACTGCATTCACATTGGCACGAAGGACTTGGTGAACTGTGTATTTAATTGGAGTTGTCTTACTGTCATCTGTTTTATGGTCACATGAGGAGTATGCTTGAGATAACTCCAGCAGATGCTATCAGGGTGCTACCTAGTTGCTCTCACCATGTTTTAGGGATTATTTTGAATTCCACTACAAATTCCTCTATCTGCCAATGTTTTCTGACTCAAGACCCAGTGTAAGGGGCAAACTAGAAATGACAGGAAATTAATACCCTAGAAATGTTGAACTAATATTTGATAGGAACTTGTAGATCAAATATCCTGGCTTTCTCCTCCCTGAGATGTATAATTCCCTAAAGACTAATGGATAATGCCCTATGTAGCTCCCTATGGGATTGAGAGAGGGTAACCTGCTCATTAATGTACATTTAATGCCTTCCTTAACTGTTTGTTTTAATTCCACACTCTCACTGTAATACTTGGGATTGTCTGTAAGATAATTTATTTAAAACCCAAATTCTTCTCTGAGCCTTCTTTTGGAAAAGCCCAAAATAAAACACCAAATCAAAGACTGCAAAAATTTTATGATTCTTAATCCATGCTATAAATTGGAATTGTAAGGCAACGATCTTCTACTTTTTTGTAATTTCACTTCAATCAATAGCTGTCCTCCCCTAATACAGTAATTGTTCTCACTCTGTCTATAATATGGATCACAGTTACTGTCTAGTTCTTTGCTAGTACTACAGTCCATGCCAGAGATGTTTTTATATAAAATTTGGATAATGCAATGTCACTCTTTACTATGAATTCCAACATCCAATTCTTCATCCACCAGTAAGGAAGTCACTTTTGTGTCCATTGGATGTATCCCAGAAACCCCTCTGTTCCTTGGAAACAGTTCTGGTACCATTTATTGTGCAAATAATCATCTCAATAGGAAAGACATTTCCACATAAAGCATTTAAATGAAGAAATTTTAATGATGGGACCATTTAGAAATTCGTGTCCCAGTTTAAAGGAATCATGAAAAGAGTTTGAGAAGCCCAGAGACTCATGATAACATTAATCCTTGCTTCGCCTACAGGCCTTATATTATTCTCAGAGACTGAGAGCTGAAGATCTCTACATTCTTGTCTTAGAAGAATGCAGGCACTGTTGTTTTGCTAAACTAAAGAAGACATGGTGCAGGTTCTTCCCCCTGACTTCTTGCTTATTCGTCCTATTAGCTATAGTCAACAGCCAGAGACCAAACAGGACACAGAACAGGGGGAATGGACCTATTTGAGTAGATGGAGACTAATTGGCATATATATGTTAGGTATTGTTGCTATTTTTATTTTCAATCTGCCTTTAGTCTTATGTCTACTGTTCCTGAATCATTGATGAATCTAGTCATGATCAAACCTTCAAACAAATAGACCAAGGGGGGTGGGGGGTGGAATCTGTCATGAGTTGTAACAGAGAACTTTTTTTGACTAAATGCTATGATTTGCTATTAATTTCTTTGGGATGTTTAAAGAGTCAGATTTCAAGTTTTTATTTTAATATGATAGTACTGTTTTTTATGAAGCATTAATAGCAAAGTAAATTATAAATAATCAATTGGAATTATCAGATAATATTTACAAATAATGATCTAATATTCTGCTGAGGGAAATACAGGTTTAAAAATAAGTAGTCCACATACCTGAAAAAGTAAAGAGAAAAATATACATATTGGAAGAAAAGGGCAATATAGTGTAACACAAAACAGTAAAAAAAGTTATGCTGGATGGAGGAAGAAGTTAAGACTCTGCAAAGTGTTTTTTTTTTAATTTTCTAACTCTTTTTGCACATACAGTCTTAGAATTATCTAGTAAATTAGGTTCCTTAATTTTTAAATAATTTTAGTTAATTACAAAATACTTAAAGGGGGCTATGGCTTTTATTTAAGTCAGTAAATTTTAAAATTAGTCCAATATGTATGTCCATCTGTAGAATTCAACACTAAATTTCTTCAATAGTGACAAAAAAAATTCAAATGGTCATGGGTTGATAACTAATGCTATAAAATGAACACACTTAGTTCATCAAGGTTAACACTTTCAATGACTCTTGCATATACATCCGAATTTCTTCATTTAGAAATGAATTTAGGAGAGCACATCTGTTTCATGATTCTGAAATTTCGATAATAAGACACAAGGAGAAGTGTCATGTTTAGAAATGATGAAGAGTGCTTTGGCAACTTTCATTAGTGTAGGATGATGATTCCGCCATGGCTAGGCTGGGAGACTGCACTGAAGCATGTGCCAATGAACCCTTAGAAAGTGCTCTTATGTTTGATACAGACAGTTGCTTTGGGAAGTAAGTGGTTGTATCCTGAGAGGTTGACAACTGTTAACATATTCTTAAATAAAACTTGAACCTTACAATATCATGATGCACACTAATCACTGCATCACCATAAGGCTTATTAAAAATCAATGAAACTCAAGTGACTAGCTTTTCATCAAAATATTCATAAGATATCCGCCTTCCACACAGTGGAGAAGTACTCTGCAGGCTCGGATCAGTGCTTTAAAGGCTCCCTCAGTATGCATTGGCACAGTGGACCATAGTAACTGTGAAAGAGCCATTATAGTCTATCATGTCAATGGTCTGTGCATGAGGACTCCCTTAGTGTGCATTGGCACGATGCACCATGATGGCTTCAGAACACATGATTTTGATTTCAATGGAAGAACCATAATGGCTGTATTAAGATTTCAGTGAAATTTCAATGGAAGCATCTCATACACTTCTCATGAGATCATAATGACTCATAGCTTTGTTATTATCTCTGTAGATGTTTAGGGGGTGGGGAGAATGTAACAGTAAGATGACTTTCAGAGTCATGCATTTATTCCTCCTTTATAAAAGCATTTTTTTTTATTTCCAACAAACAATAAATAATCGGGAATGAATTCACTAAAGAAATATATAAAAGAAATGCAAATAAAAATAACTGTAACAACAATAAAGAAGCATTTGTTGAGCACGATATGTACTTGCCATTCAAGGCATAGAAGAAAGTGTCTTCACAGTTATGATGCCATTGCATATTCAAAACCACACCTGAGGTTAATAGTATGGTTTTCCCTTCATCACAAAAGGAAATTAAAGGTTTGGAAAAGGTAACTTGCTCAAGTAACTCCATGGTCAAATGCTATCACAGAATGATCAAAACAACTTTACTAATCTCACTTTGTCAGTTATGAAGTGTTCAGTTATATTACAATATCATTTACATTATATTCAAATTTCTGCATTTAAGGATTCTCACAAATGATTGCCACACAATTTGAGTTTGTTATAAGCAATCAATCACCATACTTAAAGAATCATGAGTAAGCTTTTCCAAAGGTTTTCCAAACTTTTCCTATTCAGTCCTACTAACAACATTCAGAGCAAGATGGTAATTATACCTGCATTTTTTATAGTAAAAGCACAGTGATGAAACAGAGTTCTCATGTAGGATTCCAATTTATTCAATCTGCCTTAATGAAGGAAAAGCTGCCCAGGCTAAGACTAAGGGAGCTAAACTTAGAAATTTTTGCTCTCCATATTCGTAAACCCCTTTCTTCAAATGAAATCTTTTTTTTTTCTTTTTCTTTTTTAGTTGCACATGACAATACAATGATCTTGACATATCATACACTTGAATCAAATGGGGTATAATTTCTCATTTTTCCAAGTGTACAGGTTGCAGAATCACATTGGCTAGTATGAAAAGAAGTAAGAATAAAGCTGTTCTTCCTAAAGGGAGGGAATGAGATATTCATTTGGCTTATCCCCACATCGACCCTCATATCTGTTTCTAAGAGGACTCCTCAGAGTCAAGTTATAAACACAATGCTTTAAAAATATTCAGTATTTAACTAGTCATGCCTTTGTTCTAAGTACAAGCTGAATCCCACAGAAACAGGCTTCTGCGCCCCTATACATTCTATTTATCCTATTGGAACTCTGGAAAAAACAAGAAAACTTTAAACAGATCTCAGTAGAAAATTCCAGATGAATCTTTTCTCTGGACCAGATTTTATGAAGCTCAACAGAATGGTATTCTTAGTTTAGGAGGGGTTACAAATAATGAGTTTTAGCAAGAGTTAAAAATAATGATACTCGGGGCTGCGGTTGTGGCTCAGTGGTAGAGTGCTCGCCTAGCATGTGTGTAGCACTGGGTTCAATCTTCAGCATCACATAAAAATAAATAAAACAAAATATATTGTGTCTATCTACAACTAAAATATTTTGAAAAAAATAATAATACTGTATAAGTAGAATTTTTATCAGTACTCTGTTTTGATATAGACAAGGTTTAGACTGGTAAGAATTAATTTTTATTTACCTCATATTGCTATAGCAGAGACCTTGAACCAGCCAATGATGCATGTCATTTTACTGAACATGTTACATTAGAACAGCAGATTAATTCACAGCCAACAATAAACACTTGGGGCAGCTAAGCAGCCTTCACTATAATGTCCAAACAACCACATGTGACATTATACATTAATATTGCTAACCCTGGTAGTAACCTTTTTCATAATAAAAGAGCCCTTTTACCTAGAAAACAAATCACATGGAAATGTCATAATGTACCAGAAGAAAAAAAAGACTGTATATGATTTCAGGTATACATTGAGGGTGGCCAAACAAAAGCAAAATAATTTGTCATGTGTTGTCACAGTGGAGTCAAAAAGAGAACGGGTTTTGAAAAATAAAACTCAAGCAAAAATACAGTCAATGTTATTTTTGTTTGTTCATTTGGGCTGTGAGCAGCTTCAATTTAAGTGAGGAATCTGAGCATGCAAATGAAATTCACATTCATTGTAAGGGTATCACTAGAGGAATTATGTACCTTTTTAAAATTATAAATGTTCCATCCCTCACACCCCCCTAGAAAAGGAAAAGGACATTCAACTCAACTGAGGCAACAGTTTGAACCCTAGTAGTGAGAACACTCTGTCCTAGGTTGTAATTGTCATGCTATATTCACTGTGTGATTTGAGCCTGGTATTCCATGTTTCAGTGATTCAACCTAAGATCTCAGATTCTTATCCGTGAGAAGAATTCCACTTGCTGTTTTTTTTTTCCCTTTACAGGAATATTTTGATGCTTTGAGATATGATGTCTGTTAAGTGCTTGCTTAGAAAGTAAGTGATTTATAAACATGGATCATATAGAAGAAAATGTAGGCTTTTGACAGTCACAAGAAAATGTAATGATAGATCCTGCATTTTTTCAAAGTGCAATACAGTACATTTCACTTTAATCAGGAAATAAAAAGCTTGTAATTTTTAAAGGAGTGTACATTCAAAAATGAATAAAGAGAACAAAGTCTGTAAAAATCATAAGCACCTTACTTCCACCTTTAGCAAAGCTGAACTATTTGAGATGTATATATTATTAATGTGTGGTGCAATTATTTCTCAATTTGCTCCACCATTACATGTACATATATTCATACATAGACACATATAGGAATATAAATATATAGAAAGACAAATGCATACATACATATATGACTATATTAAATATAACTTCTCAATATGAGTAAATGTGGAGGATAGGATTTTTTATGCCATTATGATTTTGACAGTTTTGTAATTCAATACCCTTTGATAGGTGGTCAATGTTTTTGTTGAAAATTGTATTTCTAGCTAAGCAGTCACATATCCCAGCATCAAAGCAAATATTAATGTATAAAATCCAATGCTGTTGCACAATAATGCTTATTAATTTTTCTTTAAAATGTGCATATGAATTTATATTTAATTATTTTACTTAGGACTTTTGATAAAGTAGCAGTCTTTCTCATAAGTGGAATTCATGACAGTACTCCATCAAGGTTTGGGACACTCCTTATGCCTCTTAGCTTCTACAGATATAGGTAGATAGTCAGCAACTATAGTTCCAGAGAGCTCCTCATTTCCTTATTAAGTTATTCTCAAAGTCTGGTTTTTGTTCTATTTTCCCCCAGGGGCCTCAACGTCTCAAGTCTATCATTGGGTTGGTTTCTACAGTCAGAATGTTATGTAATTAAGAAAAAAAATCATGTACGTTAAAACACAAAATGCTACTTAATATCATTCAAAGGTCAACATGCCATTCAGAAAAAATGGCAGTCATCTTGATCTGTTTTGTCTCATTTGACCTTCATCCCTTCCAAATCCACTTTTTACTAGGTTATTGAAAAGTCCAGACCTCATGTGTTTTCAATTGCATGTTCTATTGATTGGAGTATGTTAGGAAAAGATGCAGAGTATATTGATTTCCTCCACCCCTATACAGATTGTTTATTTATTGAAGTGCTTAAAACAGTCCCAGGAAAACTGAAAAAAAAAAAAAAAGCCAAAGTATTAGTGCTCCTATTTCAGCCTCAAAACTCAGATGACCAGTAGTAGCTTTCTTCTGCCATAAAGGTAAAGATAAGGGGCATTCTTCTGCAGCAGCTGAAAAGGCAGACTCCACAAATGTTGAGACAAATAAGGGAACAATTTTATCTCCTCTGTCCTGAGAGGGGTAGGATATTCTAAAGAGTAAAGGACCAACTAAGAAGCCCTATTTATTTACTCTTTAGATTTTCATAGAAAGTTCTAAGAAGTTCAGAGCACTCAATACATCATCAAATCAATGCTTCCAAGCAAACTGCATTGCCAGAATTCCACTGCCCCAAATCCTGTTTTCAGTAAGACCATGGGAGTTAGTTAGGTACCTAAGAATGTGCAATTAACTTTCTCAAAACACTGGGGTATCATTGAGCCCATTGCAGCATCAATTTGTTGAATGGTACTCTAGTGAACAGACAGAGCGAGTGCAGTACCCTGCATGCTAACATATTCCCAGGAAGTCATTAGCACACTGGAAGAATCCCACTGATAAAAGCCCATTTATCCCTCAATGTACTAGACATGGCAGAACACATACTGTCGGTTCAGTGGCTCAAATTTCAAGTTAGATGAACACAGCAGAGACGTACAAGTTGGAAGGCAGATGCCAGAGAGAGTCAGGAAACTATGGTTTGAGGATTTTTGTGATAAGCTGTGTTCTTTCCAATGTATTAGGCATCAGATTGCCTGTGATGTGGAATTTTACCTTAAGTTTCCTGATGTTTGAGAAACTTATCCAGAAGTCTAACTAATACATATAATTCAAGGCATAAAAAAGAACAAGCTTTATAACATTAGTCCTCCATACTCTTGATAATTATAGGAGTTCAATGGAGCTTTTAAAACTCAGAAATAATCCCACATAATGCATTTGTAGAACATTTCAAAGGGATTAAATATAGCACTGATGTTCTAAAACCAGAGAGGGAGCATTTATAAATTTACTTCCCTGTTCTATTTTCTTGTTTTCCATGTTTAAATTAATATTATACGATTCTATTTATTATTTATGGCAAACACGTTATTTTTAGAATATGTGGTGGTTACATTTGAAAAATATTTTCTTTAAACCTATTATAAGGGAAAAGGGTATGGAGATAACTAATTCTAAACTATGTGTAGCTCCTTAAAGAGTCCTTAAATAATATGTAATGCAAAATTTATTCCATTCATTTTGTTACATACAGTGCTCGTAAAAACTGGACATTATTGATTCTCAATAGAACCACTATTTAAGATATTTATTTTATGCTTTTTGATTCAGAATTAGCTATAAGCTTGAAAAATGACATTTATTTAAATTGTATTACCTGCCATAGCAGAGGAAATGCTACTGAGTGTGCAGTTGTGATAGGAGGGTCATTTAATATAACTGCCCAAGAATTCCACCCACCCCCAAAAGGCTGAAAAACAGTTCATACTTCCCTAAGAAAAAAATTCTCTTCTGATCAGTATAAAACATCTATTCTTGGAAAGAATTTATATATGATTGACCCTGGGGAAGAACACCAACACTGATATAGGTCTAGGGTCATGCTTCATGTTTCCTTGTCGTATCAAACAATATAAATAGAATTTCAACATCGAGTCGGAAGTAGGTAATTTTGCTCTCTTTCAATTTGTGATAAAACATCACTGAAGTTGAATGTGTAAACGGACAATAAAACTTTTAATTGAAATAAATACTACATGTTTTTAAAAATAGTATAACTATAATAAGTGGAAGTAAATATGAAAATAGGAAAGACAAGGGGGAAATGGAGATAAGTCTTGATTACAGCTAACAAAATAGCCTCAAGGAAAGAGCTGAAACACCTAATTATAGTATGGTTTTCTTCTCATGATTTGAAAGTGAGGGTCAATCCTTGGGAAGAAGGACACATTCTGTCTTTTGAGATCTGCCTGTTGACTGAGGGACTGAGCCTAGGGTCTCAGAATAGATAGTTACGAGCCTTTATGGAAAAATGTAATACTAAGATACATTCCAAAGAAAATTCATCAAGCAAATTTACATAATTTTCCAAAGATGACTCCATAATATGAATTTATATTTAGAGCTAACAAAAGTTGTAAGTCTAAGATTATGTGTATATATATATATGTATGCATATATGTGTGTATATATGTGAGTGTGCATATATCTATACATATATACATTATATATATTACTATCTTATTTTTATTAAATACTGAGAACCTACTACGTTTCAGGTAATTTCTAGTTTATAATATACTGATCTAAATGTTGATAAGACACAAACATTAAGAAAACTGCAAAGTTACAGGATAAATTTACAAATATAAATTTAAAAAGTCATTGTAATACAAGACACAGTTGGCAGCAAATTTAAAGCTAGAAAATGTTTCTGTACACAAATTAAAAGGGATTAGCATAAAACCAAGTAACAGTACCTAACACAGTGGGAATGACATGCACATGTTTAAAGTCAGCAAGAGCTGTGCTAAATCTTGGCTCTCCAAGTGATAATAGTTAATGATGATGGTGATGATAATGATGATGATGAAGAAGAAGAAGAAGAAGGAGGAGGAGGAGGAGGAGGAGGAGGAGGAGGAGGAGGAGGAGGAGGAGGAGGAAGCTTGCTATTATGGACTAATATAATGAATAGAAACAAGAAAAAGCCAAAAAGAAAAGGGATTATGCAAATTGTGTGCTACAGGACACTTACAATTTTGTGTTCTAACTCATTGTGTAGTTGTATAGAGAAAAGTCCAACCTCAGATAGGACAACTAGAAGTCTACTTGACACAACTCCCTGGGTGCCAAAAGTAGACAATTAGACTTGGTGGATCAGTTTATTACTCAGAGCTAAGCAAATAGTTTAAATCAGTATGTTAATTCCTCTTGTCCTCAAGACCCCATGGGGCAACATTATGGGCCCTCATGAAGGGTATACATGCAATTCATTTCACCTTAGATTAGGGCCAGGCTCTGTAGTAAACAACAACAAAGCTGTCTTCTCCCCTGAGGATCAAGCAGTCACACTGTTAACATGTTTAGTCACTTTAACCTAAGTAGTTACTTGACTGAGAAGCTGCAAAACAGCAACGTATCTGGGGATGATAACCCTTGTCGTTGGGCACATTCAGCTATAAAATTCATGGATGCTCATGGTCTATGCTGGACTGCATTTATCCACACCAGAGTCAAAACAGTGTGGATCATTTTTTCACAGAAATATTTCAAAGACACAAAATGTAAAACAAAATGTAAGGTTTAACCTTTACTTAAACATTATTATGAGAGGACGGAGACAGAAATACAATAATAAATAATAATAGAAAACACGAGGCAGTGGAAGAATAAGAATGCCATAAATAAACTGGGGAAAAAGGACAGATTAGCTCAGCTCAGCATTTCTCAACATTGTCATGGTCATATTTTGAACATGGGCTCAATAGTATTTGATGCCAGATAATTCTTATCAGAGGTGGCTGTCCAGGGCATTGTAGGATGCTTAGCCCTTGCTGGCTGCCAGTAGCCCTCTCCAAGTAATGACAACCAAAATTGTGTTCAGATATTTTCAAATGTTTCAGGGGGTAAATGTTTCCTAGTTGAGTGCAAATGCATGGGGATGGGAGTAAGGAAATTAATAGGGAAAAATAATTGGAGAAGATTTTAGAAGATAATTGCCAATTCC
This sequence comes from Spermophilus citellus, assembly GCF_964194105.1. Classification (NCBI taxonomy): domain Eukaryota; kingdom Metazoa; phylum Chordata; class Mammalia; order Rodentia; family Sciuridae; genus Spermophilus; species Spermophilus citellus. The sequence continues at coordinate 51,902,601 of NC_138182.1, read as the reverse complement.
TTAATTTATGCCTGGTATTGTACTATGTCAACTCACTGTACCAATTAGGTAGATGAACTGTTATTATTATAGTTGTTTTAAATCTAATAAAACAAAAACTCTTGTAATTGAAAAAATTTTTGCATGATGTTGTGTTACACTAGTAGAGTTTACTAACAGTTTGAAAATTTGACTAGACATAATAGTTTGCAAACTGGTTGCAGCTAGGTCACCAATTGTGGTAGAACATAGGACTTCACCACATGAAAAAGTTAAGTTTGCAAAGTGTGAGACAGGAATCGTCCTTTCTCTCTCACTACCAGGAGAGACTCATTCAATGAAAGGGATGTTTTCATGAGACATCAAAATCGTCACCTCCTCATTTTTTTGTAAAATGCTTATCATTATGAAAGATAACGATTTTAAAATAAAAAACATAAGTAGAGGTACATTTCTTTTTGACTATTTTCTTTTGGAGCCCAATTGAGAAATGCTAACATAGAAAGAAACTACCTAGAACTATTTTTGCAACATGTCTCTCAAATATGTAGACTTTAAAAAAATTAAGACATTAAATTTTCTACAGACACATTTGCTAAAAATGACATGCACTTAAGTAATTGAGTCCACACCCAATGTGATGAAGTTGGATGCACCTTTCAGTTGAAAGAATATTCATTTGTAAGAACCATCATGCAGTACATTCTGCAGGAAACTAAGGACTTGATGTGACTCATAGACTTGAGCTTTGTTGTTCTGTAATAAACCAACCCAAATTTATTTTTTAACCACTCTGATCAATGCCAGGTTTATCTACAATGTATCAGCAGTACTTATTAACTATATCTGAGTTACATTGCTAGACTCTGACATCCAATCAGAAATATATTAAAGAAACCTTATTTTTGGTAGTCTTCTGGCATGCTACATGTATATTAATATATCCTCAGCCCAATAATATCAAGAAATTTTTCAGAATCAAAGGACTGATTACCAATTGTGGTAGCCTATGTATATTTAAATGATTTATTTCAAAAGATTCTTAGAGGAAAAACACATTATTGCATGTAATTAATTTTTTAAAAGACCAATTTAAAATGAATTGTAGTATAATGCTGTTCTGTGCCTGCAATGAATTGGATGTCCTAAACTTCATTTATTATACATCAGCATACAATTATTGCCGCTTATGACATATTTATCTTAACACTGAGATAACAATGAAGTATTTTTACAGATACAAAAAGAAAATATATTATCTCCACCTTCAAACATTGCAAAAACTAGCTGAAGAGGGGCAGGAGAGTCACAAGTAACTATAATACAGGGCACAAAGCAATGTGCATTATCAGGTAAATGCAATACCATAGGAACATGAAGTGGATAAATAGATAATCTGTTAGAGCAAGAAGTGACTTGAAAATACTGAGAAGGAATGAAACCAGAGAGATAGCAGGGTCACATCCTTCTACTCCATAGGCTCTTGTGAGTACTTGGTTTTTACTCTGAATAAAAATGATTGTCATTGGAAGGTTCAAAGCAAGAGTGAAATCAATGGATTTATATTTTATCAGGATTAATTGTGGCTATGCCAAGAAAAAAATCTAAAGACCTAGGGATATAGCTCAATGGCAGAGGGCTTACGTTGTATGTGCAAAAGGATGAACTTGGTCCCTTAGTATACACCATACATAAGGATCAAGTCATGGATAAAATACCTAAATGTAAAACCAGAACCTATAAATCTCCTAGGAGAGAACAGACAGGAATACTTCTGAACATTGGTTTTGACAGTCAATTTTTGAATATTACTCCGAAAGCATAGGCCACAGAAGCCAAAATAAATAAATGGAACTTCACTAAACTAAAAAGTTCCATGATAAAGAAAATGATCAACAATATGAAAGGGCAACGTTCAGATTGGAAAACAAAAATTGCCAAACTATGTATCTAATAATATCTAAAAATTTATAATGATCATACACAACTCAAATAAAAAGAAACAACCTGATTTTAAAAATGAACTAAAGACCTGAATAGACATTTCTAAAAAAAAAAAAAAAAGACATAAAAATCAACAATTATTTGGAAAATTTGGAAAGGCAATTGACATCACTTATTATCAGGCAAAAACAAACGAAAGCAAGTACGACATACTACCTCAACCTATTAGGATGACTATTATTGAAAAGGCAAAAGATTAATGTCAGCAAAAATTTGGAGAAGACAATTTGGAGAAAAGTACACTCTGGGTGAGAATGAAGCTTAGTGCAAACATTATGGAAAACAGTATGGAGGTTTCTTAAGAAATAGATGTTGGAACTGCCATCTACTCAGCACTCACTCTTCTGGGAATACATCAAAAGGCCATGAAATAATTACCTCAGAAAGATATCTGCACTCCTATATTTATTGCAAGATTATTCACAATTGCCACTAAATGGAAGAAACTGAATTGTCCTTCTACAGAAAAATGGATAAAGAAAACTGTGACATATAGAAAAATGTTCATCCCTAATCAAAGAGATAATTGTCTTTTGCCACAATATAGGAACCTGGAGGACATTATACTAAATGGTACAAAAAAGAAAGAAAGAAAAATACTGCATTATCTCACATATAAATGGTATCGAAACAACAAAATTTAAATATATAGAGATTGAGAACAACAAAAAAAATATGCCCTGGGTTGGGGATGGTGGAGGAAACAGGAAGACTTAGGTTAGATGATACAAAGTTTCAGATAATGTAGAATAATGAAATATAGTCATCCTAAAAATGTATAATATGAGGACTAGAGGAAATAAAATTATATGTTTGGGATTTTGCTCCTCTTGTCACAAAAAAAGAAAAAAATGAGTAACTGTCCCAGATGATAGATATGTTAGTATGCTTCACTTTACTAGTCTCTTATATATATGATATAACATTATATTATATGCCATAAATATACACAATTAAATATATTTTAAAAAACAATACAAATGGGCAAAAATTGTAGTTCAGTGGTAGAGCCCTTGCCTAGCATGTGGAAGGTCATGGGTTGATTCCCAGGACCACACACACACACACACACACAGACTATTATAAACAAAAAATAGTAATTTATAATATATTTATAATATATTTTACTTGATGATATTCATTTCAAATATTTTATATAAAATGTTATTCTCACCACTCACAATTTTCAGTTTGGCAATTAACAGAGTACATATAATATATGAATGATCATTCCAAACTACTTGTCAATCTAGTAATTTCATGAACTGCCTATATCTATTTTTTCCTTTTTAATTTGGAGTATTATTAAAGAAAATCTCTTTTAATAAAGATGTTCTTGTCTTTCCTAACATTAGGAAAATGAATGGGTGTATATAATGATAAAGAAAGTCATAAGGCAGTAAGAGGATCACGTTTTATTCCTAGTTTGATTTTGATTGACATCTTTGACTATTTTCTGTCTCATATAAAAACTTTAAAATGTTCTCCTTAAGAAATTGAACACTAAAGATCTTGTGTTGTTAGGCCACACTAGGTCTATTAAGAAAAGATGGTTCAAGATTTACCTATATTCATAGTAATGGTATTTTTAGTAATGATTAAACACACACAGCATATATGGTATAAAATTGCTCTTGTTGTTTGTCGAGTTCTCAGTGCCATTCTCTCTTTGTCAAAAAGTAAGTGAAATTGCTCAAAGAGGCTTTGTGCAGAAATGTTTGCTCATTTATTATAATTCTAGAAAGTTGGGAATACAGACACCCCCTTTCTTTGCAGAAGGCAGTAAAACTTCAACAAGAGTATAAGCAGAGCTGTTAGCAAAGACTAAATGCAAATAATATGGTTGAAGTCCTGGCTGGGAATAACTAGCACAAGAGTGATCCATTATGACATCAGTTTAAGGTTTTATTTATATTACTGACATTCAAGGAATGGTATTTGATAAAACTTAAAATTTAAAATAAACTCTTCCATTTATCTTCTTCACTGTTTGAAACTGAATGAGCAAACCAGCTTTCTTTCACTTCTTAAACCCTGTTTAATGATTTTTCAATGGCTTAACAAAGGGGAGCTTTACTTTAATTCACTAAGACTCTAATTTCTCTCACTATTACCAATAAAAAGACCTGTAACAAATTAACTGAAACAAATCCACTCCAGTTGCTTTCTTTTCACCATAATCATGGGGTATTACATGAAACTCTGTAATGTAAGACACAAACTTGGAGAGGATCTGATATATAAGGTTTTGAGTCTATAAATTTTCTTCATCAATTATCTTACTCATTTAATCCCTTTTTATTACTTTTATATTCAGATAGAGAATCAAACTACTAAGCTAATATTCAATATTATTAACTCATTGAACCTCTTTAAAAATAATTTTAGAGTTTGGTATTACCAATAAATGGTGAAATGTTCATAAATTTTTTTGTGTGGAATTAATTTCATTGAATACAAAAGTCAAATTTTTCTTTTGTTAGGCTGGAGAGTTAATTCTTCTTGTCCTTAAATAATAATAATTCTTGAAAGGTTATTAAGATGCTAATAATATCAAAAATTGTTTGGCGCCATAATCTATAGGTATGTTTCATGAACTATTTTCCTATTTCACCAACTCTCACACTTCCTTTTTAATCAAGAGCAAGCCAGTAGCTATAATGGAAGAAGGAAAAATGTATGCCAACAAACACAACTCATTAAACACTGTTTCCAAATTGATTGTCAGATACTCAGACCACTTGAAGAAATCTTGAATGCTGATCTCACAATAGATAATAGTTAACCAAAACCTAAGAGCAATTGAAGAACTGCCCAATACTTAGAAACAGTCATAAAAGTAAATGGAAAAAAAATGGAACCCCTTGAATACATCAAATTTCATGTAATTTAGTAACTAAGTAGTCTTTTGTGCATAAGAATTTTTAAGATATTTAGACTTTGGAGTCTCTTTAAAATAGCAAATTTTATTCCAGGAATTTCCAGGTACTTCCAATACTTAGAAATTAGCTCATTACAAATTAGTTGAGATCTCTTTTCTCTGAAGCAAAAGATTGATATTTTTCCAAGAATTCCTTCAAGTTTATTGATTGAATGTGCGTGTGTGTGTGTATGTGTGTGTGTGTGTGTGTGTGTGTGTGTGTGTGTGTGTATGTGCGCGCGCTCACAAGGAAAAGAGATAAGGAGAGAGAAAAATGATAGAATTAACATTGACTAGGAATCTACTATGTGCTAGGAATTCACAATACTCCAAAAAGAAAATATATAGATTATTTTCTTTTTAACTTTGAGAACAAAATTTTCTTTGTTTTTAAGATTAAATAAATTATGGTGAAGATTTCCATAGGTAGTTCCCTAAGGTATACAAGTAATGTGTAGGAAACCTACTGTGTTTCACTTCAGAGTTCTTGATGTGTAGAAGCCACACAGTTTTTCTCAAATGAGTAACTAGAATTAAATGAGTAACTAGAATTAAAATCATAGATGTAGGCTAATTTTCCCAACACTATTAATCTGAGAATTGTAAAAATCTATTTTATGCTAACTTTATTACTTTTGAATGTAAGTTTACTGAAATAATATTTTCATTTATACTCAGTACCATAAGTCTTAACTTCGGAAAATTGTAACCTAGTACTTTACTTTAGTAAAGTTTTTAAGGCCAAGATGAATGATAAAATATCTTGTTAGATTAATTTATGTGATTTTTCTCCTTCAGAATAAAAATCCAGCATTAAGCTGTCCTTTAACTGAGAGCAAACTCATAAAATCTATTCTTCCAGGTATTCTAACTTTTATAAGGACAAAAATGACTTTACCCAGGAGAAAAATCACATTCAATCATCATCATTAAGAAGCTAGAATTGCAGGAACATTTTAATTTTACTTTTAATTAGGAAAGATAATGATTCTCTCTGATTACTTTTTGATTTTAGAACTTTTTGTTTGTTGATCTTCCAAGATTTCAGAGTCCATTCTTATTTTGGATCCTAATGGTGGTTCTATTGTAGTTTTAAATCTGTGCTTAAGTCATATATTTCTTGCTTTGATATATGCCACCCAGCTGAGCTATGGGGTCAGCTCATTGTAAATCACAGTTGGAAGAACAGAATTGAAAGATTTTGAATAAATGAAGTTTATTCATGCTTAGACAAAAACGAATCTTGAAAACTCAAGGGAAATTCTGTGTCACCTACAAAATTTCTATGGGGCATACTCAAATTATTTGATAAGGAAAAGTTCCAAGAAGATATTTTCCATGAAGTTCTTTTATTTAAGATAAATATTTATCATCCATTGTATCTATGGGTTAAGAAAGTATCCACCCACAAATCACTTATTTTCATGTTCATCAGGCAAGAAATGCCCTTGAAAGAGCCTTGAAGGAAATTAAAATGCACCACCAGGAACCAAGTAATGAATATATCCCTATGTTGAGACAAATTCTTCCAAGAAATTAGTTTGAGCCATCCACTATGGGTTGACCTTATCTTCTTTAGCCCTCCTAACATTCTTTCTGGGCTTCTCCTTCTTACAGAGGAATTTCCATACCCTCTCTCTTCTTGTTATGCTCATGTAAATTTTCCTCATACTCATTCTTTGCTCTTCTTAGCCTATCACTATAATTTGGTTTTTACAGTGTTAATACCAATCTTCATCCATGTAATAAAAACATTTAGTATTTTTTAAATAAAGACACTGTTCCAAGTATTTTACATAAATTAACTTATTTCATCTACATAACACCTCTTTAAAGAAGATAATAATAATCATATTTGAATGTGACAAATAAGGAAACTAAGGAAAGATATAATATTAGAAAGTGTCTCTCACATACTACATTTCTAATAGAAGTCTACCCCAGGATTTCATTTCTGTTATGTCCCACTGGAATTTTTCCATCTTTTTATACTTTAGGTTCCAAGAGAAGAGATCATCATTATTAGACTCTTATTGTTCTCCTGGGGCAGGACATAGGAGTAGACATGGAGTAACATTCAAGCTCTTAAAAATCCCCTAGATATTTTCAATCTGCTACCCTAGATGAATAGTGCCCCTCGATCACTGTTTCATCAAATTCTATACCTATATATTTTATGCATTTGTCTTCCCTGTTTCAGTGATCATTCAGTTAATAACAACTCAGTATGCACAGTCCCAGTAAACTCTTGACACATGCGCTTGTGACTCTACATTCACCTCAAATTGTTTAAAAACCAGCTTAGCATCTTTTAAAACAAAATGTCCATCTGTATCCCTTTGTCAGAAAAATCACCAACAAGTCACCTAACTTGAGAGATGGGGAATCCTCCTCCAAGCTGTTTTGTTTTTTCCCCTGCCTCTTTCCCTGTCAACAAATCCTTCATGTTAAGATAAGTTTAAGTCATTATTATTATTTTGGGGGGTGTACTGAGGATTGAACTCAGGGGCACTCAACCACTGAGCCACATCCTCAGGACTATTTTGTATTTTATTTAGAGACAGGGTAACACTAAGTTGCTTAGTGCCTCTCTTTTGCTTTGGCTGGCTTTGAACTCGTGATCCTCCTGTCTCAGCCTCCCAAGCCACTGGGATTACAGGGTCATTATTAAAGCAGCTTCTCCTCATATAAGATTCAGAGTCCACGTTCCTGATCTTAAGGGAGCACTGTAGATTGTACATTTATCTTTCAGAAAACTAAGTATCACGATAAGTGTTTACTTATAAGCTTATCATCCAAACAAAATTAAAAATATCTCAAAAATAGACATGGTACCCTCTTCACCTGTGGGGGAAAAAATTATTACCTGAACTAACATAAAATGTGGAGAAAAATTTATCCCTTTACCAGTTGGTGCTGGAATCCCCAGAAGTGGAAAAAGAAGGTTGATGCAGAGAAGTTTTGAGAAGTTCTCTAAGGACAAATTTGGCTCAAGGCTGGACCTGAATTATATTTCATAAGGAAGTGATTTTGTGTATTTATGGAAGTTCCTCAGATTTGAGAAAGATCCACAGGATATTGGCTATCATGACTTTGGTCAGAATGTAAATACCTACTATGGATTAATTAAATATTTTTATTGTAGGGGAATGTTCTATATCTTCCCTAAGATATTTTAAATAAATTATATGAACTTATTCCCTAGAATGGATATTTTATGGTGACTACATACATGGTACTTTTCTAAGTGTTTGAAGTAAAATAAAAATGCTGAACTTTTTTTCAACTCTTCCCATATTTGCAAGTATAAAGAGGAGAATCAAACTGAGCAAAACTTGCTGGAGGGGAATATACATTCAATATACATATATGAATATACATATATACATCAACACAATATAATTGTTTTAAATTTCTAGGACATAAACTAAAGGACATGAAATTTTATGGCTTTTCATCAGTACTTGCACAGTGAACGCCTGGTTCTGAGTAAAATTTCAGTAGAGCAACAACGATTTGCACTTCAGAATTCAAGTGAGCAAAATGCTCAAAAGGTTGCTAAGAAAAAGAATGAATGAATTGAAAAAGTTACAACACAAGCAAAGCCAGAGTTCTAGAATTCAATACGAACATATACATATAAATAGAATAATGACACAAATATTGTCACTTATTTGGCACTTACTCTGTTTTATTATGCTCAACAGTGTACACATATAATCTTTCCTAAATTTTATAAAACTCACAGGTGTTATTTTGAGAATGTTAAAGATTACCAAATATGAAAGAAACCAAATATCATTCCAGACTATATAATATGTGACAATGTAGAATTATAATAATAAGTTCTCATAAATGTTTATTGGATTCTAATATCCATGTTTTTAATGTCCACAAGTGATATCAATAGATAGCAATTGTGCATGCTCCTCCCAAGTCCATTTATAAATGACAGATCAGAGCATCAAAATCTTTATGTACAAATATAACAAAATCAGGAAGGTAGTCTCTCAAATAAATATAACATATACATTTTTTTTTCCTGAAGAAAAAATTGTTTATGCAAAATAATTCTATGCTCCAACTACCTGAAAACAGTGTAAATATATTTTGACACATCCTAAAGCACTGTACTAAAGTGACAATATGTATTTTCTTTTTATTTCTCATTTCTTTTCCCCCAATCCTTCCACTGAGCCAAGTACATTGAAAAACTGGAAAGATTAATTGGATGGCCTCGATTTGCTAGTAATCCCCATGTTTCAAATTGTAAAACACAAAATTCTGTAAAGTCAAGAGGAATATTTCATGTGAAATTCTCAATAATTATACTAACTGTACATTTTATCACATTAGCTATTTTGTATTTAACTCTTAATTTTATCTTAATTTCTTAGTAAAGGCTAGGAAAGAGATATTAGTTATGTTTAAAATGTTTTAAATGTAGTAGAAATTGGTGGAAGGTGCATAGCTGATCATTAACAAAAAGAGCTAATGAAAAAGATATTATCAGAACAGGCCCAGAACAAAAACTCTGTTAAAAATGTATTTTTTTCAGCAGATACCACCTGCACGCAAAAACACTTCTCACATAAAAGCCAGCTTAGTCAAACTCACGTAGCACTTTTGTCTCAGAATAAAAAACAATTTGATTGAGCAAAGGGAAGGGAGGGGAGGGAGAGTAGGAGAGGAGGGTAGAAGGTATTGGGGCAGGAAAGATGGTGGAATGGGATAAAAATTATTACCCTAGGTAGATGAATGATTTTTGCACATATGTTATTATGCTACATCGTGTACAATCAGAAATGAAAAGTTGTGCTGCAATTGTGTACAATTAATCAAAATGCACTCTTCTGTCATTTATACCTAATTAAAATAAATAAATATGTTTTTTAAAAAGTTGCTACTGACACAATTGTGCCTAGGTTTGGAATCAATGGCTAGTGTAATTCAAAATACTCAAATATCATCCTGTATAACTATTGCTATTAAGTCATAATGCAAATTATCACTGCTATGGTGATGCTTTATACTCTGATTATGGGTTGCACTACAAAGAGATGGTGATACAGGTGCTAAAGTATTGTTCTAATGGACTTTCCATAATAGTTTAGCATAATGAGACAGATGCAACCCAGAATGTCTTAGAATTTCTTCTACATTTTCAAATAATGCTGGGAAATGCACTTTTAAAGATTTTTTAAAACTTTTCTTCTTCACAGAAAGAAATGGCTTCAGCTAGATCCTACAGTTCCTGTAGACTTCAAAGTAATCCTACCAACAGCAAGTATGATAATTATAAAGATGAACACCCTCCTAGAAAGCACCATATCAGAAACAAGATGAGGAAGCCAAAAACATACTTCGGGCCCCAGACAATCATTTCTCCAAATGTGTAAACAATTTATGCCCCAAATATTTCAAATATGCAAATTTATTTTAATATTCAGAAGGAGGGAAAAAATTCAAATTTCATACATCTTTCTCATTTGTTTGTGTATGTTTGCATTTCATTTCACTAAGAATGGTACTTTTTCTTTTTTTTTTCTTTCTTTTTTTTCTTTGTGTGTGTGTATATGTGTATGTGTTTGTTACTGGGGATTGAACACAGAGGTTCACTCATGCTAGGTCAGAACTCTACCAATAAGCTATACCCCAGCCTTAATGGATCCTTCTATGTGCCCCCACAATAGCAAACTTTAGTGAAACAATGGGCATCATTTTAGCAAGCTGAACTGCTACAGGACACAGGCTGTATCTTGTTCATCTCCACATGATGATCAATGGCTGTTCAGTGCCTTGCTCTCAGATGCTCTAAAAATTGAAATTTTATTGAATTTGTGAACGAGGAAATTGAAACCCAAGAAAGAAGCCATTTACTCAAGATTCTGTTAATTAAAGAAGAAAAAAGTCAAAAGCAAGTCCTAGATTTGGGAATATTAATTTATTATGATTCTCTACGAGTATTAATAGGCTCAGATAAATCTCAATAAAATAAACTAACAATTGTTTCAAAGGGGTTATTTACTTTTTGCAAAATATAAATGGAAGCCAAATAGAAGCTTAATATAGTTGGATGCTAAAACCTTCTGTGGTGAGGTCTAGAATACTTACAAGTTCTCTAAGTTCTGCTATATGAACTGTGATTTAGTGTCACAGGCAAGTTTAACGAAAAGTTAGACCTGCATTTCCTAGTTGCTTTTTTGTTTGCCACAGTAAAAATACTGGAAGTGCAAAACTAATTGGCTATTGGAAATTTCTAAAATTGACAAGTTGACAACCAGAAGAAACTGAATTGTCTCTTCAGAATGCTAATGTATTTAAATTATAATTAAAAGAACATCTAAGTGAATCTTTCCTCCTAATAGCATCTATAACATGAGAGAATGCTGTATTTGGATTGCTAGATTTCAATATTATAGAAGCAATTCACTGGACTCAGATGCTTATTAAACGTATTTCCTGATGAACAAATAAATAGAAATTGAAAGACATTTCACATCTAAAAAGTAATGAAAACGATTCATTTCTTAAAAATTTGTGCTATCTAATATAGCAATGTAAACATTGTCAATCATCCTCCCTGATATCTGGTAATATTGAACATAATGGTTTGAAATGCAGGTTTAATATTTCAGGGTTTTGTTTTTTCCCCTTTAGGTTACTTAGCAAGAAATCATTTTGGAAAAAGTATCTCAGTGATACATTTTGATTATACTTTATCTTAAAATGAATACCACAAATTGTACTCTTTAATTTCCAAAAGTATTTAAATTTTCTTCAATATGCTAATTTATTAGCCTCATGTAACTGACAAAATAAAACAGTGTGCATATTTTTTATTCTATTATAAAAAAAGTCTGAAACATTTCCAGCCATCTCTTAATCAATCTATTCATAGACATACAAGCATAGTTCTTAGAAACAAATTAATATTTCCCTAGCTATAGAAGAGATGAGAACATGGTCCATATTAAGAATAGCATTTGTACATTATCACAAGGAAAGAAACATACTTATATTTTAAAAATAAGAAATTCTAGTGTTAATAATAAGAGAAGTGCTTTCCTTATTTATGTTTATAAACTGATTTTTTGGTTAATACCCTTAAATTTTTAATTTAAGCTATTAAAAACTAATAAAATAATTTTTAAAGATTCAGAAGCATATTGTTATTATTTCTCTAGTCATAAATTACTAACCTAAAAAGGAAAAGAACCCATATATCCAAAATAATTTGCATACATTTCAATAATTCTTGTATGCCATACAGACACCCAATGAACCCCAGCACAGTAATTTTGCATCCAGGGAATACACAGAAAAGGATAAGACAAGAAGAGGGAGAAAAAACAAAAGATAAAGTAGGTAAATCAAAAACAGCAAAGGAAAATTAAAGATTAGAAACTAATATTTTAAGTAATTATTTTTATATATTAAATAAAGAAAAAATTTTTCCTGAATTGCTGAGACAGTTAATTTGATTATACAATAATATATGATGGCATGATAAAACAGACATTTTAAACTACAATGCTCAATTGTATGATTTCAATAAATCTTTTCAATGATTGCGTGATTTCAATAAATATTTAGATATATGTTAGGCAGTGGAAGTGATACTTGGAGTAAAAAATGTTTTGGATTACTCTTGTCTTTATTTTTTCATTATTATTTTTTTCTACAGTCAATATTAGTGTGAGCTGAATTATGATATATCAAAAGTCAATGTCATCTTTCAGTGTCCTCATCAAATTCTCATAAAACCCTCCTGGTGGGCACTGAGTAATCTGTACTGACTTTAATGTCCATGTAAAGTCGCTTATGTAGAATATCACAATTCTGTTGCCTTTAAGTCTTTATCTGAATACTGAATACTGCTTTTTCCTCTGGACCTTGTTGGTTTTTTGTTTGTTTGTTTGTTTGTTTTATTTATATATTTATTTGTTTATTTATTTATTTTATACTGGGGATTGAACCCAGGATCTCTTTACCACTGAGCTATATCCCAGTCCTTTTATTTATCTATTTATTTATTTTGAAATTTTGAATTTTTTTTTTTTAAGTCTTAATAGTTTTGAAATTTTGAGATAGGGTTCTACTAAGTTGCTGAGACTGGCCTCTAACTTGTACAAATCTCTTTGGCTTGTTCTCCTGAATCACTGGACAAACAACCAATAACCAGCCATACTGATGAAAGCAAACATTTTCTAAGAAGGTTCTATTTGGAATGCCATTACCTCCAATTATTCCACTTGAGGCAGTCTTTCTTTTTGTACCTCTGGGAATCACACTCAAGGCCTCACCCACACTAGGTAAGTACTGTACCATGGAGCTATATCGAAGCCTCTGTGGGTTTTGTTGTTGTTGTTTTTGTTGTTGTTGTTTTGTTTTGTTTTGTTTTATTTGAAAATGTTCCACTGATTCTGTATAACAATGAACAATGATCAGTCTAACTCCAGAAAGAAGCTCTCCCTGGTTACCCAGAGAGTTAGTTGTGGAGTCTCTAATTCCTTTGCACATTAATCATTATTACTGCACAAATAAAACTGATAGTTCTCTATCCCAGGGTGAATGAATGAGCTCAGTATTATATATCTTTGTTGTTAATTTATCACACATCAGAGACTCTTTCCAGGATCTTCCTTTATAGCCTCAAATTCTAAACTGGCTTTATTTCCCATTGAAGCCTTTCAGATTGGCCCTACACTTAAAGCTTCACTTGGCAAAGTCCCAGAAAACAGTCTCTTAGAACCAAGTGCTTTGGCCTGTTTCTTACTCAAGAACTCCCACTGTTGCTGCAGAACCACACTGCCCAGTATAACTTCCTGCAGGAAAGAAAATGTCCCTTATCTGCACTGGGTGATACAATAGCTACTAGTTACATGTGTTTATTGAGCTCCAGAAATTTCACTATTGTGATCGAGGAACTGAATTTTTACTTTTAAAGATCTTTAATTATACTTAAATAGCCACATGTGGTTAGTACCTCTCATATTGAACAAGATAGTCTAGGAGTTGGAATCAATCTCAAGTATTTTTTCCTGAAAATTGATTTATAGACTTTTTTATTTCTTGAAAAATGAAATTTTAAAATCAGAAAATATAAAATTTACCAAGAGATATTAAAGGCATTAAAGGCAAGACCATTCCTGCTCTTTTCCTCATCTTTATAAGTGTTGGGTTCTGTAACAACTTGAAACACATTCCACTCTCAATTTGCAAGATTCTGCTATTATCCCTCCATTCATCCACCCATTAATTAACTCATTTATTCAGTGATCATTTATGCTTCTGAAATATATTTTGAGCTCCTAGAAGTGAAGCATCATGATGTAATAAATACCATAATTTAGTCTTTGTGTGTAAAAAACATTTTTTTCTGATCAAAAGAACATTATTTTTCCATCTCTAAAATGTGACATACATTCTTACCTTTGATGTTCTATTTTTCTCCTATTGTAACACCAACTTTTTCAATGTTCCATTTATTTGATAAGAAGAAATAATATCTGCCTCATTTTCACTTTATTTGGGGCCCTATAACCACAGGTGCAAAATTTATCAGAACTATGAGATATTTCCCCATGCTCATCGAGATAACAATTATCAAAAAGATAGTAGGTAAAAGTAGTTGTTGAGAATATATAGAATTAAGAACGCTAGTAGCCATTCTGGAAAATGTCACAGAGTCTCCTAAATAAATTAAAAGTAGAACCATCAGATGAGTCTCATCTGGGTTTTTCAATGCCTCATAAAGATACCTGCGCTCCCACATTCATTTTAGTGTTATTCACAATTGCCAAAATATGGAAATACCCTAAGTGTCCCTCAACAGACGAATGGATAAATAAAATGAGGAAAATACTTAAATGTATGTATATGCCTGTGTGTATGATATACATACATATCATACAATATTATTATGTTTTAAAAAGGAGATCCTGCTCTTTGTGTTAAAGTAGATGGACTTGAAGGACATTAAAATAAATGCAAAATGTTAGATACAGAAAGAAAAATATTGTAAGATCTCATTTCTATATGGGATTTAACCAAAAAAATGGTTCAAATATTACAGGTAGAATAAAACAGAGTTCACTAGCATTAGGAGAAAGTGGGAAGATGGGGAGATACATATCAGAGAATACAAAGTGGCTGATATGTAGGATGAACAAGTCTAGATATCTAATATATAACATCAGGACTAAAGTTAATAACATTTTTTATTAGGGACTTCTGTAAATAAGTAGATTTTAGCTGCTCTTGTCAACAAAATAAATAAATATGTGACCTGATAGATATGTTAATATTCTTCACTATAGTAACTTGCTATCAAAATGTATCTCATAATACCATGTTACAAATCTCAAAAATACATCACAAAATTTATTTTTAAAAATTATAGATGAGCCAATTCCAAAACAACAAAGGCTGAATATTTTCTTTTCTATGTGAATGCTGATTCATAATGGGGTTGGGGGGAGCATGGGAGGAATGGAGACTCTTCAAATAGAGCAAAGAGGAGGTGTATAGAGGTAGGAAAGATGGTGGAATCGATGGACATAATTACCCTAAGAACATGTATGAAGACACGAACTGTGTGACTCTGCTTTGTGTACAACTAGAGATATGAAAAAATGCTCTATATGTGTACTATGAATTGAAATATATTCTGCTATCATGTATAACCAATTAGAATAAATAAATTTTTAAAACTATAGGTAAATAGTGCAAATCCCTTTATTGAATCATGACTATAGTGCATATTAGCCATATGACTTCCAGCCAGCTGCTTCTTTGAATTTTAGGATATTGTCTTGAATACATAAAACAGGATGATAGATTAATAATATACATACTGAGTGTTCCTTGTTGACTCCACATCTTTCTCTCTTAATCATAGTACTGTTTTGACTAAGTATCATGCTTTTCTAGCAATTAAATAAAATAGATGGAAAAATACACCTAGCCAAGTTCCAGACACATATTAGACTACTAAGACAATATAATTTGTTTTTTCTAGATATGCCACCAGAAAAATAACTAACTGTACAGACAGAGGACCAGATGCTTGAGTTTCAAGTCACTTACTAGCCAAGTGAACTTGGGGAAATTACTTGACCTTTCTTTATAATATACCCACATCTGAACTGGGAACAATAATGGTATCTAGTCTGTTGGAATGGTGTGAGGATGAAATTGATTAATGTATATAAAATGATTAGAAGATATCTACCACAATATAAGCAATGAATAATTATTCACTTCTATCATCATCATCATCATCCAAATGTTTTCATCACTTCTAAACCTTGAAGCTTTCCAGGGCTAAATGTCAGGCAATGAGTACGAAGTACTTTAGACTCTAAGAACATAGATGTACTTGAAATATGTTACTTAGCTCAAACAATTGTAATGATAGTATTGTGCTTTAGTGAAAGGACATGGACTTCAGAGCCAGACAAATGTATTGCATATGTAATCTTGTACAAATTGCTTTACCTCTTTGATCCTCAGATTTCTCATCCATAAAAGAATAAAAATCATTATCCCTGTCTCATACAGTTATTTTTTCATTACATTAGAAAAGTATGCAAGGGATCTAACGTGCTTTATCCCATTAGAAGACTTTGATAAATATTTACTTTCCATCTTCTCCATTTTACACTAGGCTAAATTTACTAAGTGAGTTTTGAGGAATCCACAAATACATGTTCAATAGATATCAATTATGTGTTTTAGGCAGTGTTTTTGCTGCTGTAACTAAAGGAATTGACCAAAACAACTATAGAGGAGTTAAGGGCTCACAGTTTCAGAGGTCTCAGTACTTAGAGAGCTGGCTCCATTCCTTGGGGCTCAAGGTGAGGCTGAACATTGTGATGGAAGAGTGTGGCAGAGGGAACATCTCACATGATGATCAGGAAACAAAGAGAGATCTCCACTTGCCAGATACAAAATTATACCCCAAAGCCACACCCTCAATGAGTCACCTCCTCTCTCCAAACCCCACCTGCCTACAATTACCACTCAATTAATTCCATCAGGTGATTAATTCACTGATTGGGTTAAGGCTCTTGTAACTCAGTCATTTCTTCTCTGAACCTTCTTGCATTGTCTCACATGTAAGCTTTTGGAGGATACCTCACATCCAAACCACAACAATATGTATTTGATATTTTTACACTAACACTAATACCTAAGTCATGGTAGGATGATCTGAATATACTGCATAAATGCACTCAAAAATTGCTCATCCTCTCATTTATTCTACAACAAACAGCAAACTCCAGTTATGAGACATGTGTGGTCCAAGGATGGAATGCTGGATTGAGATTTAAGAGTCACTGCCCATGTGTCCTACTCGGCTGCTTGGTTTTGTGATGTCAATTAGGAAAGTCACTTATCTTCTCTTCGCTTCACTTTCTCCAGATGTGAAATAAGGATCACACTTCCCTATAGGAAAACCTTTTAAAATTATGGACGATCTATGGATGACTCTGTCTAAAGCACTGGTAAGGTTATCTAGAGCTGGCAATATACCAAAGTCAGAATCAGTGTCAGGGCTTTAAGAAGAATCTGGCAACTTTGCTTATCCCTAAAGTACCACATTATGTACTTTGCAAACGCATTACCTTCTTTTTCCACATGCTCCATGCATAGCTAGGAGGAGGTCTAATGATTTTTCAAAGGCCATTTTAAATATCAGCTCTTCTTTGAAGGTCTTGCCAAAACCCACTGGCTCTGCTCCATAGACTGAATGTCTCTATCCATCCTTTATAATTCTATAGTACTTAATTCAAGTGATTAGGATAATATAGGATATTGAACACATTTTATTAGAGTGCAGTTATTTATGTTCCTGTCTCTCATCCTGGGCTGGGAATTCTGTGATGAAAGAAACCTTTCATTTGTTTATTTGCTTGCTTGTTTAAATTAGCTCACAATCTGGAATACAGCCTAGCACACAGCCTGAAATATAGTAATCATTCTATAAATTTTATTTTAATTAAACAAAGATCTTCCCAACTTTCTGACATTGCCTTTAAACTATTTGACCTGGTTATCTAAAGACTTTGCTAATTAATTATATTACTAAAACATTATTTTGCTGGTTGATGATAATTTGAGGTTTCATACAGCATTCTGTGATAAACTAAGTTCATTAACAATTGAGGTAAAGGGAATATTCTTTTAAGTGAATAATACTTGAGAAGTTATCAACTTTCCATACCTGTACATTTTAGGCAGATGTGTGAATGTTCATACAAAGATACACATAAACATACACATACATAAACATTTGTTGACTTAGTATAAATTAAAAGATCACACTGTCAAGTAAGATTTCATGGTTTATGAACATAATGATAAACTGCCTACCTTTGACTAAAACAACTTGAGTCAAATATTATTTATGCAGAAGAAAAATGTCAATCTATCATATGATGTTATAGTATAAGTTTTGCATTATGCCAGTATTTGTTCTACAAATTATTAGCCCAGACACTTAATAGTTGATTGGACTAGGTTTTTTTTTCAATGTATGTTTTTAAGCTGTAGCAACATTTAACTAAAATACCTGCTTAAATTAGTAAATTATAATCATTCTCCAAAATTGTACCAAAGATTTTGCTTCATTCATTTCTGAGCAACAGGAAACCAATCTTAAGACTAAAGATTTTGAAATGTAAATTGGAAGGAATAGACACATTTTAGAAAATCAGCTGCCTAATGATCTTGGCTGTGCTGCTCTCCAATTAGTGCTGGGTCACCAATTAATTCTTTTCTAGGTGCCCACGCGTCCTGGATACCATTGCCAGGCTGAGTCCTCTTGATCCTTTCACCTAGGGCTTCAACTGTACTAATGACTTTGACCTTGGTCAGACTTGGACAGCAGCTTTCTCAATTTAAAGAAAAAGTATCCTTTCGATTATTTTCAGAGCAAAAAAAAAAAAATCAGAGTAAACCCAAAACTTCATTGTCATTCATTATTATTTATGCTCTAACAAAATTAACTTGAGACACTGGCTTCCTACAGTTATCATGCTTATATTTTCCCACCTTTATGCTTTACCACAATCCCTCAAAGCATTCTGAGATTTTGTCCAAATTATTTCATCTTCTTTTTTAGTTTGTTGGGGTTTTTTGTTGTTGTTTATTTTGTTATTTTGTCTCTATTTTGCTCAGTCTCTGAATTCCGTACTTTCCTTATGTGCTCAGATTATTAAGTATTCTCAAGAAGAACCAAGACCCCATCTTTCAAATTCACTAGGCTTCTACACAAACTTTCCAGTTTTCATAGCACATATACACAGAGATATATATAATTATATTACTAAAACAGAGAGAGAGAGAGAGTTGTAAATGGATACAATACTTTTAGTTTGTTTATTTATTTATTTATTTTTGTGGTGCTAAGGATAGAACCCAGTGCCCCACACATGTAAAGCAAGCACTCTACTGCTGAGTCACAACCCCAGGCCCTATAGCTACATATTTTTTACAAGATAATTTTGTAGGTTCTTCCCATAAAGTCTTTAATCATAGTATTCACTAATTCCTTCACATTGAGTTTTCTACTGTTTCCCAATGATTTTTCTTCATTTTTTAATATAGTCAGTGAAACACTGCCATATTTAAAGACTGCTTCCCATTCAGTCACAGCAGTGTCTCACCTTGCAAATTGCCCTACCTTAGTTTCTCATCAATGTTCTCTTCCATCTCCTTAGGAGATCATGGACTTGGGAGTCAATCTAATCATGGTTTGCATGTCAGCTTTATCTCTTCCTTGCTGAGCAATTTCCAAAAATGCACTTAGCCTCTCTTGGCCTCAACTTCTTCCTAAATAAAATTGGGATGAAAATATAAGCCTTTTAGATCACCTTCTCTACAAATTATTTGTCAGTTCCAACCATCTCTTTAACTATAACTGAAAGCAATCTGTCTCCTTGATGCCCCATATACAGGACAATCATAGGATTAATTGTCGAAATCTAGCCACATTTTTAAATGAATCACCATCACATGTAGTTTTGCCACAAAAACAGATAAAAACTGGTTAATCTTTTAGTGATGAAGGGGGAATAATGTGGCCTAATTTGGGAAATTATTTTGGAAAAAATTTGTCTCCTTTAGAGCTCAATTATTTTATAGCAATATCAAAATGAATTTCCACTATCAGAATGCTTATCAAGGAGTAAAACAGGAACATAAGAGTTCAAAAGAACTCTCTTCCAAAATGAAAATAAAAACCAAACAAAAATATACTTCATTCTTCATTTTCATAAGATTCTCTTTGTAAAGCAGAAATTGCAAGACACAAGATAAAGTTGAAAAAAATCTTTTTGTAAATAAAAATAAGATTAAAGTTGAAGCGAGTCGTTTTAACTCACCTTATTCTTCAGGTAAAAATATGTAATTGTTCTTACTAGGCTGACTCCATTTTTGGCTTTGCTTTGTGACCTTCTCCAGTTTCACCTGTCCACCCCTCCTTCTGCCCATACTTGGGTGAAATAAGAAAGCCCAGGTGTTCCCTTCTTCACGGACAGCAGGAAATTCACACCATGAAAGCCCTGGCCTTTGAATAAAACTCTTGTCTCACCTGACCACCAGAAGAAAAAAAAAAAAACATAGTTTGTGTTTCCTATTCTTTCCTCTCTCCAGCAGTCTTACTACCAACTTGCAACCTACCCTGATTTCCCCCCAAAAGTTATATTATATAAGAAATTACTTTAAGAAACTTGTAGTGTGGGTGTGCTATCATTATTCTTGACATTTGTACTAAATTTGGGGGTCTAGCATGGCTTTGCAGGATAATCACAAAACCAAAGTTTAAGTCTGGTGTAAAACATCTAGATACATGTAGGCATTCAGGTTATCGATGTGGATTATTTTCACATCAAAAAATAGAAATATTATGACAGATCCTACAGATTTTAAAGAAATAAAGAACGCTATGCCAATAATATAACAATTTAAAAGAAATCATCAAATTATTTTAAATGTCACAACTTACCAATTTGAACACTTCCTGGACATAAACCCACATCTTACTTCAATATCATATGTATTTATGTTGTTATTACTAAATATCCTATCATTGAGGACAATGTGAGATAGTTGGGCCATATGAAGATATGAGTGCAAGGCTATTTGGGATTAATAGGCCCACTTTACCAATAACTGTGAAAAGAGTGAATATAAAAATGTTATGTTGGTAATTTGATAATCATTTTATGAAGTGAATATTATCCAGTATTATTGTTTGCAACTACACAAAAAATCAGAAAAAACCTTGATACAAATATTTTTTATAATATCTAATTCCCTGAGTATTGCTGTCATAAAACGAAATTGCAAAATATGACCAAGCACTTGTTGCAAATCATAGAGAGATTGGTGGTAGCGGTTTACTGATCAATCAATTTTTTATTGGTGCATTACAATTATACATAATAAGTAGGATTTATTGTGCCATATTTGTACATGCACATAACATAATGTCAATTATAATTTCAAAACCTATTGCTTACTGGAGAGTATGAGGAAGTTCTAATGTAAAATGTGCATACAAAATATAAAAGGCACCTAATTTTCAATATTACTTTTAGGATAGGATTTCCAGCATAAGTCAAATATTAGGCAATTTAGAAGTAGAAGACAAAATTTTGGAATTTTTAACATACTAAGACATAATAAGTACAAATTAAATAGTAAATTGAAATAATAAGAAAACCAGGGAAATTTTTATATACAATGTGAGTGTACAGTAGGACACAAATGTGAAGGGTCTATATTTGTTTTTTCACAGCATGTCAATGCTGTAATTACATGGACAACTGCAAAATCAAGATGCTCATAGTTATTCCTGGAAGCATACAAATGTCAGCAGTCATTACAAGAACTTCTGGACCCAAATACTTAGTGGAACATTCTTCTTCTCAGATTTTGACACACAAGAACTTCATTATATGCAACAAGAGCACACAGTGATGATTTATTTGCCCACTTTATTCTCAGTGGTTTTCTTCTCCCATGTACTAGAAAAAATACTTAGGGAAAATGGGACAGCGTCCAGAAAAAAAAAAAAAAAAAAAAGATAATGCTGAATTGGTAGCTAAGAAACTTCATGTACTCTGACCCTTATTCACCAATTGTATTTTTGTAGAGAAACCACTTATCTCCTTTGACCTTTATTTCATCATCTAGAAAAATGAGAAAAAAAGTTTGGCTAAGTAAACTCTTACAATCTCATTCTTTTCTATTGTATTATTTTCCACATATGATTTTTGACTGGTATTCTCTAATAAATATCTATCAGAATAGATTTAATTTTTCAAACAAAAATTCCAAAATTAAACTAAATGTTATTAGAAGTCAACAGTTCTGGAGAAAAGGAGATTACTCATTCACTCAATTAATAAATATGTAATTATGTGTCATCTCAATCTTAAAAATATAGAGCAGAAATGTTGCTTTCCTCCTTATCACCTATTTTTTTTCAGCTTTCTCATTATTCCTCCTCCTTCTAACTTGCCAAAAGTTTGGGTAATTTCTTTGGTTATTCTTCTTTCCTCTACCAAATCCATTTCAGTAAATACCTTATTTTCAACTGTATCCAAAAAACAGTTGATGAATCTACTCATCTCTCTTCATCTCTTATGCTGTCACCTAGAACACCATTTATCACCTGACATTCCAGGTGGTTTTTCTTCTTTAACCCTCTTTGCCACTGCCATACCCCCAAATATATAATAGCTAGAGCCGTCCTCTAAAAATGCATTTCAGATTTGATCAATCCTTGCTTAAAGTCTATCAATGACTTCACTCTGCACTTGAACTATATCCTGACTCCTTATCCTATTAGCAAAGTCCTGTAGAACTAGACTCCAACTTCATCCAAGAACATTCTCCATTAAGCCATTGGTTTTAAGTCACATTGGCTTTCTACTTATTCAAATTACTTTTTAATTTGGGGTGTTTGCATTTACTATTGCCTCTGACTAGATTGTTTTGCTTCCTAATTTTCATATGACTGACTCTTTCAAGATGGTCATATTTCCACTTCAATGTAATTTCTCTGAGAGTCCATCCCAGCCACCAAACTCAAGGAGTCATCCAGATACATACTATGACATGACCTGTTTCCTGAATATTCCCTTGTGTCTTCACAGAAATGTCCTACACAGACGGGCAGCATCTCATTCTTGGTCATTTCTCTGTCCTCAGATCCTCAGTCACTCTGTGAATGAAGAAATGTGCCAACAGAGTTTCTATTTTTGTGAAGCTTAATAGACATGTGGTTCCATATAAATAATGGTCTATTTATGGAGCGGGAGTACAAAGTAATGATTGACAGTGATGTTTTTCTGTTGTTAGTTGGTGGTTTCTGCAACTTGGGAGTTTCAAAATGCTTGAAAAAATGCAAATAGTAAATTGACAAGATAACTACATCCTGAAACAGCACTCAGTCTAATGCAGATTAATAGATGTGGTTTGGAAAATTCAGTTTAAAGTCTTTAATTTCACAACTAGTAACTCATCACATATAAATAGACCTCTCACCATTATTATTTTATATTTTAGGATTTTTTCAGTAGCAATATGAACTGATCTAGTTGCCTAAAGAGAATTTTATGAAAAAGATATGGATTAGCTCATAGATCTGTAGGAAAAGCTAAAAACAAACTGAAAAATACAACTATCATAGGAAGGACAAAAATTACAGTGACCTTGATGACATGATTAATTTTTCAACATGCCTGCAGCATTGTCCAATATTATCATCACCCATGGTTTTCCACAATTCTTTGAGATTCCTTTGAGTTCACTCATTAGTTTATAGAGAATGAACATCAATGTTAATGCTGTAACATTGCCAATTACTGCTTATATGACCCTGAGCACCAGAGTCGCTTAACCTTTTCCATTCTCAGAATCTTTGCCTATACAAATGTGATAATCTCCTTTCATGGTTATTACTGTGACGATTAAAAAAGTAATGTAAGTAATAGCCCTTATGGGCACTAATTCACCACACAAAGTTTATTGACATGGCACTGAAATCTTTATGTTGCCAGATGGTGTCCAATTTTTCCACCACTAAGCTGGTGAGGTATTGCCACATAGACCTATTAAAGACAGACCTTCCTGAAATCCTTTAAAGAAGTAGTTCCTGTTACAGCATCACTTACAGTTGATCCTAAGTAGAATTGAAGAGGAAGTAATTTTACTTTTCTTGGTAAATATTATGGCCATTTGTCCTGATTATTTTGGTATTCTTTTCTTGGCTTTATAGAATGGCAAAGTTTGGAAGATGTCTATATTGTGTCTGGCATCTTGCAAATTTACATCATCATATTTAAACTATCACATGAACAAAGATCTAAAATATTTTAAATATTTATTTCTCTATTTCTCAATATAGCCTAGCTCATAAAAACCTGACTTACCCTCAGCAACTGAGATAGCAAGACTTCCAATTCAGGCAACTCAATTACTTTTACTTGAAGTTAGTTTACTTTGAAAACTGCTTACTCAATTCTAGACTTTCCACCTTTCTCTTCTCAACTGGGTTGCATTAGGGTAGCAATCTAAATATAAATATGGTATTCTAAGTTTGTAGGATAATTTTTATATATAATAGTTCTCTGTCCATTGAGGAGTGTCCTTTACTGATAGATGCCCTTGATCCAACAAGGCCATCCATTTGCCAAATGTATACAATTGTTTCTTCATCGTCTCCACCATGAGGCCTCAACTGACCTGTCATAATTTTCAACCATTTCTCCATAATTATGGGGGAAGGTAGCACTCAGGAAACATTGGCTACATTCTCACCAATGCAAGTGAAGATATTAAGAAACTTTTGGGCACCCACCAGCATCTGAACAGTAACCACATTTGGCACATCTTTTCTCTAGTTGTATTCCTTGATGAAACTCTCATATACCCTTAGGCAGAAAAAAAGAAAAATAAAGACTTCAGTGTTACCATGCATTCTTCCTTACCTTATAATCTTATGAAATAATCTTAGTGCTTTAATTGTTCTTAGTCTTTGGCTCATAATACATAGACCCAACTATGGATTGTATTTTTTTTCCAAATACAATGTTGTCTGCTAAAAAGGAATGCCATAGATTTCAAGAAAAACTTGTTTTGCTATAGAATTCCATGAGTTCAAAACGGGCTCAAAAATCAAGAATGAATTTTCCTCATACCTAGACCAGAAAGAAGTCCTGACTGCTGAGTATTGAGGGGTAATATTGTGGAGTATTCCATTAAACAATGATCAAAAAACTATGAACCTATGTCAATTTCAGATCATTTCCAATTCTTATACAGCTTTATTGAAGCAGAATTATGCATTTCTATACAGTTAATAAATGCTTTCCTGTTATCATAGCTAAGTAATCTTTTGTCACCAAGACCATATGTTTGAATGAACCCAAAGTATTTAATATTTGACCCCTTATGGAAATACTTGCTACTTCCTGCTATAAGTTTATTGAATATCAAAATATAATATACCTACATGAATAAAATCTATTTTTTTCTACAGTTTCATCACTTAAATTATAACAATACATGTTACATTTTGCACCTTTCCATTCAATAAGTAAAAGCATTAAAGGTACCATCAGGAGATTTGGAATATATAAATGAAATATATCCCAGGCATTATGCTAAAGATAAGTGAATTAGTTGTGTCATCCTGTGTTCTCCTCTCATCTTTGCTAGATGGACATCATCAGAAAGAAACTGCTATATGTGAGTAACTATCTACAGGGTCTCTTCTCTTTACCTATCACACCCTTATCCGATCAATTCAAAAGGGAGGCCTCATAGTGGGAGAGTCATAATCTGCCATTGAAATTGTCTCCTATTACATAGAATGCAATTTATTCTTTTTAAAATTTTTCTCCACTCTATGAAAATATTTTTATGCCTAGAGCTCTTTAAAGTAAACATGGTTATGATTGTCAGCATTTTGTTTCTCTTGGGGTAAGGGATAGGACTGTGATGTGTCTCCTGATGTTACTATATTTGTCTGTATCATTTTTCACATTATTTAGAAAACTCAAAACTTGGACATGACTTTTTGCTCAAGGTTCCTGCAGGCTTTAGATTCAATATATATTTTTTTCCTCTTGGGTTTTTTTTTTTTAAGAGAAGCCAGATGTTATTAAACAGCACTGTTTACTCATTAGCAAACTAAACCACAAATATTTTGGACTAAGCCCTTTTATATTAATTTTAAACATTCTGTTGCTATAAAGACAAATGACAGTACAAAGTTTCTAGATGGGTTGATATAGGGTTTTGATATATCTACCTTCATAGTGTAGGACTCCCTCTTATATTTTTTTAAATAAAATTAATCTTAATTTCTTTAAAAAATTAAATTTAATTGGGGCTGGGGTTGTGGCTCAGCAGTAGAGCACTTGCCTAGCACATGCGGGCTGCTGGGTTCAATCCTCAGCACCACATAAAAATAAAATACAAGGATGGTGTCCAACTACAACTAAAACAAAATATTTTTTTAAAAAAGTTAAATTATTTATCTTTGTGAGGTTTTTGTTTTGGTTATTGTTTACAATAAATTTATGTGCTGTTATCTTATTTCCCTATGTTATTCATTAACTTCAAAGGGTACAATGCCACTTTTAGGTGTTCTGTTAAGACAATGATTGTGTCCTTATAAAATTGGTTTCAGATGCTCATGCCTGTAAAAGATGTAGGCACTTTGAGATTTGTTCACAGATAGTCTTTCAGTATGTGAACTAACAAGCTGAGCACAAAGTAGGAAAAAATGCTTTTATGATTTCCAACTACCTAAATAGGGATATTGAAACAAGGGATAGTCTAAGAGCAATAAAAATATTTTGAAGAGAGAGAGAAGGTTTAAAAGCTAGGGAAAAATTGTATTGTTATTTTCTGAAAACTTCTTTTTAATATTTTTACTGCCCTAGAGTTTCATTGGCAATGGTAAGCAATGGTTCACAGAGTGAGAAACTATAAACTTTATTCTACCGCCTTTAATGTCATTTCTACTACATTCCTACAAGCACTAAATTTTGCTAAAAAATTCCAGTATCTGGGAACTACTTAAAAAAAATGACTTCACCATTCCTGTACATTTTTAAAGTAAAAGTGGTTCTTAATATTGATGTAAGAATTTGGCATTAAATTATGTATCCCAATTTTCAATATATATTTTCCTTTAAGGTAAAAAGAGAATATGTGTAGCCTTCTTGTGAATGAAAGTCTAATAAATATTTGAAAGCTAGCATTATGCTTCCTCTTAGTTGTCTCTGCCCTAAGCTAGGCACTCTGCGTTGATACAGCATGTTTCTAAATCTTGTTTATCCTTTGCTCCCATCATTTCTGTAACGTATTTCTTTTTTTCTTAAATATTTTAGTTGTATGTAGAGACAATACTTTTATTTTATTCCATGAGACTTTATTTAATGCTCTCCACATGTTCAAATCTGTAAAAGTCTCATGAAATTCTTACATTATTCTTGATTTCCTTCAGCTTGAATGTTTTTATATTCACAGATCTGATGACTGATAATACGACATCACTATGTACACTCACATATCACATTAAAGGAGTAGGCTAAAGAAAAGTTTACTTCTGAGAATTGTCATTGTGTCTAGAATGCAAAGAAATTCGATTAAGTTGTTTTTTAAAGTTTTTCATTTCATTATGTAAATTATAATTCCAAAAAGATACCCAGATCTGAGAGACCTTGTTTTTGCTGTCACCTCTGGTGCTCTTTATCCTTATTCTCTTCTTAAGCAGATTATCTTTATTTGACAGAAAAGATGACCACTCGAAACTCAAGAAATGAGTATTCACAATCTCAGAAAGAGCAAGATCCCTGAATCTCAGTGTTCATATAGATCACTTTGAAGAGACTTAAGCCTAGTTTTGATCATGTGCCTACCCCATTATTAGCCATTTATCAATGAAAAGTCATGTTTGGCTAATATAAACCCAGTAACCAGGTCTAGGCTGAATTCCTTGGAGCTACTCAATTTGTAGACCCTATGGATGAAGGAGGCATATTCTAAAAAAAAAAAAAAAAAAAAAAAAAAAAAAAAAAAAAAGTTTTTGCAGACTAAAAACTAAAAAGGAATGATTTCATTCACTTTACTTCATTTAGTACTAATGAGTAATATTTCAAATTGTTCCTTAAGTCTTTATGAGTTCAAATTAATATCAACTGGTATATATGCCCTACCACCCCACTAAGGCCTGTGTTTAACAATATGGTAAAAACAACTGTGGTCAGAAAATAATTGAGGATTATTCCATCACTGCTATATGCACATTTGTATTGTCAACTCTAAATATTTGTTACAATTAAAGACTAATTTGTTAGAATTCATAACAGGTGGTGACCATCATTAGAGGTAAGATGTTTCCCATTTTAAATTTCAATCTTGACTGCTATTCATAAATGCATTTGTTCAGTTAACAAATATTTGCTGAGTTCTTTCTCTGGGCTTACTTAACACTTTTCCAGGACTGAAGATATAGTACTGAGAAATTCTTACAAGATCACTGGCATCAGCACAATGTGGAATACAAATCTTAAATCATTTATTCTTGGGCCTCAGATGGGATAAGAAATGAAACGTAAAAGAAAAAATACTGCAATGTACTAGGATAATATAAAACAGTAAGGAATAAAATATTCTATGGAATTAAGGTTGTTTTTCTTTAAAAAATGAGATTTAAAATCTTAGTTGGATGAGGAGTAAATAATCTATGTTTGTATTGATGGTGAATGAAGGGCAAGAAATAGTTTTCCAGTGCTTTAAAGACAGTAGGAACACCTGACGGGCTAGAGAGATGATACTGTAATGAGCCTAGAGAGAGGAGTCAGAAAAGATGCAAGAGAGAGGCACAAACCAGTTCAACATGGTCATTTAAAAGATTTTTGGTTTATTTTAAAATAATGGAGAGCTTGAAGCAGAGGAATGATATGAAAAGATTTCTGAGTTTTGAAATCTGTCACTTGCAACACATGGATGGAACTGGAGATCATTGTGTTAAATGAAATAAGCCAGGCACAGAAAGACAAGTGTCATATGAACTCACTGATATGTGGAATCTGAGATGATCTCATAGAGGTTGACAGTAGAATGGTTCCCACAGGCTATAAAAGTAGGGGGTTTAGGGGTGGGGTAAAGCCTATTAGTGGGTACTAGATTGCATTTAGATAGCAAGAAGTTCTGGTGTGCTATTGCATGATAGGGTTACAATAGAGAACAATAATGTACTGTTCGTTTCCAAAAGCTACAAGAAAGGATTTTGAAAGTTTCCACTTTAAAAAAATAAAGAGACAAATAGTTTCAACCTGAACATCAAACAATGTATAGATATACCAAAAGATTACATGGTACCCTCTTAATATATACAATTTTTATGTTTGTATGTATCAGTAAAGCATTTAAAAAATATCACTATGCTTGTGCATCAGGAATGCTTTAGGATAGTAGGTAGAAGGCTTTTGAGAACTGTTTATAATCTGTGGTAACAGTGGAGTTAGAGGACTAAGACCATCTTAGAAAATACAGTCATCAGGATTTAATGATTGCTCATTTGTATGTGCATATGTAAATATGACTCACTCTTTTCACCTGATGTTAATCATAATGAAGGTATGTTTTAAACTAAAAGTAGCTGATTATGTTATTTATTATGTTACATGAGGAACTTAATTAGTTGCTGTGACCTGAATGTTTTAATGGAGAAGAACTTCAATTCAGACTCCTCAAAATAATTTCTTTGAAAACAATAAATTATTTTAAGATTTAAAAAGAAGACTAAGCACCCATGAAGTTAGAAAATGCCTTCAACTATAACCACCACATTTTCATCTCACTGAATTTCTAGAAATCTAAGCAAAAAACAAAGTTGCCCAGAGTAAAGAAATAAGAAAAGTCGTAAGGAGAAAGACAGTTGAGAAAAATAAACAGTAGAACAAGGAAACCCAGGGGGAACATGCAGTCGACCCAATTTTCAGCCTTACCTAAATTTGAAATATCCAAGGAGACAACTCTATCTGCAGGAGAAGCAGGTATCCAAGCATTCCTAACTCTAAGGTTGCACTGACCTCTTTTAAATGCTGCACATCCCACACTCACTCTACTGGAACTGAAATCTGTCTGACTATGCAGCAGCCTCTCCAGGAGCAATGACCTCCCCAAGGCTATTTCTCTTTTTCTTTCTGTGTAAAGACAAAATAAAAAGGGCACACTGAGAGCTAAAATGTGCTGTGCCTAGTTTTATGTGCTTTACTTGTAATAATTCACCTAATCTTCATAACAATTCTTTTAAATCATGGCATTTCTTTTGTCAGTTTTCTCAAGAAGACACAATAGCATGATGAGTTTAATTCCCCCAAGGTCACCATGCCACTAAACAGCAGAATTGGTTTCTGGAAGCATATGGTTTAGCTCCAGAGCCAACGTACTTGAACACTTACTCTACTAACCCCAACATATCAGGAATAGCAACAATAGCTACATTTCGTACAGGCTTCTTATGTCAGGCACTGTAGGCTAATGGAAGTTATTTGGGACCCTGGAAAAGATATAAATAACATTTTTTAAATTATGAGAAATCATTCCTATTCTTAGAAATCAGTAGCCCAGAGAGTTTAATGTATTTGACATGGATCACATAACTAGTGGAAATTAGAGCCAAATGTCAGAGGTAGATGTGTCAAAATATTAAAACTATTCCCTTTTAACAATATCAAGGACACTCAGATGCTAGTTTCAGCTGCATGTGTGACGGTATGACCATGAACATTACATAATCTTCCTAGCTTCTGCTCAATTTGACTCTAAAATGAAAGATTCAGTGTTTCTCAAAATTTAGTAATTTTAGGCTTCACCTAGGATATTTGTTACAAATGCAGATTCCTCAACAGGTCCTCAGTTGCTTAATCAAGTAGCCCTGGGGAGACCATCCAATCATTTGCATTTGGAATAATAACCCATAGAGATTCTAATTTTGCTATTCTGTTAGAAATTTCATCAAAGTTTAGCAATCCTATAATACCTGTATGGCACCCAAATCACCTTGTCTCTGAGATATTTCCAATTTTTTTTTTTTAGAATCAACATAATTTCATGGTCTGTGGGAGTCAGAGAACACTTCTCATTACCAGAATTCATGGAATAGCTTTTAGGTTCTGTCTTTATAATATCATCAGGTCTCCAGATATTTTTGTCCTTGTGGTCCAGTTCCTTAGACCACATGAACTTTTCTCTGATTTTTTTTTCTCGTGTGACACCCAAGGGCCACATACACAATTGTAAGTTGGTATTATAGTTCAGATGTGGTGTACCCCAAAAGCTGATATGTGAGACAATGTGAGAGGGTTCAGAGGGGCAAATATTAAGTTGTAAGAGTCTTAAAGTAATCAGTGAATTAATCCCTGATGGGAGTAACTGAGTGGTAACTGGGGACAGGTGAGATGTGGCTGGATGAGGTGGAGCACTGGGGGCATGGCTTTGGGTTATATATTTGTATCTGGCCAGTGGAGTTTCTTTCTCTGCCTCTGATCACCACGTGAGCTGTTTCCTTCTGCCACACCCTTCCGCTGCTATGTTCTGCCTCACCTTGAGCCCCGAGAAAAGGAGCCTGCTGGAGACCTCTAAAACCGTAAGTTTTCAAATAAACCTTTCCTACTCTACAGTTATTCTGGTTGGGTACTTTTAATCACCAGTGGAAAAAGAAGGGACTAAAACAGTTGGTATAGGCTCTGTTCCCTTCCTTATTTCTGCATGGCTGCTTGCAGTCAATAATAATCCATCTTTAGGCCCCTGTTAAATATATTTCATAATCTAACTATATTTTCCTCCTAGGATGTTATTCTAATATTATTTTATTTGTTCTTTCTGAATATTATCATTCTTTACCTGTGTGCCATTTCCTCCCTAGTATTCATCATGATGCTGAATAGTAATTGCTTAATAAGTATGTAATTAATGAAAAATATACATTACATTTGACTCTATTTTGTGACTTTTTATTAACTTTAATTTTTTAAACAAATGGAGCACAACTCTTCATTTTTCTTATTGTACATGATATAGAGTCACACCATTCATGCAATCATACCCATACATAGGGAGAATAATGTCCATCTTATTCTATCATCTCCCCCCCCCCCCCATATCTCTCCTACCCTACCCTTATGCTCCATCCAGAGAGTTCCTCCATTCTTCCCTTGCCCCCTCCCATTATGGATCAGTATCCATTTCTCAGAGAAAACATTTGGCCTTTATTTTTGGGGGATTGGCTTACACTGCTTAGCATGATATTCTCCAACTCTATCCATTCACCTGTAAATAACATAGTTTCATTCTTCTTTAAACCTGAGTAATATTTCATTGTGTATATATACCACAGTTTCTTTATCCATTTATCTATTGAAGGGCATCTAGGCTGCTTCTGCAGTTTAGCTATTGTGAATTAAGCTGCTATAAACATTGAGGTGGCTGCATTGCTATAGTGTGCTGCTTTTTAAGTCCTTTGGGTATAGACCTAGGAGTGAGATAGCTGGTGGTTCCATTCCAAGTTTTCTAAGGTAGCTCCATAATACTTTCCATATTGGCTACACCAATTTGCAGTCCCACCATCAATGAATTAGTGTACCTTTCCCCCCCACATCCTCTCCAGCACTTAACATTGTTTGTATTCTTAATAACTGCCATTCTGACTGAGATGAAATCTTAGTTTTGATTTGCATTTCTCTAGCTGCTAGAAATGTTGAACATTTTTTCATTAATCTGCTTATCAATTGTGTATCTTCTTCTGCTCATTTCCTTAGCACATTTATTGACTGGGTTATTTGTCTTTTTGGTTTTTTTTTTTTTTGGTGTGTGTGTGTGTGTGTGTTTTGAGTTCTTTATATATCCTGGAGATTAGTGCTCTATCTGATGTGCATGTGGTAAAAATTTGCTCTCATTCTATAGGCTCTCTATTTACTTCATTACTTGTTTCTTTTGCTGAAAAAAAAAAGCTTTTTAGTTTCAATTCATCCCATCTATTGATTCTTAACTTTACTTCTTGTGCTTTAGGAATCTTGTTAAGGAATTCAGGTCCTAAGCCAACATGTTGAAGGTGTAAAGTTAAAAGGATACCATAAAACAATAAACACATAATGTATGTCACCTCTTCAAGCAGGGAATTCAGAAATCATTCAGTGTTCTCATTTGATATCCTTCCTTGATGCCACTGCTTAGACTAGACTCTATTCACTTGAAATCAGTATAATTGCCACAGTGGATCGATCTCTCCCTCTCTCCCTCTCTCCTTCTCTCCCTCACTCCCTCTCTCCCTCTCTCCCTCTCTATCTCTCTATCTAAAGTCATTCCTTCAAATTTTATCTTATTTTTATCAAATTAGATTCTTCCTTCAATATCATTATTCAACATATATCTAAAACTGAAAATACTCTAGTGTCCCTCTAGTTGCTCTTTAGTTTCTCCTATGCTAGGTGTCAACCTTTCATTCTCAAGTTAGTTTTGCATCTCTTTATACACTTTTTCTCTGTATTTGTACTTCTTGTTCCAAAACTACATTTACATTTCTTCCAGGAGGGTTTCTTCATGATTTTGAGAACAGGTCTGCATTCATCTCCATGGTTTCCTCTTTCCTATTTCATCCTTCATTTGCTCTCATTCTTCAGAATCTGGTTCAAGTCTAGTCTCTTTGGTGACCTTTTCACTGACTCTTATGTTAAAGTTTGTTGTGTATTATTCTTCCCTGACCTAATTGTACTCTCCTTGGAGAGAGTCCTTACCTGATCTATAACAGTGCTTTTCAATCTGCTTACTAAACATGGGTCTCAATCAACATTGTTTAATGCAATAGAATAAACAAATAAGAAGGAAAACAAGTAGAATAAAATCCTAGGGTAAAGCAAAGATTGTGTCAGAGGATTTCACAAATATAAACATGGTCCTATTTACTTGAGACTTGTTACCATTGAGTGTGTGCATAAATGGATTCACAATATAAAACAGATTTCTGAACTGTGGATCTTAATTTTAAAAGTTTGAAAGCTACTGTTCTAATTGAACTAAACACAGAATTATTCACATTATAGAAACTCATTAAGGAACTGCCTTGTGACTGATTGGCTCAAATGACTCAATTAACATCAACAATTAATGGTAGGAAATTAGGTCCGGTATTAGACAAAATAATTGTATTGCTGCTACAACAGTGTACTGAAAGATCATTTTCCTAATTATTTAAAACCAAAAAGGAAGAATTTAGGTTACAAACTTAATATGACTCATTTAGTATCAGTTAAACTTTCCATTATTCTAGTTTTCAGATTTAATCTCCTCTCTAATGAAAAATCAACTCCAGTTTCTGTGTTTGACAAGAACAGGAAGACTAATGAGTCTGTGTCATTTTCTTAAGCACTAAGTACAAAAAGGATTTAAGGCTGACCTAATATGTTTTAGTTTAATGAGTTTTAGACTCAGGGTTTTATTTTACTTCATCATAAACACCCAAATTCTAAGACTAATACTAGTCTGCATAGGATTTTCTGTAATCTAGGAAGAAGAATAAAGATTTTGAGCCTTTAGAGTCATTATTAAAAGTGCCTGATTTCAACAACAAGCCATCATTGAAGATAGAATTAAGTGGGATCAGCTTCTAGTGAAATCCATTTTGTGCACAGCTTTTGTTTTATAGTTCAGCAGCAACCTTTGAATGGAATACAAAAGACAGCAAGGTGTTAATTCTTTATTAATGAACATTCAAGGATATATGGCAAAATAGGGAGCAGTACCAATCAATGCTTGGAAGAACCACAAGTAATGAATTTTTTTTTTTAGAGAGAGAGAGAGAGAAGAGACAGAATCTTAATATTTATTTATTTATTTATTTTTTAGTTCTCGGCGGACACAACATCTTTGTTGGTATGTGGTGCTGAGGATCGAACCCGGGCCGCAGGCATGCCAGGCGAGCACGCTACCGCTTGAGCCACATCCCCAGCCCCATGAATGAATTTTAATCATGGTAAAATCCTTTCACATCTTGCCACACAATTTCTTTTCCAGCAATTTTTAAATGATGGCATTTATTGATAACTTCCCTTTCCTAGTGTCAAAAACTATAAATGAACAACAGCAGCAACATAAACAGCAACAGAACAGAGGGCCTTATTTTTCTTTACATACCAAAAAAAAGGAAAGGCAATCTAGAGCAAAAAAAAACACTGCAAAGACAGCAGATATGAATATTTTGTAGGCAGAAATAATACGGATATTAAAGTCTAGTAAGTGAGGACTGGCAAGGAAGTGAGGGACAAAACAGAGGTGACAAGGGTACCCAGGATCAGCAGAAGAGTCTTTAGAGCACCAGGCATGACCAAAGAGGGGGAAGAAGAAATGAACACAAATCACAGATCATATATCACTTGGGAATCTGAGAGTCATAAAGCTTTTGCATTTTAAAGCTGGAGGGACTTAGATCAACACTCTCATTTCACAGAAGAGGAAATTGAATCATGTTCTGCTCAGTTATACAGTATGTATTCCACGTTTGTAAAAATTGCAAGCGGCTTTTTAGAACTAGGCTTACATAACAAGATAAAATATATATTGGTTTCCTCTCCCTGTGCTTCTCTCCACTGCACACTTTGCAAACTCCCTTCTTCTTTCTTCATCCCTCACTTTTTATTTATTTTTATTTATTTATTCATGAATGCACTAATTGTCTTCAATCTTTCAAGCATAGTACTGAGCATTGAAAATATGTTAGCCTCACCTTCAGGAAGTTTATGATCTAATGGATGAAAAAAGGACATATAAAAAGCAATGAGGTTGAAATTTAAGTTAAAGGGAAATTAATGCATGATACAATGATTCCCCACTAAAGTGACTAGTCACCACTTTTCTGGATATGTGCGGAATGAGTAGTCTGGATTAAATCCTAAACCATTAGTAAGAATTATCCAGATTTTTATGAAGAACATGAGGTGAAATAAATGCTTTTGTATACATGTAATTGGGGGAGCTACAAGGAAAGAGAATGGCTCATATGTAGTGATTTTACAGTACAGTAGACCAAGTCTATTTTTATGAGACTTCTTTCAATTGATATTTATTCCCCAAGTGATCTCATTGTATATCATGATGTTTAACTACCATTTGTTGATGACACCTCCATTTGTACCCATTCCTTAAAGGTTGGACTTGTGAATATACAGTTACTCAACGCTTTGATTTAGAGGGCCAGCAGGTGTCTCAGATCTAATGCATCCAAAATTAAGATCTGTGATTCCTTTCCAAACCTTAAATTCCTGCAAAGGTCCACATAGCTAGTTGCTAAAATGACTACATCATAATTTTCTTAGACTCTCTTCTCCCTTTCCCTAGACTCTCTTCTCCCTTTTCCTAGGTGTTTTAGCTCTGTCTTTGCAAAGGATGTCTTTTAGTTATCACTATCTCTGCTGTAACCAGTGTAGTGCAAGCCCCCTGCATGTTCTAATTTTCTGATAGGTTTCTCTGCACCTACTCTGGTTCCTTGCAATTTATTCTCATCATAGCAGCCAGATAGATCCCATTTAAAAGGTGAATCTGCTCATACCTTGTTTACAATGCTCACCAAGAGTCAAAACCACTGTATTCATTATAATCACATGGCCCTCCAGGAATCAGCCCTTTGTTACTCTTCTACTCTCATTACTAAATTGTTCCCCTGGCTAATATATCTTTCTCCACACAGCCCTTTCCTTTCCTCAAACATACCAGAC
Organism: Spermophilus citellus; assembly: GCF_964194105.1. NCBI lineage: Eukaryota > Metazoa > Chordata > Mammalia > Rodentia > Sciuridae > Spermophilus > Spermophilus citellus. The sequence continues at coordinate 51,865,890 of NC_138182.1, read as the reverse complement.
ATGCTCTTGCCTTAGGATCTTTACCTTTGCCATTCAATCTACTAAGAATAATCAGACAACAAGATTCACCCTTTTCCTTCCTTTGAATCTCAACTAGAATGTTATCTTGTCGGTAAGGGTTTCACTCATCATCTCTCCTAAATATACATTTATATATGTGCCTTGTTTTTGCCTTTTTGGTTTTGTTGTTGTTATCATACAAAGGAATGCAAGATATATATGGGCAATGTTCCTTACCATTAACAATCAGTTTTCAACAATTGATGCAAACCAGCCCCAGCCCACCATTCCTTATCAATACTTGTGATGACATGAAAAAAATTTCTCCCTCCCAGAGGCAATTTCTTTTCATTGAAAATTCCATTACTAGAAGTGCCTTACAACAAGCATTCGTTTTTTCCATCTCTCTCTAAAGGTTGTTCTTCTTGAGAAGAGAAACACATCAACTTAAATGAATTATTAATATATTAACATTTAATCATTAATTATCTATTTGGTTTCCATGATGACTCCTTAAAAATTTTCACTACAACATTGAGTTTCTCAGATGGGGAGAAGAGAGGGATACTATTTTTAAATATGGCAGCCTCTGTTGAAAGACGGTGAACCATGGCAAGAATAAAGAAATGAGGTGGTCTAGTAATAGGTAAAGAAAGATTTAGGTTCACAATTTCTGTGTCTACTTGGCCTATGTGATTCTAATACTGCTAGGAGGGTAGGACAGTAGGGTTCTGGACTGATGGAAAAGCACTCTGGTTCTCAGAGTGAAAACCACATTAAATCAGGGGAATTCAACTCATAAATCATGACCATTGAACATTTCTATCAATGAATTGGGAATCAGAATTGCCTTGTAGGCTTTGATACTGGAAAACACATTAAAATCTGAATTAAATAATATTTCAAAACACAGCTTTATATATGGCAAGTAGCAGCTATTTTAACCAGAACCAGCTATTGATGTACATCCAAGATTCAGCTATTCACTGATGTTTATGCTAACACATTTAACGCCCCCTTGGAGACACCATAGTATTTACAGTTTATATTTTGAAGGTGGAGTAAGTAACTTACAGATGCTCTGCAATGTAGCAAGTTGGTATTACATGATTAGTAATGCAGACCATAAAGTCATTAAAAAAATGTCTCTTTTAGTTTATTTCTTATGCCAATGTAAGAAAGTAGTCTCAGAGGATGCAGGGTTGATTCTGTTTTTTTCAATGATTCTCTGAAAAATAGGCATTAGGGGAAGTCAAGATGTGACTTTTACAAATAAATTATTTCATTTCCACTTAGTAGGTACATCACTCTCAATTTTAAATGACCTGCGAGACAGATGGACCAAGAGATAGTATCACAAATGACAGATACAGTTCTAGAAATAATTATAAAATGCAAATATCGATGTCCAATTTCAGAATTTTTAGGTCCAGCAATGAGCAAAGCTTGTGAATAAAAGTAAAGCTGTTAGACTTCTCTGAACATTCACTCTTATTTCAAAAATCTCAGTTGGATTCTGAATTTCACATTTTATATAAAGTTCTGGAAAAGGAAAACAACAGGATGACATTAATATTTAATGTAAAAAAAGTCAGAAATAACTGAAGGGAAGCAAAAAGTCGAAAGGCAAGTGATGGGGGAGTTTGATCTAAATGAGTGAGCAATTATTAAGAAGTCTTGCTTGAGTAAGACAGAGTCAGCATTGTAGGGGGCATTAGTTGAACTAAGGAATGAGGACTGATTAAGAACAGCTGGCAGAGGGAGGCGCTGAGAACCACATATTCACCCTATGTGAATTCAATATAATTGACTCAGATTATCCCAGTAAGTCTCAGCTACTTTCTAGCTTCACAAGGCACTTTTAGAAATAGAATGAACTCTTTCTGTCATTAATTTCTCTGATGTCCTGCAGAATCATCCTGCAGTAGCTCAAAGATCTGTCATTGGCAGAAAATATCCAGATTCGTCATGAAATACTACAACAAGAAATAGTACAACTCAAAACAATTTGGAAACCAAATGAAAAAACTTCATCTCCACTTTTTTTTCCTCAAGAAAGTGCCAGAAATTTTAAAGTATAAGTCTAAGACTCCATTACCATATTTCATATTTGTAGTACACTTTGTTTCAAAGAACTGTAATTCAGTTTGCAGTCTGAATTTCATAGTCCCCCTCACCCTCTAGAAAGAATAAGTCATGTGTCTTTTATTTCTTTATATTTGTAGTATTCTTAAGGCACTGATGACTCAAAAAAAATCCGAATTTGACTCATGATGGTAATGTAGCTTATTACCTCCATAAGGCATAAATACCACTCAAAGATTCCTAAAGGACATGAGACAGTTGTAATATGTGGCTTAAAAATAAGGAAATGTTCACATAAAAATCTTAAACATCAAAATATTTATTTGCAATGAAATAGTGAATTCATTCATTTAAAATGAATCGATATAAAACTTAGAAAAATACTTTAGATTAATAAAAAGAAAGTAATGATGGACTCATTCAATATTACTTGTAAGACTTAGGATTCTATTTTCCATGAAAGATTTTGTATTAGCTTTAAAAATTATAATATTATAGAACAAGATGATAAAAATGCTATATGGCATGAGTTAAAAGTAGATGTTACTAGTTTCTTGTAATTGACATATGACTATAGTTGAAATATGTCATCTGCTATGTTTCTCCCAAGAAATCTATGCTCATATAGAGGGACTTAGGACTCTGAATGGTGAAGCCAGCATGTGCATTGTGGCACATAAATGTTTTTACATCTACAGGCATACTTCAGCACACTATGCAGTATTTGTGCACTTTGGCTTTTACATTTGCTTGACCCTATAGAAACCAGCATTGTTTTTTTTAATAAATAGTACATAACTGGTGTTAAATGAGTGCGTTTTAAACTTTACTATGTGTATATACTATATACTCTCACATGGAGATCTTGTTAAAGTACACATTTCAACCCAGTAGGTTTGTGGTAAGGTCTGAGGTTCTTATTTCTAAGCTTCTCTCTGGTATATAATGTTGACTCTGATGATCATTGACTATGCTATGTATAGCAAGGCTTTAGATCTCAGTTGCTATAGATTTTTCTCTTGTCATTAAAAAAATTAGTTAAGTACTAGAAACCACACATTACTGTGCTTTCACACTGTGCTGTGATATCCTTATTAGAAGTAGAATTAGCATCTATAGAGGAATGTGGTAACCAAAAGCTTTGCTTTTCTCTAATTCTGCCTTTAGTTACTTGCACTCTATTTTCTCTTGGAGCTAGAGAACACCTTAACAAGCGTGAACCTGTGACAGTAAGTGATATTAATGAAGTTGAGCATGAAGCCTCCACATTACAGACTATTAGCTTGGTCATTTGATGTCAGTCTCTATCACTTCACAAAATACCTGTGGCAAACAAGATTTGGCTCCAAACTTCTTTCATTTCCTAATGTAATTCTAAAGTGAAAATTTCAGGATCAAATTTCAGATCTATATTTTCACAATATTTTTCAGGATGAATGTGCTACTTTTTAAAATTCACGTTGGCATAGTCATTCCTCCAGCCTATATATTAGGCTCTGAAAGTCATATTCAATAGGATTAATTTCAACACTTCTCCAAAATTGGTGGTAGGTACAACCTCTTTTATAATCAGAGATTTAGTATATTTTATGACCCATCCATAATTTCATAGAAAACACTGATGACTGCATATTCCCTGTAACATGCCTGCTTTGGTCTTTGGGAAAGGATCAGAAAATGTACCATCCTCACTGACAAAATCAACAATACCCTGAAAATGATTATGAGCTAAAGAAAGCCAGGAAGTGAGGTACATGCACCCAGATAAATATGGATTATGGGGTAGTGCACAAAACTATATGAACTCAAATACTGATTGTAATTGCTGGCCTTTCAACAATTCAATCATCATCTTTGTATTTAGGGAAGTGCAAAAATAGCAAAGTCCAACAAAAGCAAATGATAGGTCTTCTTTCTTTCCTGCCCTTGATTTATTTTTTACATGGCTTTTGAAGCCCTAAGCAAGGCGACACCCCTATCCAAAGCGCTAAGATCTTTTTAACAAGGAAATAAGAGTTCCATTGTGTTAAAAAAAAAAAAAAAGGCAGGAACACACAATGCCAACTGGATCCGAACACAATCACTTTAAATTAAATGACATGGAAACCAAAGGCACTTTCGCTAGGACATTAAAGTAATTCCTTATGAGGACAACATGTACACATTTCCAGGAGTAGAGAAATGCAGAAGTGCTTTAGCTTCTTACTGCAAATGAAGACATCTCTAATCTCAGAAAACAGACCTGAGGCACCAGAAGTAAGCACTCCAGCTAGAAGGGCTATAGAGAGATGTGGTAGCATAAAAACGGAAGGAAAAATAAACTTCCAACAACAAAACAGGTTAGGGACGTTCCCTAAGGTTAGCTAAAAAAAAAAAAAAAAAAAACTTGACCACCTTGTTTTTCTTAAAGTGGGAAAATCAGAAAATTTTACATACAAAAAAAAATAGAGAGCCATTTTGTAGATATGCACATGTGTATATTATTTTAAAATATAGAATGATACAATTCATGAATACACAATTTAATGTACCACTAAAAAAGCTCAATTCAGGTAATAAAGCACCAGCATTAAAACACTGGAAAATTTAGTCAAATTTTGTTCTATCCTCATGAAAATAGATTAATTTGTACTACAGTTAGTCTCTGCTTTGAATTTCCACCTTTTAGGAAAGCTAGTCGGGAGGCAAAGGTAGAAATTTTAGTAGCAGAAAAAGCCACCAAAAGTTAATATTTAATGTTGTTACATCTAATCTAAAAACTTTTTAGCAAGATAAAAAATAGTCTTAGAAACATTAAGGGTCAATACAAAGCCTAGTATTTATTTAAGATATAAATTCATTTTAATGTTGAATTAACAATATTTTATGCTGAGGTGAATTGAATGTGGAGAATCTCTTTGTGCTGCATGTTCCTTAATTTTAATTGCCCAATTAGCTGGGGCTGCCTTGCTCATGCTTAACAGGAGCAAGCTAGATCACTTTAGTAAGCAGCACAACAGTTAGGTCTGGCAGTTTACTCATGTGTAACTGGAAAGCAAATTACTCTGCATTCTTCATAAGCAATATCATAGGAGACCTGATATCTAAAAACTTAAAAATAATGAATAGAAAATGATGCTAAGTCTAAATTAACATTTTACTCATTATTTTGCATTATTTTCTCAAAGAACATTTTGAGAACATGTTTGATCATCAGAGGCCACTTGATTAGAAAGAAGAATCTATTTTTAAAAAAAGAGGCTTTGCAAAAATACTCCCTCCTATGGAAAAGGGGGCAACCAAAAGCTTTTGGTTATTTTTACAAATATAAAGTGATGGGCACAATGGTACACACCTAGAATTGCCATAACTTGGAAGATTGACACCAGAAGATTACAATTTCAACTTAGCAAGACCCTGTCTCCAATTCATTTTTTTTTCCTTGTCATTATTCCCTGAAAAATACAGGCTAACAACTATTTTTTTCAGCACTTAACGATTGATTTATTAGAGTGTTTACATTGTATTAGGAATTATAAATAATCTAGACATGATTTAAAGTATATTTGAGATGAACATGGGTTATATGCAAATATTACATCATTTTATATTAGGAATTTGAACATCTGCTGATTTGGGTATCCACAGGGGTGCTGGACCAATCCTCCACAGATAGTGACGGATGACTGGCTTCATAACAGATGGTTTTAACAAGAGATGAGAGATGATTATAGAAAGGTCTACTGATCTTGAAGAGACAAATCCAATGAAATTATCCAATCTGAAGAATGGAGTAGAAAAAAAACATGTAAAAGACAAAGAACAGGGCCTCATGTCCAACATATGCATTTTGGGGGGATCACCAAAAAAGAAGAGATATTTGGACAGAAAAACATTTGTATTGAAGCAGAGTTTGGAAAAATTCTAAAACCACTTCTTTTCTCAAGCTAAACTAGAATAAATTCAAGAGAAACTCTATTAAGGTACATCATAGTAAAAATGCTGAATATCCAAGATAAAGCAAAAACCTTGAATGTTTCCAGAGAAAATAACACAATAGATACAGAGAAATAATGGTGTCAGTTATGGCCAACTTTCTGTCAGAAATAGTACAAGTCAGAAGATAATAAAACATGGCATTAAAACACTGACAAAAAATATCCACTGGAAATCTATATGGTGTGTAAATATACATCAAAAACAACTTGAAATTGACATTTTTAGAGAAACAAAACAGATTTTATTGCCAGAAGCCTTCACTACCCAAAATACTAAAATACTCATTCTAAGAAAAAGAATAGAAGATGGAAATTCAGCTATATCCAAGGAAGATACTAAGGAAAAAAAATGAAAATGTGGATTAAACATTGCAGACTATTCTTTTGTTCCTTTCATAATTTTCTTAAAAGACAATTATGTTTTAAACAAAGATAATGTCAATGTAAGATGGTTATAATGTATCTAGAAATTTTTACACTTCAGTTATGATGTAAAAGACTGAAATACATATTAATATAATATTACTTCTAAGCAGACTGATAAGCTCAGCATGCATATTTTAGATCCTGGAGCAAATATTAAAAAGTATTAAAATGACATGTAGGTAAATACTCTGCAGTTAGGCTATTTAACAACACCTTTTATTATTGCCATACATTTTTATACTAACCTGGTGTCTTCAGGTGGCATAATGTATATATTTTTATTTACTTATAAATAAGTAATTAGCATATATTTCATAAGAGACAGAGATAGAGAAGCACACAGATGGGGTGTAGTGGGTTAAAGCTTGAATTCTGGCATATATTTGAACCCAGGATGTCCTATCATTGTAATTTGGATAAATTACCAAACATCTCTGAATTTCTTCATCTATAGTATGGAAACAATAATATACCCTGTTAACAAAGTTTTTCAAAAATATTATTCATGAAAATTTCTTATTACAGCACCTGGCACATGGTAAGAATTCAGTCAATATGAAATAAATATTGCATTTTTGTTCATTTGTTTCATTTTGTTCAAGTAAAATTCAAGACATCTTAAATTGGCTTTAAACACATGGTTTTCTTATTTGCTGTTGATGCTCTAAAAACATCATGCCATATAAACATTTTTAAACATTAAAAATTTCTGAGAACATATATGTCAGAGTAAATGAAAATTTTTTGCAGAAGCGTGAATGTGGGAGAGGACATAGGCCTCCCAGGCGCTGCTTCAACTAAATCAGCATTCATGCACTGTAAAAATGAACTAACTGGTCATCTAAAGGGTTATTATTGAATCTTTCTCTTTGAAGAAATCCTTTGTATAAACAGCATTGGAGATGTATTTGAATGTTTTAATAAGCTATGCCACTTAGCATTTTTGTCAAATATGTATTAAAGGGAATAGAGTCCCAATCAGAGACATTTACCCTATGGGAGGTAGGATTTTGATATATATTCATTAAGCTCCAAAACTATTCCAGAAAACTAAGACTAAAGAACAAATAATTCAAACACATTGAATTTGCAATGAGGAAAGTTATATTCTTTTTCTTAAGTTGAACTTAATTAGAACAAATCACAAGTTCCAAAGCACAGTAGGCCCTTAGTTTAAATTCATTTAATGACTTGGTGAATGCCATTTTTTTGCAACTTCAATTTAAAAGGTAATATAGAAATAAGGAAGGGCTAGAGTGAGATGAAATCTTAGAGTAGTTTTGATTTGCATTTCTCTAATTGCTAGAGATGTTGGAAATTATTCATATGTTTGTTGATTGATTGTATATCCTCTTCCAAGAAGTGTCTGTTCAGTTCCTTGGCCCATTTATTGATTGGTTTATTTGTATTTTTTTTTTTGGTGTTAAAGTTTTTGAATGTTTTATATATTCTAGAGATTAGTGCTGTATCTGATGTGCTTGTGGTAAAAATTTGTTCCCATTTTGTTGACTCTCTATTCACGTCACTGATTGTTTCTTTTGCTGAGAAGAAGCTTTTTAGTTTGAATCCATCCCATTAATTGATTATTAGTTTTAATTCTTGTGCTACAGGAGTTTTATTAAGAAAGTTGGGGCCTAATCCGACATAATGGAGATTTGGGCCTACTTTTTCTTCCAGTAGGCGCAAGGTCTCTGTTTTGATTCCTAGGTCCTTGATTCTCTTGGAGTTGAGTTTTGTGCATGGTGAGAGAGAAAGGTTTAATTTCATTTTGTCAGAATGGCAGCTATCAAGAAAACAAACAACAGGGGCTGGGGCTGGGGCTCAGTGGTAAAGTGCTCACCTACCACATGCAAGGCCCTGGGTTCGATCCTCAGTACCACATATAAATAAATAAATAAATAAAATAAAAGTATTGTGTCCAACTACAACTAAAAAATAAATATTAAAAAAAAATACAAACATCAATAAATGTTGGCAAGGATGTGGAGGAAAAGGCATACTCATACATTGCTGGTGGGACTGCAAATTGGTACAGGCAATCTGGAAAGCAGTATGGAGATTCCTTGGAAAACTGGGAATGGAACCACCATTTGACCTAGCTATTCCACTCCTCAGTTTATACCCAAAGGACTTAAAAACAGCATACTACAGGGACACAGCCATATCAATGTTTATAGCAGCACAATTCACAATAGCTAAATTATGGAACCAAACTAGATGCCCTTCAAGATAGGGAAACTTTGGTATTTATACACACTGGAGCATTACTTAGCATTAAAAGAGAATAAAATTATGGCATTTGTAGGTAAATGGATGAAGTTGGAGAATATAATGCTAAGTGAAGCAAGCCAATCCCCAAAAAACAAAGTCCTAATGTTTTCTTTGATATTAAGATGCTTATTCATAATGGTGATGGGGGTGGGGCATAGGAGGAATGGAGGAACTTTAGATAGGGCAAAGGGGAGGGAGGGGAAAGGAGGGGGCAAAGGAGTAGGAATGATGGTGGAATGAGTTAGATATCATTACCCTAAGTAAATGTATGAAGAATCAAATGGTGTGAAAATACTTTGTATACAATCAGTGACTTGAAAAATTGTGTTCTATATATGTAATATGAAATGATTTGCATTCTGTCATCATGTATAACAAATTAGAATAAATTTTTTAAAAACTGAAGAAAAAAGAAATAAGGAAGGGCTATAAGTAATTAAACTTTTTATTTCTATTGACTCTTTATAATAAAATCACTCTATCAGAACAGACACCAAACACAATAAGGAACCACAAAGAAATGAAAGTGCATGAAAAATTCTGGAATATATAAATATTTTGAAGCATGAAGTGTACAACAAAAATATGATAAGAAAAGGAAAAATGACAAATGGAAAGAAGATTTCAGGAGAGCTTAAGACAAAGAGGATATTTTTCAAACATAAAAGCAACAAAAGGTCAGCAACAAGAGTATGGAGTTTCTTACAGAAAGCCAGAACAATTTAGTAACTGAAAAGATAGACATTGCTAAAACAAAACTCAAATGAGATCATGGCTTGCCTAATATCACAGAGGGTTTGGGGAACAGAAATAGACATAAAAGTCTCAGAGGAATGAGGAAAAATAACACCAAAGGAGGCCTGGGTTATCCTTAATAAGTACTTAAAAATAAGATCAGTTTTTTAAAATATTTTTTAATTGTTGTTGGACTTTATTTTATTCATTTATTTTTATGCAGTGCTGAGAATCAAACCCAGTGTCTCACATATGTGAGGCAAGCATGCTACCACTGAGCCACAAACCCAGCCCGTTTTTTTTTAACAAGAAGTAAAATCACTTATAACAAATTTATTATTTTACAATTTTTAAATGGAAATCTGCAAGGCATTTTTAAAGGAAACTACAGCAGGATCCAACCCATCTCCTTTTCCCAAGTTTGTGACTTAACTGGACAAACTGGTACAGTCCTGGGACTTATGAGCTTTCCACCTGGAATGTGTTTCCAGTAAGAAGAAAGAAAACAACTTCTGTGAAATTCCTGAAGTGTGTATCAGAATATGAAGAGGATGTCATTGGGTGGTGGGTCTTTTTCCTGCAGTTGCAATGACTTCTGTTATGCAGATGGAAATGGCAACAGGAAAAATTCTGCTTCTATAGAGAACCTAGACTAACATGGAAAAATAGGGGTTTAAAAAAATGTAAATCACAACATCACTTTTATAGCAGTGTCAGAATAAATGTGGCTTGTTATGTCAGAATTCTGTTCCCACTGCTCAGCCTCTTGCATCTCTGAACTAAAATGTGCAACTAATCCTTGGTGTTAAAAGCTGAGAAGTGGCTTTATAGTGCATCCAGGTGGACAGTGATGAGCCAAATAAAATTTCACTAACTTTACCTGAGGAACAAGTAACAAAAACAGAATGGAGGGACCTTCCGCCTCTAAGAGGCCTGTGAAGACAGTCACTCATAAAGTAAAATAAACTGTTATAGGTTTAGGCGAGCACACTTTTGAAAAAGATATATAGCAGGAAGCAGAATATTTTAAAAATTGCTATACTTAATCCTAGTTGCATTTTGTATGTGATCAAGAAAATCATAAAGATGAGTTCTAAGATGTTTCTTCTACAATAATTTAGTCAAACATTGTTCTGAATGTTTCTATGAAGGTATTTTTTTTAATGAGCTTAACTTTTTTTTTCCCCCAGTACAGCGGATTAACCCAGGTCCTCACACATGCTAGGCAAGCACTCTACCACTGAACTACATTCCCAATCCTTTTTATTTTATTCTTTTATTTTGAGATAGGGTTCTCACTAAATTGCCCAGGTTGGTCTCCAACTCATGATCTTCTGACCTCAGCCTCATAGTAGGTGGAATTAGAGATATGTGCTGCCAGACCTGTAAGATAAACATTGAAATCAGTAGACTTTGATTGAAGCAGGTTATACTCCATAATATGGGTGAGTCTCATCAAATCAACTGAAAGGTTTAAAAAGAATAAATTCTTTTGAGTGAGTAGTATTTCTACCCATAGACTGCATTTGAACAGAAACTACAAAGTTTCTCTGAGTCTCCAGTTTATGCCATCAGATTTTGGATTCATCTAGCTTCTACAATCACATACACCTTAAAATTTCTGTCTCTATCTCAACACACGTATGCAGAAATTTGAACAATGAAGTAGATCAGAGGAAGGGAGGAAGAGAAGCGGAAGGAGAAAGAGCAAATTATGTTTTGTACATATACAAAATACCATAATGAATCCCACTATTATGTATAATTATAATGTAACAATAAAACAGTAACAATACCTAATTCCACTTACTGTAATTTGAGATTATCTTTATGTTTATATTTCTATTTTATATATTTTCTTCTTGTCCAAAATAATATTGTGAATTTCCTTCTAAACAGGAAAACAGTATAAAGTTGATTTCAGTAAACTATATAAACTTTGAGTCAGTAAGTACTCTTGAAATTTTATTTAATGAGGTAATTCTCAAAGAAGACCAATATTAAGCAAAAACATGTTCATTAAAATATTATCCGGGTGTAGTGGCACACACCTGTAATCACAGTGGCTGGGGAGGCTGAGGGAGGAGCTGAAAGCCAACCTCAGCAATCGTGAGGTACTAAGCAACTCAGTGAGACCCTGTCCCTAAATAAAATACAAAATAGGGCTGAGGATATGGCTCAGTGGCTGAGTGTCCCTGAGTTCAATCCCCAGTACTAAAAAAAAAAAAAAAATTGAAAATTTACAATAAATTTTTAAGTATGTGATATACAAATTATTTGAAATTAATTTAAAGGCCTTGGCCTGAAATTATCAGCATAATGTATCATAGACAAAAATAACTTTTCCATAGTATATTTATGGACAAAAATGAGTGGTGGATGTGTCGCAGATTTGATTGCTCATATGAAATCCAACAGTAATAAAGATGTGGAAATTGAGTTTTCAATCTCATCTCTAATTATTTGGACAACTCTTTGGACAAACTGTCCATTTGGACGACTCTTTATACAAAGCTATGCCTTTTCCATATTATAGTCCCATTATATTTTACTAATTTCAGTTTTTCACTGAAGTTTAAAAGCTTTATTAGTAGATATAGTGAATACTGGACCCCATCCATACCTTGTATTCAAAGATAAAACAAAATTATTTACACATTTAATCTCTGCTCAAAGACACTGCAAAAGAGTTTCAAAGCAGAATAAAAATGTTTCACCTTGGGAAAATATAAAAAATATATATATTCAAAAGAAGCATGGAAGAGTGCCGTAAACTCAAGCCTGGGATTGTAGTTGGGAAGTTGATTGCAACTGAAGAGGAAGGAATATGTCTCCAATCAGTACATCTTTCAAATTTCATGATTGAATTAACCCTCTTTTAAGTTATAACCCCTTATAATTTGCAATCATTAACTAGATAAAAATACATCCCTTGAGAAAAATGTAGCATAGAGTATTTAATATTCTAAAATAGAAGGGGTGAATTTGTAAAACCCTGGTCTATTTTTCTTCATTCCTAGAGTGGGACAGCAGTAGTCTCATAGTTCGTTTTCTTGAAGGTAAAAGTGATGTGAGGCATGAAAACCCAACACTGCAGTTAGTATGTATTAGTTTTCACAATTTTATTAGTGTTTAATGGAAGTATGCTGTCACATATGCAATATACACTTCTTGGACATGCAAACAGGTTAGTCCCATAGAAACCACAGTGAAAGGGAGGGGTACCATGCTTGGTTTAATGGTGTACCATCACAATGTTAAAATTCTCAATTTTTGAACACAGAACTTCAAGGTTTCATTTTGCATTTGCTGGCTGATGCTGTTCATTAAAATAAATCACTTGATTTTATGAATGCAAGTTGGTAATTAGGACTTGTCACAGTACAATTTTATGGACTCTCACCATTATAAAAGCCAGGGCATTTGACTTAGCTCCTGTGTATTGAAGTTTTGGCATCAGCTTTTTATATAATCTATGTATAGTAAGGAAATAGGTATAAATATAATACATACAGTCCATCTTATGGATTCAATCTGGTTTTAAAGGAGCACAATCTTCGTTTTGATTAAAATGATTCAGAATTCTTAAACATTTATCATGATTTTAGGAAACAACAATTTCAGTTTATAAAATGGAATTATGTATGTTGCAAGCACCTTATAATCTGCAAGATGCTATGTTAAACATTTTAATTAAGATGGTGGAAAGTTTCTATGATTTTTTATGGAAAAATAGAATGCTTGAATATTAGTATTGGAAGTTACATTAATGCAAGCTTCTGCAATGTCATAATATTGGATTTTATAATATTAGAATAATTATTCATCTACTTTCATTACTTAAGAAAATGTCTACTATTATGTGTGTGTTTTAAAGGACACATTATAAAAAGAAGAATTCAATAATGGGCAGAACTTTTTATCTACCATATTCAAGTCTTAAAGGATCAGGATCAGATTTTTGAATTGCATCTGACAAGAAATTGATGGCACATACTGAAAAGAAGAGTGTTTAGTTCTGTGAGAAATCCATAACAAATGGTTTTTTTAGGGGCTTCTTTCTAGGTCAGCCCTTTGAAAATGGTTTCAAAGTTCTAGTCAAAATGTGCTATGAATATTAAGATAATAAATGGTATTAACTGAACATTTTAAAAATATATTCTATAATTCATAGCTTTGTGAATGGATATCTACATCCTCAAATTTGTTTTTTTTAATTTATCACCATTTATGAAATATAAACAAGCTGGGATGACATTTGAACAAATAACTAGTAATAACATTACTGTTGGCAATTTACAGAAAAGCAAAATGAGTTATAGAAATTAACAGCTGTTCATTAATTCTTTTCCAAAACATGCTACTCCTATAAAAGCAAAAGATAGATAAAAACACAATCATATATATTGCAGTATTTTTGACCTGCCACCTCCGACAAATAAAAAGAACAGTTAAAACATTTACAAATTGGTCCTCCCTTCCAAGTCTATAATAGCTATCTGAATATACTAATCTACATGACAAAATGGGGTTGGAAGACTTTAGGACAGTAGAAAGGACTCTTCCTCACAAGTTCTCAGAGCCCTTTATGCCTAAAAATTGGCAAATGGGTGAATATAGAGGCAATGAAAACAAAGATATAGAGATTGGGTCCTTTGATTGAGGGGGAAAGGGTATGCGGTATTGAATTCACTTAACCATGGAGTCATATCCCTATCCCTATTTTGTATTTTATTTAGAGAAAGGATCTCACTGAGTTACTTAGCACATCACCATTGATGAGGCTGGCTTTGAACCTGTAATCTTCCTGTCTCAGTCTCTCCAGCCTGCACCACTGCTCCAGGCCAGAGATTGGTTCCATTTTTAAGTTTAATAAATCGCCAACTCAGACAACAGTGAAACGAAGTATGAAATATTAAAAGACTTAGAATAAATTATAAGACACCAAATTTTTTTTAAATTAAATTACTGTTAAAACAAAAATGAATTGAAACATAGTGCTTTAAGAAAGAATAGTGTTCTTCCTATAAGTTCTGTATTGTCGTTAATTTTTTTGCTGACACATAAAATTGTATGTATTTACAATGTTCAGTGTTTTGTTTTGAAGTATATATATACTGTGAAATGACTAAAACCAGGTGAATAACATATATAGATGCACATTTTCATACTTATCCCTAATTTTCTTCCTTTATTTTGACAAGGATATTGTTCTACTTTTATTGCTGTTTTCCTGTTAAGAGATAAGAGCTGATGACTTTGTGTATTCATGTTATAACTAGTCATTTTACTAATTGATTTTCGTTTGTTTCAACAATGTTTAATCATTGCTTATTTTATGTGAACAAAATCATATTAACTAAGAAAAAATCATTGCTTTTCTTAGTCACTATTTATATATTATTTGGTTTTCATATCCTATGCAAGTGTCTGTAATATCTGATATAGTCTACTGTGAATAGTAATTAGTAGTGTCTATATTTTATTACTAAATTGAAAGGCAACTTTTTAGGTATTTAGTGCTGTCATCTTTCATGTTTGTCTACTTTGGTTAATTTGTTCTACCTTTGTTTTTTAAATAGTAGTGCTTGATAAAAGATAATCTTTTGGGGGGCTCTGTTAAAAAAAAAATCATACAGTATTTTTCCTTTGAAATTTCTTAAAATTTCAATGGATGGTGATGGAAAACCTGGTTCACTATGTAGAAAAAAAACATGTTGAATCCCAAACTTTTATGACATATAAAAGAGAACTCTGGATGGTTTAAGACATTAAAGTAGTATCTCTCTCCTTCTAGAGATGGCCATATTCTCCCTTCAATATGTATTCCCTACTTTACCAAAATGTATTCCTTGCTTTATTCTAAAATCTTCTCACTTTCAAGATGGCTCGCATTCTTCTTGAATGTGCCTCTGCCTTCCTAAATAAACCTTTCCTAAACGAAACCCACATTTTTAAAATGTTAAAAGTTTCTTGATATGAAAATTTCAGAATCAAGAATATCACTTTAGTATAGAAAAACTCATAAGAATATATTGAAACATTGAAACCCAACAAAATTTCTTTATTACAGCCTTTGAAAATAAATTTGGCAATATTTAGAAAAATAAAGACACATAGTATAATTCAGGAATGTCAATGCTCTGGAGAAATTCTAACACAAATTACTAAGTGGATATACACAAGTCTGTTTATTATAGGTTGTTCATTCCTTTAGAAATCAGAGGCAACCTAATTGTCCATCACTAAAACAGATTTTAAAAAATATTGAATTATTCTTTGTTTTAGCTTGTTGTTGTTGTTTGCTGCTGCTGTGACTAAATGACCCTACCAGAACAACTGCAGGAGAGGAAAAAGTTTATTTGAGAGTTCATGGTTTCATAGTTCTTAATCCACAGAAGGCCAACTCCATTCCTTGGGGCTCAAGGTGAGAGTGAACTTCATGGCAGGAAAGTGTGGCAGAGGGGAACAGCTCACAGCATGATCAGAAAGCAGAGAGAAACTCGACTCCCCAGATACAAATATATACCCCATAGCCATGCCCCCAGTGAACCAGTTCCAGCCAACCCCCACCTGCCTCTAGTTACCATTCAATCAATCCTTAGGTTAAGGCTATAACCCAATCATTTCTCCTCCAAACCTTGTATCATCTTACACTTGAGTTTCTGGGCCACAACTCACATCCAAACCATAACATTCTTACAGTAGGATACGCTGCAAGGGTTACAAACAGTGAAATAGATGGACATACAGTATGGGTAGAGCTTGAGATACTGAATGTGTTTTAAAAAGAATATTGAAAGCAATTTATAGCAAAATGCAATGAAGCATACTTTAAAATCAATACTGTCTACTTTATGCAACTTAAACATATAAGACACATTGGCAGAAATAAAATATAAATACTTTTCAAGGTGTATGGATGGTAAAGGAGGATCTACTAACTTTTAGATTAGGGGATTGGAAATAGATGATCTTCTACAAAGTTTGGAAGGAATATTTTTAAAAAATTATGTGGGTGAGCAGGTGATGTAGCACAGTGGCAGAATACTTACCTAGCATGAACAAGGCACTGAGTTCAATTCCCAGAATGGCAAGTAAAAAAAATGTTATGAGTAATAAGTAAAGGGCTAGTTTTGCTTTAATTTCAGTCCTAGAGAAACATTTACAGAAAGAAAAAAAGATTCCTTATTTGCTATTCTCTGTCATCCAGATTATCCAGAATTTTGCTGCATTTGCCCTATTATTCAATAGTCAGTATTCTTCACAACCAGTCATTGAATCCTTAGCTTTTCTTAGGAAAAAAGTCCTACCTGCCAAATAAATGTTATACAAAGTATCAGTATCAAGAATTTAACACCGATTTAACATTGCCATCTAATTCAGAGATCCCATTCAAATCCTATTTATTGTTCCAAAAATGGTCTTGTTTTTTTTCTTTCAAGATATTTATGAAATTAGAGTATGTTTTGATGTATTATACATACATAGAATAAGTATAACTTATTGCAATTAGGATCCCATTATTGTGGTCGTATATGATGTGGAGTTACTTACATTGGTCTTATTAAGGATAGGAAAAATATGTCCAATTCATTCTACTGTCTTTTCTATTCCCATCCTCCCTTTCTTCCCCTTTGTCTAGTCCAATGAAATTCTAATCCTCCCTTCCTTTTTCTGAGTTAGCATCCACATTTCAGACAGAACATTGGACTTTGAATTTGGGGGACTGAGCTATTTCACTAGTAGGATATCTCCAGTTCCAACCATTTCTGGAAAAAGCTATAATTCCATTCTTCTTTATGGCTGAGTAATATTCCATTGTGTATATATACCACTTCTTTTTTTCTTTTCTTTTGCTTACTTGCAATGTTATCTTTTTGTACCACAGTTTGTTAATGTATTCAATAAGAAAAATCATAGCATCTGTATCAAATTTTTTTGTAACTATTAAATTATATAAAGCACTTGATAAGAATACCTGGCATGTAAATATGACATAAATATTAGTTCTACTTGTCACTGCTATTTCTTCCTGATTCCTGAGGTTGTTTTTACTTTTTGCTTCCATAACTTCTTGGTTTTCTTCCTACTTCTGAGTAGCTACTTACTCTTCTTTAGATATTCCCCGGGAAGATTCTTAATCCCTTTTAATTTATCACTAAAAATGAACTAACCACCTATTGCCTCATGTTGGATATTTCACACTCACTTCAAAATTAACAGACTTATACCTTCAAACCTACTTTCCTGTAGTCTCTATAGTAAATAGCTTGGTTATATATTTGTGAATCAAAGCATTAAAATGGATTTTAATTTAGTTCATGTCCATAAACAAATACTTTGAATAACAACTACATATGTGATTCTGGAATTAAAAAAAATAAAGAAAGAAAATTATATGGGTCTCATGCCTTAGAAATGCACCATTTGCTGAGCGTACAGGGAGGTGTGAATTATCTGGGAGATGAGTTTGAGTATGATGTAGGGCAAAAGGGTAGTGGGTGGAAAGAAATAAGACTATGCAAGCCAATAGGAATGAATGAAAAATACCCTGCTATGTTTTGATAATGAGTCAAAGGTAAACCACTGAAAAATTATGTTTATGTTACATTTGATACAGCCTCCACTTTCCTTCAATCATAAATTAAACTTTCAGTAAGTCCATTATAAGTATTTTCTCTTTCTACTTTCCTGCTGTGTTCACTAGTGCTCATTTAAATCCAACTTTTTTATTATTTCTGGATTATTGCAAAAATATGCTAATTTGGTTTTGCTTTAAAATTTTACCCATGCTCCAACTTAGAACTTCAATGACAGCTCGGTATTCACACATTAGCTGGCCTTCCGTACAAAGAAGGCCCTTGGTCATCATCCCTGTGCTTCTCTAGATTCACTTGATTCACTCACACAGGCAATGCCAGCCTGACCAAGTGCAAGACATTTCACATGTCCTGTAAGGACCACACATTTCATTTTTTGTGGTTGCACACACTCTGTTGGTTTTGCTTGGAATTTTCCTTTCCTCACTCAACCATTTGTCCACCCCTGTGCTTCAAGACCAGCTCCTCTGAGGTGTCCATGCTCAGTCACCCCTAGTTTCCTTAAGTACTCCTTTACAGACCTATATTATATCCTTCCAGTTGTGATGATATTTAGAGCTGTATCTACATGGTAAAATGTGGGTATCTTAAGGAATATTAGAATAATCTGATACAATCCCAAAAGAAGCTTAAAATAACAAAATGTATTTTCTCAGTTTCTGTGGATCAGAATTCAGGAGTAGCTTATATGCATGTTTAGACTCAGAGTCATGAGGTTAGCAGTCAACATGGGAGTTAGGACTAAAGTTTTCTGAAGGCAGGATAGGATGAAGAGCTCCATCCAACAGAAAGCGTTACTTCTTCTTAGGGACAGAGGGGGTTAATTCCTTTTCACATGGCCCTTTCATAATGATATCCTCAATAGAAGGCTGTTGGCTTCTCTCAAAGCAGATAGCTAGCAGCTAAGGAAGCACTGCGGAATTTTACATGATTAAACTTGAAAAATACACTGCATCATCTTCAACATCAGGTGGTTGTACCAATCATCCCTATCCAGAATGAGACAGGACCACACAGGGCATGAATATCAGGAAGTAAGGATCAGTGTGTGCTCTCATTGAGGCTATTACATTTTTTTTTAAAAAAAAGTAATATTACATAGGATTATATAAATTATTTAATAGTACCTTAGAATCCCCTCAATTGTTCTGTTTTATTTCCCTGAAATTTTTATCCTCAAGGAAATCTCAATTTAAAATAAAGAGGAATCATTTCAAACATTATTCTAAATTATACAAATCTATTTCACCTTTATTTCTTTTTTACAACTGCATTTCAGCTTATGAGTAATCACATATTTAAAGAAAGCTGAATCTATCATGGTGAACAAAATGGTAAGTGAAAGACCTTTTCTTTGAAGTAACTGTGAAGTGGGAGCACCTAAGGAACTTCATTGTGCTTCAATTCTGTCAGCATTCAGATGGGCAATACTACTCAATGTCCTTACATCTTAGGAGATGGGGAAATATAAAGAACACTACTGATATGAAGCATCAATGAAACATCAACCACCAATAAAAAGGTAACGTGTCTTCATTAAGCAATATGTAAAAGTGTCCCATAAATGGCATTTGTATATCTGTAATTGCCTAGCATACATTACAAACAAATAATAATTAACATAATTATTGTGTAACATTAATTTCAGATGACTTCTAGCAAAGCACCTTCATTCCCTACCAGATGAGCTCATCAAGAAGCTAGGTTTACAATGCCACGTGGAAAGATAATATTGATCTTCAGGCATCATTTATCTTTATTCAAGCTCAGTTCACAAATGCAAATGACATAGAAGCCTGGAAATGTACATAAGACTCATTAGTGTTAAATACCAGTGTTATTAACCTTTTCTTGAATGTAAAATGATGGACAAATAGAAGGTCATAAATGTAATTCATGGTTCTGAACAGAGCAAGTTTTCAATTTTTTCAAAGTTAAATTTGTGAACATTCTTCCAAGAAAAAAAATAATATTACTGTTTAACAATGTCACTGTTTGCAGATGTCTCCCAGATCTACAATTGGGAAGGAATTTCAAGCACAGACAGTGGCTTTGCCTAAGCAATGGCAGCAGCACCAAAGCCACAGTTGGGATGTGTAGAACCAAAGTCACAGATTGATGTTCCTCTCTCTAAAGTCATGTCCCCACCAAGAAGGATGGCTTAACTGGACAAATGAGCATTTCCATGAACTACCATTGAACTTATTTTATGAAATATGTCCTGTCATTAAACAGAATACTAAATGATTTTTTAGATGGTAACTTAACTTTTTCTCCCTTTAATTTTGACCAAAACAACAACAAAAAGGTAAGAAACCACTTGACTTACACAAAAAGATAGGTTACCGATTATTTAAGACATTGTTTTTCTAAGTTTATTTAAGCCACAACCAAACTGGTCCTGACATGATTGATATAAAAATTACTAGGTAGATTCAGGGAACTGAGAAACAAAAATTTTAAATGTGTGTCATTCACAGAGGTTTGTGGTGAATGACAAGGAAACTGACATTAAATCTGAAAGTGAAGTGATCCAGAGTATGCAATGATGAACTGTTTATTAACATGTCTCCTATCATACCTTGGACAGCAGATAATGTTGATCCAAAGGCAGCAGTTAGAAAACCAAATTTTAGTAATTGTGTGTTAGATATTATTAAAAGAAAAAAAAAGAAGTAGAAGATTTGGGAACTTAAAGGTTTGGAAAATACAATGAGATCTTAATAAAAAATAATAAAGTATACCGTCTTAAAATTCAGAAATGTTTGCTTAGTGGGCAAGAACCAAACAATGTCTGCCCTTTTACTCATTATTGAAATTTCCTGCCTGGCAATGGTGGTACATCATAAATCTTTTCTTTTGGACAAATTGACTCTAGGGATGGAGAAAAAAGCTATTCTTCTCTCTCCAAAGCTTAACAGGTCCAAAGTACCTACAATTAGTTTGTGAGCTTCTGAAAGTGAGAGTTTGGGTCATAATGAAAGAGAGAATGCAAAGAAAGAAATTTAAGAAGTATATCCATAAAACAGCAGAATGCAACTACTGGTATGCAGAGCTGATGGGAATTAAATAGATAAGAAGGCAACTGAGTGTTTAGAGAGCTGTTCTTCCAAAAGAAGGGTGAGCACAAACTGAAAGATTATGCCATTTAGGAATTACACAAGTATTGTGTCCTCAACATTGTACAGAAGATAGTTGAGTTCTCAAGGATGGTACAATACATAATATCCAACAAGGAGGACACTGGGCAAAGAAGACCATCTCAGAACAATGAATGGAGGGCCATCTTTCCCAGGGAGCAGAGGTGGGTCTGGTAAAAAAAAAAAAACATCCTTTTCACCAAGGAGAGGACTTTGCCAAAACCTGCTATGCAGGGTATCTCTTATTGCTATTGTGTGTCTCCCCTTCTCCTCTACATGGGTGGATTTCTTTGTGATTGTTCTGGCCCCATTTATCCACAGAAAATCAGGTGTATATGAAACATGACTTGTATATTTGTTAGTAATTATCAAGAATCTCTGTATGAGGGGATAAGGTAGAATCTCTTCCTTCCTCCCTAGAAGGATATCTTAGCTGAATGTTGAGCTAGCAAGGAGTACTGGCTATCTTTATGGATCAAAGGCGAGAAGGATTTCTGTTTGCAAAGGAAAGTGAGCTGAATATTCAATCACAAGAAAAAGAAACCCTGGCAGTCATTAATACTGCTCACAGATACTTTCTAGGTTCCTCTCCTAGTTACACAGTAGGATGGGAATTAAAACTGGTTTGACTAATCTTTTCCAGAGATGAAATCAACTTGCGTAAATGAGACCTTGGTTTCAGAATCTTTTAAAATGCTTAAATATAATAATAGCTTCTCTAACAAAGCTTCCTTCCCTTGAGTCATCTTTTCCTATCTTTAGAATGGTGATAATCTTTCGCTTTCATTGTACTCCTAATCTTACACTACCTGCTCCCTAGGTGACCTTTTTTAATTTTATGACTCCAGCTATCAACTGTACTTTGGATGAATATTAAATTCTTGTCCAGATTTTTCTACTGAATTTCAAATTCAAATATCTAAAACCTAATAGGCCCTTCAAACCCATTATTTCTTCAAATTGAATTAATTATTTAATGACTGCAAATAGGGTTATCTTCCTAAATTTCTCATCCCTTTCATTGAAGGTAAAAAAAATAATAAAGTGATAATCTCAGAATTCAATTATCTTTTCTATGAATCTAATTGTTTGCCAGGTCATATCAATTGTAAGTTTTCTAGATTTCACCCATGGTTCTTGAATTCCCCCACACCTTTACTTTCCTCCCTAACTCATGACTTTATTTTCTACTGTAGTCCTTTGAACCAAAGAAATTTAAATAACACTGGAGACAAAAAAGTAACACCAGTGATTACAGTAAATCATAATAAATTCTGTAGTAGAAATTTGAAGGAAGTAACACTGTAAAGAGGCATCTGAAATCCACCTTACTTTAGGAGATAGGAAACACTTCAGGACCATCATGCTCCTTTCATTCATCTCACAGATACTTGTGATGTGAATTCTCTCTGACAGATCAAGCTTTCTCTTTGAATCAGTCAACTTTACTACATACTAGATAGAGTGATAGACATGATCAGACAGCATCCCTCTTGAATTCACTGAATAAAATGTGGAAAATAATGGTGTCAGCTACAGTGTTGGAAAATACGTCATTCTCTGCAAGGGAAATAAGACTGAAAGAATGTCCTTATTCTGTGGGACATGAGCCTGCAGATGTCATGTTGAACTAGATTATGAAGGACCTTCTACACCTTGCAACACTTTGGGGAACTTGTCCTTAGAACAATGGAAGGCCTGAAAACATGAATTAGCTTCTGGAGAAAGTATGGTGTGGTATGAAAACTGAATCTTCCCTAGGTTTTAGCTCTTAAGGGAAAATTCCTATAGTTCAGTTTAAGGCATGAATGGTGTTAACTTAAGATAATGCTTTAAAATATATACACAAAAATAAAAATAAGATTAACCTAAAGGAAAACTTATAAGGGTAAGACTCATATTTTGCCCAAATCAACTGTACCTTACTCAGTAGTATGCTGAACAAAAAAAAAATTATGATTATGGAATCAAGAAAATGGAGCAATGAAGTAGAATAATATTTTCTCTGTTAGATTTTTATAAATCTATTTTTATAACCATTTTATACATTGATATTTGTAAAATGTACATGTATTCTTTCATAATCAAGAAAACTAAAATTTTCTAATATCTTTATTTTTCTTCAAATGACCTTTCTAGGAAGAAAAGTATTGGATGAAAAATAAGTCATTTCTTTTCATACTGAATATGCAGTTACTTGTGCCCAGAGACTCTCTCTATTGAGTTAATACATACTAGCTGGAGTAAAGCCCCTGTTCAGATTTCCAAAATGGTAGTCTATAACTTTCTCTACTTTTTGTAGAGAATATACAAACAATGGGTACAGAATGTTGGAAAGAAGGAACAAATCAAGAAACAATTACATCAAATGCACATGTTCCCTCTTTTAAAATGTCTATAATCACTTGACAACTCTAATCAGATTATATCATCACTATAAGCAACTAAGCAAAATTATTTTCTACTTGCTAATAATTTTTCTTGAACCGATACTAATAAAAAAAATAAATTAAAATGTATAGGAACTTTCTAAATTACTCAAATTTGTTGTTGGTTATAAAGAAGCCGAACCACTTAACTGATTATTTGATATTTAAATTTTATTGTATCACATATAAGAATTTTTTTTCTTGGACTATTTTAATATACTCTCATGCTATTAGCAAATATAAAATGCTTGATAACCTCTCAATATTTCAAATATATTTAAAAAAATTTTTAAGTTGTCAATGGACCTTTATTTTATTTATTTATATGTAATGCTGGGAATGGAACCCAGTGCCTCACACATGCTAGGCTAGTGCTCTACCACTGAGCCACAATCTCAGCCCATTCAAATATATTTTTAAAACTTTATTTTCTTTCTTTCACTTCACTATTAATAAAATTTGGGTCATTCTTTATTAAAAGTGACTTAATATTTGAGGCCTAAAAAAGCATAAAAGAAATAAAAATCTTGAAGTATATTTTACCCATAAATGTAATACTGCAATGACCATGGGACCATGGTAAGGTTTAAGCTGTAGATCCCTCTGAAGTACTGTGCAGATCCTGAGCTTCTAGACAAACAAAGCAATATTCGGCAGAGCCACGGATTTCAAATTCACTGGTGCATTTAAGAATTATCTTATTTGACATTAGGCTGAGGAAACTAGATAGAGAATGTCTCCAGGGAAGAGCCCTTTATCCAGCATGTGACAGGCAGGAAGAAGATATGCTGTATGTGTACCTTTGTGTTTGTACACACTGTGTTGTAGAGATCTAATTCTACCTGATGGGGCCCGTGATGAAAATGCAAACAAACCACGTAAGCTCTCACACAAACACACACACGCACTCACACACAAAGAAAAAGAGCTGAAGGATAACATATCATGAAATTCTCTATAATATGATTGTTCTTGATACTTTTTGTTTTCACTTACACCCTGGTGTCTTTTCAGTTTTCCAGATAACAAAATAAGGCTTTTAAATTCTTCCTTTGTAGAGTATAAATGTTCTGTTTCTATTGCTTCCTTTAGCTTCTGTCTCAAGAGACTACCAGAGAGATAGAAATATGAGCTTTTCATCTTCTACTTGTTCTTCCTTCCAAAGAAAATGTACACAAAAATGTAAGGGAAAAGTTCTCCTTATCTGCAACAGCACAAACAATTGTCTTCCAGCAACTTCTTTCAAATATAGTATATATACATATAAATATATGCTTATGTACTGTATATTTATGCAATAAATGTATGCATTTGTTTTATACAAGATACATATTTTTAAATGTTATTGGTATTGCTGGTATTTACTCAAACATGACAGGTTGGAAACATAATGAATTATTAGGACAGTATTCTTGTGAGCACCTACACATAAAATTTTGTCACGTCAGCTATAAATACATTGCTTATAACTCTTTATACCTGTGTCTCCCTACCTTTATCTGATTGAAAATGGAACAGTTAGCTTTTCCCTAATTTGCCATCATCCATGAAATTTATAAACTTCATCCTATGTGTTAATAGTGAAAAATTCAGTAAATTCATTATTTTCATCTGATGTATTTTCTAACATTCAATTTAAATCTAATGGGCCAGGTTTTTTTATCCAGTGGTTTAATCAAATAATACCAAGATGTGCTATTGATATAGCCATAATCTCAAACAATAAAATGTGGGAAGTCATGAAAAATGCCACAAATAGTTTTGGATAATTTTTATTGACCAGGTAATATGTGTTGCTGTGCCACTATAACCTGTTTCACTGGCTCGTCCTCATTTATCACAGCAGGACACTAAGTTTCTTGTCAAATCCTGTAACTGATTTCTGGAATTCCACAGAGGTTTCAAATGCACTAATAAGAAGTACATTTCCTTCTCACCTGTCCACTGGATGATTTCTGTGATTAACACAGAAACATCCTCCTGGTTTCAGACTTTTTAGTTATTTTTGTGAAGACAGGAAAACACTTTCTTTTCATGCTACCCTCAATTAGAGGATTATTGAAGCTATATAACCTTTTTCTACATCATTTTAGAATTCTGGCAGCAAATGCTTTTTCAAATTCTACCAACGGACTGAGACAAATTTGAGTGCTAACTACAGCATGCTGTATTTATAATCACACTTTCTTTCTGATGAGTATATTTTTGTTATTCTGCTAGCTTTTCTACCTTACCTCTCTGTTTTAGGAAGATTTTTTTCTAGGTGAAGAAATGCAAAAGAACTTCCAGTTGACATATTCCATAAATCCTCAAAACATGAATAGGCACTTTAGATTTGCTTTGGTAGACACAGCTGGGATTCTCTTCTACATAGAGCTGAGTTCTTAGATTGCCTAAGTTAATATGATGATCATTCTTTTGACTAAATATATAGTGATTCATCTCTCTCTGAATATTTATGCTTCCCACTGGGAAATACAGTCTCCCTCCTATGTGTCACCAGAACTGACTGGTTTTGTTTTGTTATTTTCTACCCAACCTAATCTTTATCTAGATTTACTCACATGGTTTAATTTTATTTTTTCTTAAAGCATTGTGTGCAATTTATGAGCATTAAGGATATAATCCAGTAGATAAACAAAAGCATTTTTTAAACACTTTTCCATAAACAATTTAGATAAGTCACATAACAGCTCAATTTACAAATAGATAATATGTAGTTAATACCATGTAGACATAATTAAAATATGATCATAGTATTGCTTGGAATTTAAACTTCAATGTATATGCATCTTTCATAATATGATTATTTTTTACCACTAGTATGTTCAGTAAATGTTTAGCAACTGTATTTACAGGAGTGGGAGACCCTGATTTGAAGCACTTACAAATGCTCCTACAGGAACTGATTTCAAGCTACCCATTTGATGTCACCGAATGTGCAACTGAGAAGAAATGAACAAAATCACTTGCCACTAGCTGGTGCAAACCCATGTGAGCCTTCTGCAAAGGATCATTATTTGTTTTTATACATATTACAATATGTATTTGTAATGTGCCCATTTCTAAACTAATGCATTTTTAATTTTGAAGTAAATTTCTATTTATTTTTGGTGCTAATGTTAATTATTATCCTGAAACAGTCAATCACCAGGATCCTGCAGCTGCAGATAATAAGACTCTTATATCCTGGACATAAACAACAAATATGCTTTTATAATATAATAAGCAAAAATAATGGGACAAAACTCTGTGAGAAACATAATCTATATCATAATAGGAACACATACATAGTGTATGCATATCTCTTATAAGAGAAGTCTCATGTATTCACCTTAACACATTTAGGAGTGGTCTAAATTAAAATTACCTTGCTCAGAGAAGACTATATTGTTCAACTCAGATCATTTTAATAGTGAAAAAATTACACTGTTTACTAGAGTCTTCATTTTTCTTTAAAACTTGGCCTTCACTTTTTCAAAACACATTTTTAGTTTTATGATTCAAGTATAATCTTTCAAATATTTGTATCAGAAGAACTTAAATACATGTGATATCCAAGTAATAGACTAGAATATTTTATTTTGTGAAGCTCTATTTATATTTATATTTCTTTCAGCAACTCTGTTGTTTGGTGGTATATATTTGTATAGAACTCAGGACATCAATTAAAGAAACCTATAAGTGATGCTGGTTGGTTTAGTTCTATGAAAAGAACTCTAAGAAGTCTTACCCTTGATACCTTACACCTGTTTATTGTAAATTAATGAAAACAACTCTATGCTTGAAGGATCTCTATTCACTTTCAACTTTCATTCTATCTTTGGACATTTCTGAATATCAGAATTATCTTCTTATGATTAACTAAAATAGGTCTATATGTATATTTTCTATTCTTGAAAAGGGTTGACATAAAACAATTTTGGATAGTTAAAACAGTTTAATGTCAGTATTTCCTCGATGTTCTAAACCCACTCTCTTCAGTCACACACACAAAAAACAGTTTTTTTTATTCTCAATTCTGATTACCTTCCTTTGAATGCTTCCAATTTATTTATATTATTTAATAGTTTGTGCCTTGAACTGAAACTATTTTCTAGATGCGATTTTGCCACTCAACGTTATGAAATGACTAAGCTATCATAGATCATTCCTAGCAACTCAACTTAAGATGACTAGTAGTCAGCAAAGAGTATTTTAAGGAAACATATCACAAATATACTCAGAGCACATACTACTTGATATTTGAATGTAGCATCTCATACACACATTCTCTTTTCTTTTGTATTTAGGACTTTCTAGCAATGAAAATCTTTCTGATATCTCCTTTTTATAAATAATAACAAATTTTGATTTATTATTTTTATTAGTCCATTTTAGCTATACATCATAATAGGGTTTATTTTCACATAATTATACAAGCATGGAGTATAATCTGTTCCAATTCAGT